>NC_069499.1:647535327-648135327 GCF_027579735.1 Bombina bombina | reverse complement strand
AGTAGCTGATATGCTTTCAAGGACATTTAAGCCTGGACAAGAAAGAGAGGAAAGGAACTTGGAAGAGCATGTGCACTCTGTACTTTCACAATTACTTGCTACTGATGAGAAACTTGAAGAAATACAGCTAGCAACAGAAAGGGATGGAACTATGGCCAATTTGATTACAATAATAAGGCAAGGATGGCCAAACTCAAAAGCCAAAGTGAATGTTGACTTAAAACCTTACTGGAATGTAAGAAAAGAACTGTCAATAATCGATGGGATTGTTTTTAAAGGGGAGAGAATTGTGGTTCCCCCGGAGCTCAGGAAAGAAATAATAAGAAAACTGCATATAGGGCATTTTGGAATAGCCTTGTGTAAAAGACGTGCTAGGGATCTCTTATATTGGCCTGGAATGAATTCACAGATTTAAGACATGGTCAATAATTGTGCAACATGTCAAGAAAATCAAAGAGCAAACCAAAATGAGCCAATGGTAACAAGAGTACAGCCAGAGAGAGGTTGGCAAAGAATTGCATCAGACCTATTTATAACTATCTTATAATGGTAGACTACTACAGTCGTTACTTTGAAATAGTTCAACTAAGAGACACTAAGTCTAGTGCAGTTATAAATGTCATTAAATCTGTCTTGGCAAGACATGGCATATGTGATGAGTTAATATCATATAATGGTCCTCAGTACTCCTCAATGGAATTCGCAAATTTTGCAAAAGAATGGGGTTTCAAACATACATTGTCCAGCCCACATTACCCACAGTCAAATGGCTTAGCTGAAAAATATGTACAAATTGCAAAGAACATTTTGGAAAAAGCAGCCCAAACTGATACATACCTGTGTATTCTAAACTACCGTAACACCCCAATAGATGGAATTGCATCACCTTCACAATTACTACTGAGTAGACGTTTGAAATCAGTTTTGCCTTCAACACCTACACAACTTGCCTCCAAAGTACAGAATCCTGCAATGGTTAAACAGCGAGTGGAATCATTAAAAAACAGGCAGAAACAGTACTATGATCGTAGGTCTAAATTTCTAAAACCTTGTGAGCTTGGCGATAGGGTAAGGATGCAAAATTTAGAAGGAAGGTGGAAACCTGCAGTGGTAACCAAAGTAACAAGTGCACCACGCTCATACATTGTCCGCTCCGAGAATGGCAAAGATTACCGGCGCAACAGAGTACATCAGCGTCATAACAGAGGTACAAATACAGGAGTTACAAATATTCTAGATGCAGTGCTTCATGTACCACCAAGGATGTCACACAGTGATATAAATGAGACTCTAAGCTCAACTGATGCTTCACATGTGGACATACAGGAGGGACAATTACTGAGTACAACACCAACTGCACAACTCTATGATCACAGCTCCAATGTGATTCTTCCTAGCACAACAGAAACAGCACAAGTTGAGCCACCCAGTAGATTCTCAAGATATGGATGGAGAATCAAGCCAACGTGTTGGGAAGATTATGTCACTACATAACTGTGTGCTTTGTTTGTTTGTTTTTGTGCTTGTTTTTTGTTTTTGTTTTTTTTTAAATGTATATTCCTTTATATCTAATATATATTGTTTTATTTTTTTATTTATTTTTAAGAAGGGAGATGTAATGAATATATCATAATGGTTTGTTCCAGTTGTTGCTGTTTATATTTGTTGCAGTTCATATATTCTAACACTAGGGACAAGCATGAGGTATAACAGTGAAATGGGTTTGTTATCTTCAGTTAATTAAAAGTTCTTGTAGTTGAACAATGGTGCCTTCATGAGTTTTGCGTATTCTATAACAGGAGATCTTTACAGTATTATTGATACTCATCAAGCTTTCCCTCCTGTACCTGCAACTCTCTTTGACATAGCTCCTATCATTTTAATAGGAAGGGTTTGTTTTTTATCTTTATTAGCAAGGTAGATGTAGGCGTCTGGTGGGAGATAGCTGGGCATTCCATGGGAGTAATCTACATTTTAACTGGGAAACATCGCCAGTAGTGTGATATATTCCAAGCACGCCCCTGACAATTAGGTAAAGGTTTTCAGCCATAGTTGTCTCACCTCCTTTTCAGTGGCGAGACTTTCTAGTGTGAGGCATGTAGTGTGGGTACAGTAAAAGTAAGGTTACACATCCATTATTTGAAGTGTTCCTACACAGAAACCTTTTCGTTTCAGGGAATGCACTGTTTTTGCTGTGTAGCAACACGTCAAATACAGCCCCCCTTCTCGCAGATATCACATATGAGTGAGGATGTTTCTGGACTTTTGCTGAAGCCGCGTCCCCTATTATATCCTATAGAAGACACACCACAACTCATTTGCACAGCAAGGTTCAGCTCACTTTTTTCAATATATCAACAGACGGATGGGCTGCAAGCCTGGCAAACCCATACAGGCCTTTTCTCGTCGGTCTGTTGATATTTAGAAAATGTCATAATAAAAGTAAATTAGGAAGTTGTTTGAAAATGCATTCTACATCACATGAAAGAAAAATGTTGTGTTTTATGTCCCTGTTAAGGTTCACTCAACGCAGCAGCAAGCATAATTAATAAGTGCATAATAAAAAGACAATGCAATAACACCTACTCTGAATTTCAAATAAGCAGTAGATTTTTTTCTGACAATTTTTTTTCCCCACTTTCTGGCCCCTTGCATCATGTGACAGAAATCAGCCAATCACAGACTAGCATATGTATACCATGTGAGCTTGAGCACATGCCCAGTAGGATCTTGTTCCCCAGAAAGTGAGCATATAAATGAAATGTGCAAAATTTGATAATGGAAGTAAATTGGAAAGTGTCTTATAACTGCATGCTCATTTTGAATCATAACATTTTATTTTGAATTGAGTGTCCCTTTAAGTTTGAAGCAGCAAACTGCATTTTAAAAAGTTTGAGTAACAATGCAGAATTTACACTGTGGACCTCTATGTCTGAACTGGAGATTGCAGAGTATTCTTTCTACTCAGTCCAGTTTTACCTTCCCATAAAGTAACTATTCTCCTTGTAACGTTTCTTCCATGATGCATTGAGACTTTACAAATGGAGAAAAACATCTGTTTCGTGATTTATGTTTCCTGTTTTTAATAAACAATTTCCATTTTTTTTAATAACATATTTTAGACTTATTTTCTGAGCTGAACTGGGTATCTGTTCAATAACAAGTTGCTTTTTTAAATCCTGTTACTAACTGTGGTGGATTTTTACATGATTTTGGTTTCTTGATGATAATGTTTCTACCTAATAATATTTTGGTATTTAGAAATATAATACTTTCTGAAGATGATGCCATTCTCAATCCACTCCATATAATTTAATATTTTTGCAATACTGCATTATTTGCAGGTATTTATAACATTAAAAAAAAACAAAATGTAATGTACCACACGGTGCACTATAATAATGTGACAAGAAGTGAGTAACAATATTTTCTTTGGGATGTATATAATTCTTTCTGATTTTCAGATTTTCATTTGCAGATAACCTCACAATTAAAGAGGAAAACTAGTGAAGTTTTGTGATAACAAATGAAATAGGTAACTGATACTGTACTTAGGACCGTACTCACATACTAGAGAGCTAATGATTGAGTGGTCAGTTAGAAACGCCTAAATCAATCCCACTCCTCTACTGGCAAGACAAGGGAACAGGAGACCTCAGGATCCAAGGAATCCATACCATTGTTTGATAATGTTTGTTTCATATGATTTAATCATATTGGTCTTCAAGCTGCTTTGGAGCCCTTGTGGGGCAAATTTGATCATGATCATGCAAGTCTGATTAACGCAAGTTTAAGCCTGCCCTCTTTCATTCGGGGTAATTAACAGGGCCTGCTCTGGAGCAATTTGTCATGTTGAGAGCATGGAGCAGCATTGCACAAGCATATCCTTATGCAATGTTAACTGCAGCAGAAGATGTATAGCATCTACTGCCCACTTGTCTTGATCACGGAATCTTGTTGCTTCTTTAATAAATGGACCCCATTCTCTAAGTATCAATTGTTTTATAAATATTAAGCTTGAATCTTTACAAAATTTTAATAGTTTAGATGCATATTTGTCACTAAAAACTGTATACCACCAGTTAACTATTAGTAAGATTAAGTAAATAGAAGAAAACACATTTTACTCATTTCAAAGTGGTTTTCATTGAATTCTTTATCTTCCCAAGTAGTATTTAGAGTCTTAAAATGATTCCTTTGAGATAATAGTAAATCATCTGCATATGAAGAAAGCTTTATTTCTACAGTGCTACATTAAACCCTTGTTATTTTCCTTAAAGCTATTGCCAGATATTCAGTAGTAATACTGATTAATAGAGGCAAAATTAGACATCAATGATGAGCACTTTTGTAGATAGTAAAGTTAAAAGATTGATTGTAGTTTATGATTAGAAAGGTTATTGGATTAAAGAGATTTTAGAATTTTACTGTTAAAGCCAAATTTCTCAATCAAGGTAAATGAATGATTCCAAGTTGGGAAAAATAGCTGAATCAAGTAACATCTGCTATTTATTTCTTCCTATAATAATTGCATTTAAGTGCTTAAAATACTTTCCTTACATTTGCTACTGAGGTCCTACTATTCATAAAATTAATCTAATCTTTTTAGGAGTTTATATTGATTAGAGACTAGAACTAATATTGCAAAAGTTTAACTGCATGAACAAATCAGGAGCAAGACAAAGTCATTATCAGAAAAGTTGGTACCTAGATGCTGGACCAATGTCATGGTACCTGACATTTGGCTGTTGCTAAACTCTGCTCTTGTTTTACCCTTGGTATTGACTAATTCTTATTTTTTGTTTTTCTTGCTTTATTAAAGCCTTTTAAATAATTCTTGGTTTTCTTTACATCTCTCCCTGAATTTGAGTTTCACTCACCTCAATCCTTCACACTGAATTTTATTTGCCATTATTTTATAGTATTTTATAGTCAAAGATTATATTGATCTATATGACTTCATATTTTCAGGGACTGTACCCAGTGTTAATAGTAAGATTATATTAGCTTTGCATTTTTTTCTTAATCATAAAGCTGTTGTAAGTTGGAACTACTTTCTCCCTTAAAACTTTCAAACATTCAGCTGGAAGATTTTATCAACCCGCAGCCATATTTAATATTAGCTTTTTTATTATACAATTTTCTTTATTAGCGGGTTCCTTCATTCTTTGTAATTGTTCAACTTAGGTGTACAAATGTTATCCCAAAAATGCATTAATAACAGGATCTGTATATATTTATTTTTAATATTCAACAACATGTTCAATAATTCCCTATATTTTTGCATTTGCCTTTTCTCTATTTCTAATTAAAGGGATACAGCATTTTTTTTTTTAGCTAGTCTAGCTAAGCATATGCCTGACCTAATATCCAAAACATAAACTGCTACGCATTTTATTAACAACCTGCAATAAACAGGTTTCTCATTGTATTTTTTATTAATTATTTCAATGTTTCATTATTTGGCATCTGTACACACACACACACATACATAGTGTTATATACTTACATAACAATATTTTTGATAAATGGAATTATGAATATTTATAATCAATCATAAAATTATCGTCAGCAATATCTTTAATTCATATAGCAGAATCTTGTCAATACACTCCAGTAAGATGTTAAATCTATGTAGTGTATTCTAAAATGCTATTGAGATATCTAGAAATTATGAGGTTTTGCACTAAAAAAGGAGGTCAATAGTAGGCCCAATTTTGTTTGTTCTTTTTGGTATAAAAAGAGATTCCTATCAAAAGTTTGTCTCACAAAGACTGGGTATATCCAAGGCAGCAGTTCAGTCAGTAAGGCAAGGTAAGCAGCATTAGCCCCTTTCACTTCCTGTGCAAGGAATTTTATCTGTGATAAAATCCAACCTTTATTTCTAATCATCCAATTAAATTATGGGTACGCCCTTTGAGTCTGAGCTTAGCTCTCATTGGCCCTGGTAATTTTTTTAATCTTTTCAATCAAGTTTCTTTTTGGCTGCAATTTTCATATTGAACATCAGGGGGACAACAGAAATTTGGAACGGAGTTCATTCAGCTACAGGAAAAATATACCTCCTAATATATTTCTATGAATGATATTCAATATACGTATTATTTTCTAGTATCAATAAAATATTTGTTCAATACATATGTGACCATATAATTCAACTATTTATACATTATACTGAGTACACAATAACTGACAATTTGACATAAGTTGTACTTTAAAACCTCCATTTTGGAAGCGGGACATAGAACTCGCCATAACCTACCAAATGATTAATGGACTATTCTATGATAAAAGTGGAAAATATTCACAAGGTTCAGGAATACCTGTTATACTTCAAATTATTTCTGGATAGATGGTTTAAACATAATTAACACTATTGTATGAGATATTGAAATAATTGTATTGTTATTTACATCTGCATTTTTTATTTTAAATGTTATATTATTTGACATATGCTAATAAAGGTGTTTTCAACAAAAAACTCAATTTTGATGCTTTCAACTTACACAGACTTAAGAGACTTTAAAATTTCAACTCTTAGGCTTTCAGCTTCCCCCATACCATCAAGTGCATTTGGAGCTGACACAAAGTCTGGGATTTATGTATTGAAACTTAGTGTGTACTAATTTGCACTGAAGTATGAATGGTTACATTTGCTGTCCATCCAGAAATGTTGCTAGCTTCAAAGAACTGATCACTTGTAGACTGTCTCTGTCACTACATGGGTCTATGATGAACTAATTCTTCAGGCAGGAAGCTCCTTATATGGGCATTGAAACCTGAACATGTCCAATGTGATAAGGTTCCTTTGAATCCTGTATATTTGAGACATCCTGGTCTGTGAAGTGTATCTTACTCAGTAAGGGGGGGTTGTGTCACCCACCTTAGTCATTTACAAATTGAGCAAATGCAAAAGTATATTGCAGATGCTTTCTTAAGTTTTCCACATATTGATGGGTAGTAGCAGAATTTATTAATTTCTGGCCTGATGTACAGTACAGTAAATGTTGAGGTAGGACCATTCTTCTACCAGTCATCAATTCAAAAGGTGACAACTTAGTAGCAGTGCTTGGTGTTGCTCTTAATGCCATTAGGACTAGAGGTAATGTAATTTTACAATAGAGGCAGCTCTATATGCAATATGGAACTTTCTTTTAACCCCTAGTATTTTCCATATTTTTGTCATTACCTTACTAGTGAAGTGGGTCCCCCCATCGGATTTGATTCACTGGAGTAAGCCAAATCTGGAAAACACATGGTTAATGAGCAATGCTGTTCATGTTACAGCACTATTATTAGGTGCACTAATGCACTCTAGCTATTTAGTGAACAGGCATGTTACTGTCAACATGTATCTGTTACCTCTGGATGATCTAGTTACTGGACCAATAAAATCAATATGTATGTCTGACCATGGCATTACCATTCCCTTTTTTGTAATGGCGCTCTATGCATTGGTGCAGTGGGTTGGAACTGTGGACATATTAAACAACCTTGACAGTAGGTTTGAACATCCTTCAACATATGTGGTAAAAAAGCGTAGTCACAGAATATTTCATATGTTAATTTGGCACCACTAGAAAATTATAAAAAAGAAGGTGTCACAATAGTGCAAAATCAGTGTTTAAGGATACAAACATACACAGATAACATCATACACACAGAGTATCAGGCACTTGACAAGTGTTACAATTGCCTGCTGGACCTTTAGTAGCTGTCCAGATAGCTATCCCCTTGGCAAACAACTCGGTCAGCTGGAAAACTTTCAAAGTCTCCAAAAGTCACTGATCCCCACTACCGTCATCCTGTGTGTTGATCTAATGGGAAAAATAAGCTCTTCTGATGTGAGCCCAATACGTGATCAATCACTTTATCAAAGTGAGATACTGGAAGTCATTAAAAAGGGTTAAAAAGTTGTGATAAAAAAGTTGTAGTTAAAATACAGACTATAATAAAATTGTTGCTCAGTCGTCAATGACCGTTTCATCAGGAGTATACATTACAATTAAAAACACGACTTATAAACCTGACTCAGGATTTATTAAAACTAAGTATGTATGCACATAGGTTCACCATCGCAAATATGCTGACGTCATTTATGACATGGGGCAAACTGGTTGGACAAAGATCTACCAATACAAAGTGAGATGAACATTACATACCCACTCCTGAAAAATGCCAAACAATGTATCATAATGTGGAAATGCAGTTGTCAGTACATTACAAAATTAACTTGTTACAGAATTACTGCAGTAGCAGGACGGGTAATAATAAAATGTGTATTTCAGTATTATTATGAAAAAAATGGACCTAACTATATATAAAATCTAATAGATAATTGTGAACCTTCGTGCATCTCTATAGATGAAAAACATCTAATATGACCAACTGAAAGATGTGCAAATAAAACCAAACGGATTAGCCATTATAAACATATACAATATGTAAGAAATATACCCCTGGGAATCAAAGATAGAATACAATCATAAGAAATATAAAGAAATTATAAAAATTACAGTCAAGACAGAACTAACACAGCTAAAACCAGTTAGTCAAAATCTATAAACGACACTAATAATAACAATGGACCTATACCATCAAACAGAACAAATACATAAAGCAATAATTGTCAGATAATAAATAAAATACAAACATTAAATGACATAAAAAAACAAAAAAAAAGCATATAAAAGTAGATAAGAAAACTGATAATTCACAAATAAAAATATAAAAATATGTGTTTTGTGTGTAATCTAATTAGTTGAAAGCTGCCATATCGAGGTGTTCATTTAAGCCAAGGGGATTCATGATCTTTAATTTCCTGATCCAGAAAGTCTCCCTTTGCCTCAAATGGACAAATCTATGTCTACCCCATTTTTGGGTGATGATCTGTTCTATTGGAAAAATCCTAAAGATATGCAATTGACCACTATGGCACCGAACCCCATGTCTGGGTACACTATGATTAACTATTGTTTTTTTGAGGTTCCTGGTGTTGAATTTACACCTAGGATATCTTCTGATTGCACATATATCTATATCCATTTATCATTTGGATATCCAGCATTATTTGTATTTAATTTGGCACCACGATGGCCAGATGTGGGAGCATCATGGGCATGTTAAAGCATGAGACCCCTGAACTGGTTAGGTACCACCCATTGTTGGATACCCGTTTTGAAGGTTCTAATTAACAAACCATCCTGTAATTTGAATTGTGATTTGTACTTCATTAAGATTCTAAGATCTTCCTTACCAATACAGTCGTCTTTTGAGATGGGATTGTTTTCAGGGTTTTCTATATGTTTATGACCTTATGTTTATGGGGTCTTCTTTTTGACTAGTGATCAGGTCTTCACTAGGAGAATCCTGACTCCATTGTGCCAGGTTAGGCTCATTTTGTTGTTTAGCCTGGTTTCTGGATATGGCTTCTATGTGAATTGCACCCATTAAGTGGTCAATATTAAAGAGCTCTCTTGTTATGGCTCCTTGTTTGGCTAATGAATCTGCAAGAGCATTGATTTCTTTATCAGGACCGTGAATCCTGGAATGACCCTTGGGGGCATATTTATCAAGCTCCATATGGAGATTGATGCCCCGCTCGCCGGAAACAGAAGTTATGAAGCAGCGGTCTAAAGACCGCTGCTCCATAACCTGTCCACCTGCTCTGAGGCAGCAGACAGAAATCGACAGAAATCAAAACAATCGAATACAATCTGGTTGATTGACATCCCCTGCTAACAGCCGATCGGCCGCAAATCTGCAGGAGGCGGCATTGCACCAGCAGTTCACAAGAACTGCTGGTGCAATGATAAATGCCTGCAGCGTATGCTGTCTGCATTTATCAATGTGCAGTGGATATGATCCGTTATATCAGATTATGTCCACTCACACCATAATAAATAGGCCCCTGTGTCTTTTTGCAGTGTATAGTTAACCCATTGAAAACCACTAATTTATTAATCTCGCAGAACAACCTGTCATGTTTGACTGGTTTGTTGTTAGTTTTCTGCATGCCATTTCTTTTCCAAGTTGGCAGGTATTCAACAAAACTGTCATGCACATAATTTGAGTCAGTAATGATCACTAATTCATGAATACCTTGTTCAATAGCCATTTCAATGTTTTTTGAAATAGCAGTGAGTTCTGATACTTGACTGGATCTTGGTCCAATGTTGAATCCTACAGAAATATTTGGGAATCCATTTGGCCAAGCTATACCAATGCCAGTGACTAATCTATGCTCATTATCAATAGTGGCATGGTAAGAATAACCTTCAACATATACCCAAGATAATGTTTGACAATGGTCCTTATTGTATACTTTATATTAGGAAAGCATTTTTTCTCCAGGAAATAATTTTCTATTAAATCTTCCCCATGATCTTTAGCAGTACAGTCATGGAGCTCAGCAAGCCCCTGTGTGACTGGATTCTTTTTGTTTTGCTTATTGCAAATTTCAAAAGGCCAGCCTTGTAAGGAAAGAGTCCAAGCCATTATGCGGCTATTGGACAAGTACCCATCTCTTATTCTCTCACTTTGCAAATATAGCAAAGGCTGGTGGTCCATTTCTACAATAATTTTCTCACCCTGTATGTAGCTGCGGACATTTTGTAGAGCCCATAAGTAGATAAGATGGGTTTTTCACAATCATTACATTTTATTTCTACAGGGGATACAGTTTTGCTCGCATAAGCAACAACTTTGCTTAAATTATTGAGCTTTTGGTATTAAATAGCACTCATGCATACATCGGTGTAACCTGTTTCAGTAGAGAGGTTTACCGCCTTCAGGTTAAGCTAAGCAAGGTTCTTGAGTGAGTTTAATTTTCAGCTCTCTTATGGCTGCCTCTTGAGTCTCACTCCAGTGCCATACTGCATAATTCTTTAGAAGATGTAGTAGTGGGTAGTTATGTCCCGAACTGTTGCCCGCGAACGGTTCACATCGAACATAACTTGTTCGCGTTCTTGTTTGTGGGCGAACACATGGCGATGTTCGATCCGCCCCTATGTGTCATCATTGAGGAAACTTTGACCCTTTATGTCACAGCCGCCTGACACATTAGAGCCAATCAACATCAGACACTCCCTCACAGACCCTCCCTACTCATAACGACTTTGCTTTCTTAATGAGAGGACGTGTTGTGTTTTTGCTCCTGACATTAATAGGAAAAACATAGCTAGGTTAGTGTATTTACAGTCCAGAAGGACTCCACTCATCTCTGCTGCAAGCACAGCACCCCAAAAAGCCCTTTTTAGGGCTATATTTCGTGTCGGTTTTTTTTTTTTTTTTTCGTTTTTTTTTAATTAGCATTTGCCTGGCTTTCAGGCTGTCTGTTTAAGGCTCACAGCATATGCTGTGATTACTGCCACCACTGATATCTCCTTAACAACATTAGTTTAAATTTAACTAACCAAAAAATTTAATTATTTTGCTAGTGTAATTTTTTTTCATTTTCTATCAGGCCTGTGTCACACAGCATATACTCTGGTTCATTGCTCTGTGCCAGCCACCAGTGTTAATATCTGTTTATAACATTATTTTAAATTAAAAAAATAAATAAATAAAATATTTTGCTAGTGTAATCTAATTACATTTACTATCAGGCCTGTGTCTGTCAGGCTCACTCAGCATTAATATACCTCATTTTTTTTCAGTCTTTTGGTTAATTGGTCTGTGCCAGGCAGCCACCCAGCACTCATATCTTCTTCACCTTAATTTAAATATAAATAAAAAAAAAAAAAGTTTAAATTTGTTTGATAGTGTAATCTAATATAATTTTCTATCCGGCCTGTGCGTTTTGCTGACATACAGAGCCTACTGTGTTTACTTGCTGCCCTCCCTAGTCTATGAGCCACGACTCATATGTGTTTAACCTTTTTTTAATTTCCCCCCCCAAAAAATAATTTAAATCATTTTTCTAGTGTAATCTAATAGTATTTTCTATCAGGCGTGTGTGTATCTGACTTACAGAGCCTAATGTTTTTAATAGCTACCCTTCAAAGGCTAACAGCCACGACTCATATGTATGTGCTTAACCTTTTTCTTTAAATTCCCCAAAAAAAGTCTTTAAATCATTATGCTAGTGTAATCTAATTTTATTTACTATCAGGCCTGTGTCTAACTGTCTATCTGACTTACACAGCATACTGTTGTTAATTGCTGCCCTACATAGCAGCCAGCCAGTGCGACCACTCATAGAGTCATATGTGCATAGCACTTCTTAACATAATTTTAATATTAAAATCTAAAATTTTAAAATATTTTGCTAGTATAATCTAACTTAATTTTCTATCAGGCCTGTGTTTTTGTCACTTACACAGCATACTGTGTTAAATTGCTGCCCTACCTACCATCCACGACTCATATCTGCCAGCCTGTGTGCCAGGCCCAACTAGCCAATTAGTGGCACCAATCATAATTCTTCTAACAGTTTATAAAAAAAAATAAAAATCATAATTTTTTGGACTGCAAATATTCAGTCTCCTAGTGCTATTGAATTGCATTTACCTCCTGCCTGCCACTGCCAGCCTTTTGTGCCAGGCCGTCTAGCCAACTATTTACACCAATCATAATTGTTGTCACAGACAGTATAATTAAAAAAAATTTGATTGTTGATCTTAATCCTCAGTTTGCTCGTGCCCTAGAATTGCACTTTTCTACTGCCTTCCAAGCCTGTGTGCCAGGCCTACTTGAAAAATATTTACACCATTCATATTTGTTCTCACAGTATTCTTAGTAATTAAAAATTAAAATTTCTGGTAATAGTTGTTGTGAATCCTCAGTTTTCTGGTGCCATTGAATTGCACTTTCCTCCTGCCTTGCAGCCTGCTGTGTGCCAGGCCCACCTAGCCAATTATTGCCAGCAATCATATTTCTTTTAACAGTATTGCAAAAATTGTCAATCCTCACTGTTTTGACTGTCAGTAATCAGTCTCCTAGTGTCCTTGAATTGCATCTACCTCCTGCCTGCCAGCCTTTTGTGCCAGGCCGTCTTGCCGACTATTTACACCAATCATAATTGTTGTCACAGTATAGTTACTAATTAAAATTAAAAAAATCTTAATTGTTGATGATCTTAATCCTCAGTTTGCTCGTGTCCTAGAATTGCACTTTTCTACTGCCTTCCAAGCCTGTGTGCCAGGCCTACTTGAAAAATATTTACACCAATCATATTTGTTGTCACAGTATTCTTAATAATTAAAAATTAAAAAAAAATTGTCACATTATTCTTAATAATTAAAAATTAAAATTTTTGGTAATAGTTGTTGTGAATCCTGTTTGCTGGTGCCATTGAATTGCACTTTCCTCCTGCCTTGCAGGAGGCTAGGCCCACCTAGCCAATTATTGCCAGCAATCATATTTCTTTTAACAGTATTGCAAAAATTGTCAATCCTCACTGTTTTGACTGTCAGTAATCAGTCTCCTAGTGTCCTTGAATTGCATCTACCTCCTGCCTGCCAGCCTTTTGTGCCAGGCCGTCTTGACAACTATTTACACCAATCATAATTGTTGTCACAGTATAGTTACTAATTAAAATTAAAAAATTCTTGATTGTTGATCTTAATCCTCAGTTTGCTCGTGCCCTAGAATTACACTTTTCTACTGCCTTCCAAGCCTGTGTGCCAGGCCTCATTGAAAAATATTTACACCAATCATATTTGTTGTGACAGTATTCTTAGTAATTAAAAATTAAAATTTTTGTTAATAGTTGTTGTGAATCCTCAGTTTGCTGGTACCAGTGAATTGCACTTTCCTCCTGCCTTGCAGCCTACTGTATGCCAGGCTCACCTAGCCAATTATTGCCAGCAATCATATTTTTTTTAACAGTATTGCAAAAATTGTCAATCCTCACTGTTTTGACTGTCAGTAATCAGTCTCCTAGTGTCCTTGAATTGCATCTACCTCCTGCCTGCCAGCCTTTTGTGCCAGGCCGTCTTGCCAACTATTTACACCAATCATAATTGTTGTCACAGTATAGTTACTAATTAAAATTAAAAAATTCTTGATTGTTGATGATCTTAATCCTCAGTTTGCTCGTGCCCTAGAATTGCACTTTTCTACTGCCTTCCAAGCCTGTGTGCCAGGCCTACTTGAAAAATATTTACACCAATCATATTTGTTGTCACAGCATTCTTAATAATTAAAAATTAAAATTTTTGGTAATAGTTGTTGTGAATACTCAGTTTGCTGGTGCCAGTAAATTGCACTTTCCTCCTGCCTTGCAGCCTGCTGTGTGCCAGGCCCACCTAGCCAATTTTTGCCAGCAATCATATTTCTTTTAACAGTATTGCAAAAATTGTCAATCATCACTGTTTTGACTGTCAGTAATCAGTCTCCTAGTGTCCTTGAATTGCATCTACCTCCTGCCTGCCAGCCTTTTGTGCCAGGCCGTCTTACCAACTATTTACACCAATCATAATTGTTGTCACAGTATAGTTACTAATTAAAATTAAAAAATTCTTGATTGTTGATGATCTTAATCCTCAGTTTGCTTGCGCCCGAGAATTGCACTTTTCTACTGCCTTCCAAGCCTGTGTGCCAGGCCTACTTGAAAAATATTTACACCAATCATATTTGTTGTCACAGTATTCTTAATAATTAAAAATTAAATTTTTTGTTAATAGGTGTTGTGAATCCTCAGTTTGCTGTTGCCAGTGAATTGCACTTTCCTCCTGCCTTGCAGCCTGCTCTGTGCCAGGCCCACCTAGCCAATTATTGCCAGCAATCATATTTCTTTTAACAGTATTGCAAAAAATGTCAATCCTCACTGTTTTGACTGTCAGTAATCAGTCTCCTAGTGTCCTTGAATTGCATCTACCTCCTGCCTGCCAGCCTTTTGTGCCAGGCCGTCTTGCCAACTATTTACACCAATCATAATTGTTGTCACAGTATAGTTACTAATTAAAATTAAAAAAATTCTTGATTGTTGATGATCTTAATCCTCAATTTGCTCGTGCCCTAGAATTGCACTTTTCTACTGCCTTCCAAGCCTGTGTGCCAGGCCTACTTGAAAAATATTTACACCAATCATATTTGTTGTCACAGTATTCTTAGTAATTAAAAATTAAATTTTTTGTTAATAGTTGTTGTGAATCCTCAGTTTGCTGTTGCCAGTGAATTGCACTTTCCTCCTGCCTTGCAGCCTGCTGTGTGCCAGGCCCACCTAGCCAATTATTGCCAGCAATCATATTTCTTTTAACAGTATTGCAAAAATTGTCAATCCTCACTGTTTTGATTGTCAGTAATCCGTCTCCTAGTGTCCTTGAATTGCATCTACCTCCTGCCTGCCAGCCTTTTGTGCCAGGCCATCTTGCCAACTATTTACACCAATCATAATTGTTGTCACAGTATAGTTACTAATTAAAATTAAAAAATTCTTGATTGTTGATCTTAATCCTCAGTTTGCTCGTGCCCTAGAATTGCACTTTTCTACTGCCTTCCAAGCCTGTGTGCCAGGCCTACTTGAAAAATATTTACACCAATCATATTTGTTGTCACAGTATTCTTAGTAATTAAAAATTAAAATTTTTGTTAATAGTTGTTATGAATCCTCAGTTTGCTGGTGCCAGTGAATTGCACTTTCCTCCTGCCTTGCAGCCTGCTGTGTGTCAGGCCCACCTAGCCAATTATTGCCAGCAATCATATTTCTTTTAACAGTATTGCAAAAATTGTCAATCCTCACTGTTTTGATTGTCAGTAATCAATCTCCTAGTGTCCTTGAATTGCATCTACCTCCTGCCTGCCAGCCTTTTGTGCCAGGCCGTCTTGCCAACTATTTACACCAATCATAATTGTTGTCACAGTATAGTTACTAATTAAAATTAAAAAATTATTGATTGTTGATGATCTTAATCCTCAGTTTGCTCGTGCCCTAGAATTGCACTTTTCTACTGCCTTCCAAGCCTGTGTGCCAGGCCTACTTGAAAAATATTTACACCAATCATATTTGTTGTCACAGTATTCTTAATAATTAAAAATTAAAATTTTTGTTAATAGTTTTGAATCCTCAGTTTGCTGGTGCCAGTGAATTGCACTTTCCTCCTGCCTTGCAGTCTGCTGTGTGCCAGGCCCACCTAGCCAATTATTGCCAGCAGTCATATTTCTTTTAACTGTATTGCAAAAATTGTCAATCATCACTGTTTTGACTGTCAGTATTCAGTCTCCTAGTGTCCTTGAATTGCATTTACTTCCTGCCTGCCAGCCTTTTGTGCCAGGCCATCTTGCCAACTATTTACACCAATCATAATTGTTGTCACAGTATAGTTACTAATTAAAATTAAAAAAAATTTGATTGTTGATCTAAATCCTCAATTTGCTCGTGCCATTGAATTGCACTTTTCTACTGCCTGCCAGCCTGTGTGCCAGGCCCAACTATCCAATTAGTGCCAGCAATCATATTTCTTTTAACAGTATTGCAAAATTTGTCAATCATCACTGTTTTGACTGTCAATCTGCAGTCTACTAGTGCCTTTGAATTGCATTTTCCTCCTGCCTGCCTGCCTGTGTGCCAGTCCCAACTAGCCAATTAGGGCCACCAATCATATTTATTGTAACAGGATTGGAATTTTTGTTAATCATAACCGTTTTGACTGTGATTCTTCAGTCTCCTAGTGCCATTGAATTGCAGTTTCCTTTCTCCCAGCGTGTGTGCCAGACAGGCCCATTTGCCAACTAGTGCCAAACAATCATATTTGATGTCACAGTACTTGTAATATTTTAAAAAATTAACAATTTGTGATTTTTAAAACACCTGTCTTTTTTGTTGTTGTCAGTCTCACAGCGTATACTGTGCCCACTTTCACAGTGCCACCACTCAATTGGTGTAATAGTATTGTTAGTGTCCATTTTAAAAAGAAATGACAGGCAGAGGCAGGCCACCCCGCAGGTTCCGTGGTCGTGGTCGTGGTGCTGTGATTCCTTTAGACCCTACAAATATGCACATTGTTCAGACCCCGGGTGCCAGAGGGGACGCGAAAACTTCTGAGGAGGACCTAGTTGAATAGCTAACACAGGACACCCAATCTTCTTCAGCTTCCGCTGCTAGTCCTCCTAACCTTGACGCACCATCTAAGTCCAGCTGTGCTTTGGGCAGGTCTCAAGTGACCAGTGCCACTCCCCCGCCTGTCGCCACCACCAACACTAGCACCACAGCTGCTTCACTTGATCTGTCACAGGAGTTATTGACACATCATTTGGAAGAAATGAGTGATGCGCAACCATCATTGACAGAGGATGTAGATAATAGTGATCAGTCTCAGTCAGGCAGCATTACTGACATGGAGGTACGGTGTGATGATGATGATGATGTTGTACCCGCTGCTGCATCCTTTCTTGATGTTTCAGATACAAGTGAAGCGGTTGATGATGATGTGTCAGTGGATGTCACGTGGGTGCCTGCTAGAAGAGAAGAAGAAGAGGGGGAAAGTTCAGATGGGGAGACAGAGAGGAGGAGACGATTTGGAAGCATGGGGAGGTCGTCTCAAGGAGCTAGTGGCACAGTCAGACAGCATGCATCATCACCAGGGGTCAGCCAGACAGCACGCCGACGCCCATCAATGCATCAACGCATGCTGTTGCCATCACCAGAATGCCGTCATCGCAGAGCTCAGCAGTGTGGCATTTTTTTTGTGTGTCTGCCTCTGACAACAGTGATGCCATTTGCAACCTGTGCCAAAAGAAACTGAGTCATGGGAAGTCCAACACCCACCTAGGTACAACTGCTTTGCAAAGGCACATGGTCTCCCATCACAAACGCCGATGGGAAGAACACATGAGTAGAAGCAGCACACAAAGTGAAAGCCGCCCTCCTCCTCCTGCTCCAGCATCTTCAGCCACGTCAACCAGTGCTGTCCTCCTTGCCCCCTCTCAACCATCCTCCACTCAGTCTCTCTTATGTAGCAGTTCCTGGTCATCTGCCCACAGTCCGGTGTCTGTCAAGGACATGTTTGAGTGTAAGAAGCCAATTTCTCAAAGTCACACCCTTGCCCGGCGTCTGACAGCTGGCTTGTCTGAACTCTTAGCCCGCCAGCTTTTACCATACAAGCCGGTGGAGTCTGATGCTTTCAAAAAATTTGTATCTATTGGGACACCGCAGTGGAAGGTACCTGGCAGAAATTTCTTTTCACAAAAGGCAATCCCAAACCTGTACTCTGTTGTGAGAAAGGAAGTTATGGCATGTCTGGCACACAGCGTTGGGGCAAGGGTCCATATGACCACGGATAGCTGGTCTGCAAAGCATGGTCAGGGCAGGTATATCACCTACACTGCGCATTGGGTAAACCTCCTGACTTCTGACAAGCATGGAATGCTTGGCTCTGCAGAAGAGTTGGTGACACCGCCACGACTTGCAGGCAGGCCTGCTGCTACCTCCTCTACTCCTCCTACTCTATCCTCTTCCATAACCTCTTCCTCGGCTGAGTCCTTTTCAACTTCTGCGTCTTGCTCCACATCTATGTCACCCCCCCAGCTCCCCAGGTACTATGCTACATCCCGGGTATGGCAGTGTCACGCCGTCTTGGGGTTGACTTGCCTGAAAGCGGAGAGTCACACCGCACCAGCACTCCTGACCACCCTGAACGCACAGGTGGATCAGTGGCTGACTCCGCACCAACTGGAGATTGGCAAGGTTGTTTCTGACAATGGAAGTAATTTGGTGGCGGCATTGAAATTGGGCAAGTTGACACATGTGCCGTGCATGGCACATGTGTGTAATCTAATTGTACAACAATTTGTCCATAAGTACCCAGGCTTACAGGACATCCTGAAGCAGGCCAGGAAGGTGTGTGGCCATTTCAGGCGTTCCTACACAGCCATGGTGCACTTGTCCGATATCCAGCGTCAAAACAACCTGCCAGTGAGGCGCTTGATTTGCGACAGCCCGACACGGTGGAATTCAACACTCCTAATGTTTGACCGCCTGCTACAACAAGAAAAAGCTGTTAATGAGTATTTGTATGACTGGGGTTCTAGGCCAGCCTCTGTGGAGCTGGGGATATTTTTTCCAAATATCTGGACGCTCATGCGCAATGGCTGTAGGCTCATGCGTCCTTTTGAGGAGGTGACAAAACTTGTCAGTCGCACCGAAGGCACCATCAGCGACATCATACCATTTGTTTTCTTCCTGGATCGTGCCCTGTGAAGAGTGCTGGATCAGGCAGTAGATGAGCGTGAAGAGGAAGAGTTGTGGTGTCCATCACCCCCACAAACAGCCGAATCAGCATTGCTTGCTGGACCTGCGGCAACACAGGAAGAGGATTGTGAGGAAGAGGAGTCAGAGGAGGAATGTGTCTTTGAGGAGGAGGAGGAGGAAGACCGAGCACAACAGGCATCCCAGGGTGCTCGTTGTTGTCACCTCTCTGGTACCCGTGGTGTTGTATGTGGCTGGGGGGAAGAAGATACCATCAGTGAGATCAGTGAGGAGGAGGAACAGGACATGATTAGCTCGGCCTCCAACCTTGTTCAAATGGGTTCTTTCATGCTGTCGTGCCTGTTGAGGGACCCTCGTATAAAAAAGCTGAAGGAGAACGACCTGTACTGGGTCTCCACGCTCCTCGACCCCCGGTATAAGCATAAAGTGCCTGAAATGTTACTAAATTCCTGCAAGTTAGAAAGGATGGAGCATAAGGGTGATGTCACAGCACCATGGGAATGTAACAGGGGAAGAGATGAAATTAATCCTCCTCCTCCCACGACCACGGTGGCAAGGACAGGACGCTTTCCTGACGTCTTGTTGATGGAGGACATACGTACCTTTTTAACTCCCATGCACCATCAGAGCCTTTCGGGATCCAGCCTTAGAGAAAGACTCAACCGACAGGTAGCAGACTACCTAGCTTTAACTGCGGATCTCGACACTCTCAGGAGCGATGGACCCCTTGACTACTGGGTGTGCAGGCTGGACTTGTGGCCTGAGCTATCCCAATTTGCAATGGAACTTCTGGCCTGCCCCGCTTCAAGTGTCCTGTCCGAAAGGACTTTCAGTGCAGCAGGAGGTTTTGTCACTGAGAAGAGAAGTCACCTAGGTCAAAAAAGCCTTGACTATCTCGCTTTTATAAAAATGAATGAGGGCAGGATCCCGAAGGGACTGACATTGAGCAATACATTTGAATAAAAAAGGCCTGATGATGAGATGAGCTGGCTTGGGCTACAACTGGTACACAGGATGGCCTTTTTTTTTTTTTTTTATAAAGCCGGAGGACTTGCTTGACTTATCCGCCAACAACTAGTGTTCAAGCCACAAGCATTTAGGGCACTTTATAAATGTTTTACAAACATCAATTTTTCTGGCCGCTGCTACAGCAGTTGCTACAACAATACCCAAATTTTTCAGTCATTTGTACATTCCTAATTTTCTGGCCTCTGCTGCAGCTCTGTGGGTACAAAACTCAAATAAAAAAAATAAGGCACATAACACTAGTGATTAAACTGTAACGAATTCTACAACTTAGCACACCACTCATATCTGGTGGACCATTAAATTGAATGCAAAATGCCACAAATTTGAAGGAGGAGGACCGACCAAGCATCTTTATCCGTCTTTTGGTTGCTCTAAATTATCTCTGTGTTCCATCTATGCCAAACCTGTACTCTATTGTGCAAAATGGTGGCATATGTGGTGTTTCATGCTGTTGTGCCTGTTGCGGGTCGTGCCCATGGTATAAAAAGGCTGAAGGAGAACGACCTGTAATGGGTGCCCCATCAAATTTTTAGAAAAATGTTCCTGGTTCCTCTCAATTATCTCTGGGTTTCTAAAATGGATGCTATACCTGTACTCGCTTGTGCAAAAGGATGGCATATGTGGTGGTGTTTCCTGCAGTTATTTCTGTTGAGGGTGCTGGACCCTCTTATAAAAAGGCTGAAGGAGAACGACCTGGAGTGGGAGTCCAAGCATGGTTTTTGGGGCTATTTCACTTTTCCAAACAATTATCTGTGGGTTTCTAAAATCAATGCCGTACCAGTACTCTATTGTTCAAAAGGATGCCATATGTTCTCTTTCCTGCTGGTATTTTGTTTGAGGGTCCTGGACCCTCTTATAAAAAGGCCTAAGGAGAAAGAGGTGTACTGGGTGTCCACTGAATTTTTTTTTCTATTTCACATTTGACCAAAATTATCTCTGGGTTTGTAAAATCAATGCTGTACCTGTACTCTATTGTTCAAAAGGATGCCATATGTCCTCTTTCCTGCTGGTGTTTTTTTTTTTAGGGTCCTGGACCCTCTTATAAAAAGGCAGAAGGAGAAAGAAGTGTACTGGGTGTCCATCGAATCATTTGTTTGATTCAAATTCCCGGTTGCAACAAATTATCTCCGGGTTTCTAAAATCAATGCCTTTCCTGTAGTCTAATTTTCAAAAGGATGCCATATGTCCTCTTTCCTGCTGCTGGTTTTGTTGAGGGTCCTGGAGCCTCAGCTAAAAAGGCCTAACGATAAATAAGTGTACTGGGTGTCTAATCAATGTTTTTTTAGATTTCATAGTTGCAACAAATTATCCCCGGGTTTCTAAAATCAATGCCTTTCCTGTAATCGATTATTCACAAGGATGCCATATGTCCTCTTTCATGCTGTTGTTTCTGTTGAGGCTCCGGGAGCCTCTGATAAAAAGGACTAAGGATAAAGAAGTGTACTGGGTGTCTAATCTATGTTTTTTTAGATTTCACGGTTGCAACAAATTATCCCCGGGTTTCTAAAATCAATGCCTTTCCTGTAATCTATTATTCACAAGGATGCCATATGTCCTCTTTCATGCTGTTGTTTCTGTTGAGGCTCCGGGAGCCTCTTATAAAAAGGCCTAAGGATAAAGAAGTGTACTGGGTGTCTAATCAATGTTTTTTTAGATTTCCCGGTTGAAACAAATTATCCCCGGTTTTCTAAAATCAATGCCTTAACTGTAATCAATTGTTCACAAGGATGCCATATGTCCTCTTTCATGCTGTTGTTTCTGTTGAGGGTCCTGGAGCCTCTGATAAAAAGGCCTTAGGATAAATATGTGTACTGGGTGTCTAATCAATGTTTTTTTAGATTTCCCGGTTGAAACAAATTATCCCCGGTTTTCTAAAATCAATGCCTTTCCAGAAATCTATTTTTCAAAAGGATGCCGTATGTCCTCTTTCCTGCTGCTGGTTTTGTTGAGGGTCCTGGAGCCTCTGCTAATAAGGCCTAAGGATAAATAAGTGTACTGGGTGTCTAATCAAGGTTTTTTAAGATTTCCCGGCTGCAACAAATTATCTCTGGGTTTCTCAAATCAATGCCTTAAATGTAATCTATTGTTCAAAAGGATGCCATATGTCCTCTTTCCTTTTTTTTTTTTTTTTTCTCTCGGTATTTTTGTTTATTTTAGAAAATTTAATGCACTTATAGGTTCACTAAGATTATGACTTTGCACACTGCCATTTTCCATGCAGCCTTTTGGCATGTTGTGTGATATGACTAGAAGAATGGTATGTTTTGAATCAGCTGAGCATAATAAAAAAAAAAAAAAATAATTTAACTTGAGTTACTAACTGAAGCATGACTTCAGGAGTCAGGTGTGGTCCTAGGTAGTGGTTGTTAGCAGATTCTTTTTAATGCAAATTGCAATTGCCACAGCGTGCATAAAATGTGTGTCACTAGTCTCCAAATAAAGTTCGCTTAGGTAGCGTCCACAACCCTCGGTTCAGATGGGCAAAATAAGCCCCCAGGGTCAAACACTCCCCCACGGCTGTACTGTACCTCATCTAGTCGGCAGCTATGACTGAAGCTCCAGCCCACTCCGTGTCTGTCAAGTAGTCTCGCGCTAGCCCGAGCCGTAAGCACAAAGTAAGGAAGCTGCTTTCTGAGGGGGCTGCCTCTAACTGTTCAGGTTCCAATGGAGGGGTAAAGCCGTACTGAAGGAATGATGGTTTTGGGCCACAGATATCGAGAGCAGGCACCTTAATGATCTCGGTCGACCAATTGGCCCATGGGTCCAGGCTGTTATTCACGTTGAGCTGCAATGCCTGTAGCTCAATGTCCTTGACAGTGTTCTCCTTCTTTGGTTCACCGTAACATGTGTGAAAGGTGTCACAGCTTAGTTTAGGTAGACAAGCCCCAGATGCATCCCCGGTAAGAGAAAAGATGGTCGGGAGATGTGTAAACAAGGGCTGCGGCTCCCAAACACTGTGGGGTGCTCCAGTGGCGTACAGCCCTCTGGCCCTCTGTCTGTCAGGGTAAGCTGCGACTTGCTGCCTAAGTATCTAGTGTTCCACTCCTCTTGAAGGGCTCACCCCCGCACACTCAGCGCCTATATGCACCGCAGCTCCCTGCTCACAGTGAGCTGCTTGCTCCATCGCCTCTTCTGTATGTGGGCCGGTACCATCTTCTGACAGGGTCAGACGGATTGTGTCAACTTTGTAGATTTCAGGTGCCTGGGTCGAGTGCTTGTGTGGTTCAGGCAAAGGTTGTGCTCCTCTTACTGCTTTAGCGCAAGCCCCCTTTAGGGATGTGAATTCCTCCAATAGTGCTTCATGCAGGCGGAGGAAGTGCGCATCTAGCATGGCTTTCACTTCATTCAGGATTAGTTTGGTGTCCAGCGCCATATTGGAAAGACAAAATACAGGTTTCCATACCCGTTGATATAAGGGGTGACTAGTGCTTTTCCTTCTCTTTGTCAATAGTTGTGATTAACGAGTTGTCCAGTTACTATAGAACTGGTTTGATAACCCAAGGTCCTGGGGGGGTTATATTGGCGGCAGCTTTGACAGCACTATCAGGCTAGAGAGGCCTCTCAGTCTCGCGACTAGCTGTAACGCAGTCAGCTGAGGACCATAGGTAAGCTGATATGAGTAAGGTATCTCCAGGCTCCTCTTGTATAGCCCCAGAAAGTGTGACTATGAATACCAAAAAGAAAATTAAATTAAGGTTGAAAACTAACTCCAAAGTAACTTGTAAGACCTGGAGCTCCTCAAACACACATCCTACCACAACAGCTATAGGCTCTGCCCCCCCAAATCTTACCTTTTTAATGCTAATTGATATTGCCACAGCTGGAACAACAGTAAATAACATGTGTGTCACCACAGTCTCCGAAGCTGTTGTTGGATGTATACAAAAACACTGATAAAGTATTCCTTTTGGGGCGCAAAGAGATGGCTACCGGAACACTCCAGGAACTTCCCAAGAGTCGCTGTCTTGTGTTTCTGGTGATGTTGGAGACAATCCTCTCCATCTCTGTGCACCACAGGACAGGACGTCCTTGTCATCCAAAAGCACATGAAATTGCTTGCATTTTCCTTGCATCAAGAAGTTCAGCTTTTGTGGTGATAGTACAGAATTAAATAAACTTTTGTTTCCTACCATACTCAAGACAATCTTGTAGTTCAAGCTTCGGACTTGCTGTGGGAAACAGTGGCCTGTCCATACCAGGAAGATGATTTCCCGGTTGCAACTAATTATCTCTGTGTTTCTAAAATCAATGCCTTTCCTGTAATCTATTATTCAAAAGGATGACATATGTCCTCTTTCATGCTGTTGTTTTGGTTGAGGCTCCGGGACCCTCTTATTAAAAAGGCCTAAGGATAAATAAGTGTACTGGGTGTCTAATCAATGTTTTTTTCTATTTCCCGGTTGCAAATAATGATCTGTGGGTTTCTAAAAATAATGCCTTTCCTGTAATCTATTATTCAAAAGGATGACATATGTCCTCTTTCATGCTGTTGTTTCGGTTGAGGCTCCGGGACCCTCTTATTAAAAAGGCCTGAGGATAAATAAGTGTACTGGGTGTCTAATCAATGTTTTTTTCTATTTCCCGGTTGCAACTAATGATCTCTGGGTTTCTAAAATCAATGCCTTTCCTGTAATCTATTATTCAAAAGGATGCCATATGCCCTCTTTTATGCTGTTGTTTTGGTTGAGGCTCCGGGACCCTCTTATTAAAAAGGCCTAAGGATAAATAAGTGTACTGGGTGTCTAATCAATGTTTTTTTCTATTTCCCGGTTGCAAATAATGACCTGTGGGTTTCTAAAAACAATGCCTTTCCTGTAATCTATTATTCAAAAGGATGACATATGTCCTCTTTCATGCTGTTGTTTCGGTTGAGGCTCCGGGACCCTCTTATTAAAAAGGCCTGAGGATAAATAAGTGTACTGGGTGTCTAATCAATGTTTTTTTCTATTTCCCGGTTGCAACTAATGATCTCTGGGTTTCTAAAATCAATGCCTTTCCTGTAATCTATTATTCAAAAGGATGACACATGTCCTCTTTCATGCTGTTGTTTCGGTTGAGGCTCCGGGACCCTCTTATTAAAAAAGCCTAAGGATAAATAAGTGTACTGGGTGTCTAATCAATGTTTTTTTCTATTTCCCGGTTGCAACTAATGATCTCTGGGTTTTTAAAATCAATGCCTTTCCTGTAATCTATTATTCAAAAGGATGACATATGTCCTCTTTCATGCTGTTGTTTCGGTTGAGGGTCCGGGACCCTCTTATTAAAAAGGCCTAAGGATAAATAAGTGTACTGGGTGTCTAATCAATGTTTTTTTCTATTTACTGGTTGCAACTAATGATCTCTGGGTTTCTAGAATCAATGCCTTTCCTGTAATCTATTATTCAAAAGGATGACATATGTCCTCTTTCATGCTGTTGTTTCGGTTGAGGCTCCGGGACCGTCTTATTAAAAAGGCCTAAGGATAAAGAAGTGTACTGGGTTTCCTATCAATGTTTTTTTCTATTTCCCGGGTCATATAAATGATCTCTGGGATTCTAAAATCAATGCCTTAACTGTAATCAATTGTTCACAAGGATTCCATATGTCCTCTTTCATGCTGTTGTTTCTGTTGAGGATCCGGGAGCCTCTTATAAAAAGGCCTAAGGATAAAGAAGTGTGCTGGGTGTCCAATCAATGTTTTTTTTTATTTCACAGTTGCAAAAAAATTATCTATGGCTTTGTAAAATCTATGCCTTACCTGTCATCTACTGTTCAAAAGGATGCCATATGTCCTCTTTCCTGCTGTTGTTTTTGTTGGGGGTCCGGAACACTATTCTAAAAAGGCCGAAGGAGAACGACTTGTACTGTACTGGGTGTCCAATCATGTTTTTGTTTTCAATTTCACGGTTCATAATAAATATCGCAGTGTAACTAAAATCAATGCCATACCTGTACTCTGTTGTTCAAAATGATGGCATATGTGGTGTTTCATTCTGTTGTGGTTGTTGAGGGTCGTGGCCGTGGGACAGCGTATAAAACAGCCAAAGGAGAACAACCTGTACAGCCTTGCTCCTCTTTTTAGGCAGGCCAGCTCTTTGCATACATGCCCACAGACTCTGTAACGCATGCCTCTTTTAGGGAGAGGTGCAGCCATAATGCAGGGTCAGAACCTCTGCCTGCAACTGTTATACTCGATTTTGCGAAAGGAAGTAACCTTACCATGTGTCAGGGTTCAGCCTGGAATTGGACCTGTGACCTGTCTCTATTTCTGCAGCTGTTATTTCCCAGCCTGTTGTTTTACCACTGTGCCACCAGATGGCTTGATCACAGGATAGGAATATTGTGTTTTTCTGTTTACTGCAACTTTGGCTCTCTGGCTCCACCTGCTTGCCAGCTGAAAGAAATAATTTAATCAGCAGCCTGCTTTATCTGGGAGGTTTGTTTGCAATTGTGTGCTTTCACATTAAGAGTGATACTCTGAAAGACTCGCTGCTCCTGTTTCCTGTGAGAAATGCAGTTATGTTGGATTTCCTGGTTCCTGACTTCTGTTGCAATTACTGACTTCTCTTGTGGATAATTCTTTGGCACTGTGTTTCATCTTTTGACTGAATTCCTGGCAATTTAACTTGCCTAAAACTTTCTTCCCTAAGGACTGATTCAGGTACTTTTGCTTGCTTGTTTCCTGATACTACACAGTTCCAATTGCAGTCTATGCAAATATCCTGTTTGTTTCTACAAAGTACCAGTTTTGCAGTTTATGCAAGTTTCCTTAAAGTACCAGTCTACAGCATATGCAAATATCCTGTTTGTTATTACAAAGCTTTGCATTCCTGCCTGTTATTACAAAGAACTGTTTTCCTGCCTGAGACTACACAGTTCCAGTCTACAGCATATGCAAATATCCTGTTTGTTATTACAAAGCTTTGCATTCCTGCCTGTGATTACAAAGAACTGTTTTCCTGCCTGATACTACAGTTGCAGTCTACAGCATATGCAAATAGCCTGTTTGTTATTACAAAGCTCTGCTTTCCTGAGTGTTATTATACAGTTTTACAGCATATGCAAGTATCCTGCTTGTTATTACAAACCTCTGCATTCCTGCCTGTTATTTCACTGTTCCAGTCTACAGCATATGCAAGTATCCTGCCTGTTATTACAAAGAATTGTATTCCTGCCTGATAATACAGCCTATAGACATTGTCTTATCTAAATTGCATTTCTCTACATTGCTTTATCCTATGAATAAAACCATCTCCATTATTTTCTAAAACCTTGTACCTGTTTAATTATGCCTAAAAGGAAAGACTCACGCAGACAATACTCAACATCAACCCCAAAACCTGACACCTCTGCACAACAGCTTCTAACTCCTGAACCTGCTCCCTTGCAGAGTATGACAGAATGTGAAAGCCTTAAATTGGAGCTTGCAGAGGTGATTCACTCTTTGACTGAAGTGTCAGAGAGAATGTTGTCTGTGGACTCTCATCTACTACAACTTAACCAACTTCTAAAATCTCTTCCGGATGCATTGAAGTCACTTATCCAAGATTTCACTGCAGGATTCCAGACTTTACAGGATATCCTGAAAGACTTTTTCAATAAAAAAATTTTTGGCTTTGGCACTCCTACTCCTGTGCCCGCTACCCCAAAGGCTGTAACCTTATCAATTAAAAGGAGGATTTCAACCCCTCTTACCACTAATGAAATGGCCAGAAGGAGAAATAATGGCTTATGTTCCTATCGTGGAGCTACTGGGCATGTAATATCCTATTGTCCAGTGAGACCCCCTAAGAAGTCTGTTCCGCGGTCTCCACCTCTAAATCCAGAGTTATCAAATGGACAGGCTACAGAGAGGAAGTCAAACTGTGATTCCACTTCAGATTCGTCTGGAGATGAGCTCTGCATGGCTTCTATTTTACATCCCCAATTTGATCAGCCTAGGACTGCACTTTTCAAAGACTCTGATTCCTGTGAAGTGCTAACATGTCATCCACAGAATCCTAGAACTAGGAATCCAGAGATTCTCCTACCAGATCCAGCTACATTCTTATCTTTGTGCTTTCCAGAGGAGATGACTAACTATTCTACCATTGAAGATGATACTGAATCTGACACTGGAGGGACAGTGCTTCAAACTGCTGTGCGATCAAAAGGTCCTTTACCACCTCTACCTCAGACCCACCTCTCCAGAACCTACAAGCCTAAAACTGCACTGAAACCAAAGATCAGTCCTGTTGGGGCCTTCTATACTAATTCCAGTCCCCAGAATCCTCTCCTGAAGAGCCCTTCAAAAAAGAAAAAACCCTCTGATTGTGCATATGCCTCTGATGGCACTTTGGTACACATCAAAGATTTGGAGTTATATGAGAATGCCAAGTCCACCCAGAGGAGGAGGTACTGTCAGGGTTCAGCCTGGAATTGAACCTGGGACCTGTCTCTATTTCTGCAGCTGTTATTTCCCAGCCTGTTGTTTTACCACTGTGCCACCAGATGGCTTGATCACAGGATAGGGATATTGTGTTTTTCTGTTTACTTCAACTTTGGCTCTCTGGCTCCACCTGCTTGCCAGCTGAAAGAAATCATTTAATCAGCAGTCTGCTTTATCTGGGAGGTTTGTTTGCAATTGTGTGCTTTCACATTAAGAGTGATACTCTGAAAGACTTGCTGCTCCTGTTTCCTGTGAGAAATACAGTTATGTTGGATTTCCTGGTTCCTGACTTCTGTTGCAATTACTGACTTCTCTTCTGGATAATTCCTTGGCACTGTGTTTCATCTTTGGACTGAATTCCTGGCAATTGAACTTGCCTAAAACTTTCTTCCCTAAGGACTGATTCAGGTACTTTTGCTTGCTTGTTTCCTGATACTGCAAAGTTCCAATTGCAGTCTATGCAAATATCCTGTTTGTTTCTACAAAGTACCAGTTTTGCAGTTTATGCAAGTTTCCTTAAAGTACCAGTCTACAGCATATGCAAATATCCTGTTTGTTATTACAAAGCTTTGCATTCCTGCCTGTTATTACAAAGAACTGTTTTCCTGCCTGAGACTGCACAGTTCCAGTCTACAGCATATGCAAATATCCTGTTTGTTATTACAAAGCTTTGCATTCCTGCCTGTGATTACAAAGAACTGTTTTCCTGCCTGATACTACAGTTGCAGTCTACAGCATATGCAAATAGCCTGTTTGTTATTACAAAGCTCTGCTTTCCTGAGTGTTATTATACAGTTTTACAGCATATGCAAGTATCCTGCTTGTTATTACAAACCTCTGCATTCCTGCCTGTTATTTCACTGTTCCAGTCTACAGCATATGCAAGTATCCTGCCTGTCATTACAAAGAACTGTATTCCTGCCTGATAATACAGCCTATAGACATTGTCTTATCTAAATTGCATTTCTCTACATTGCTTTATCCTATGAATAAAACCATCTCCTTTATTTTCTAAAACCTTGTACCTGTTTAATTATGCCTAAAAGGAAAGACTCACGCAGACAATACTCAACATCAACCCCAAAACCTGACACCTCTGCACAACAGCTTCTAACTCCTGAACCTGCTCCCTTGCAGAGTATGACACCATGGTTCCCTGCACGCACGTATTGTTGTTATATTTTGGTGAGGGTAATCATGATGGCCATGTAGACCACCACCACTGAGAGTCCTGGAAGTAACAGTGATGAGATGAAAGAGCTAAGAATAGTAGAACTTGAAACAACAGAGTTAGCCATGGGTGTTAGTGCAAGACCGCTTGGCTTTTTTTTGGCTTTGGGTGTGGCTATTCATGCAGGCCATATAGAGCTGCCACCATTCGGTGTTGTATCAGGTATTAAACTAATAAGAACAGTACTACCAAAATACAGCCAATAAAGGGCCTTATGAAGACTGAGCCAAGGTTGGATTGTAGTATTTGGTAAGGAGAATCATGATGGCCATGTAGACCACCACCGAGAGTCCTGGAAGTAACAGGGATGATGAGATGAAAGTGCTAAGAATAGTACTACTTGAAACAACAGAGTTAGCCATGGGTGTTAATCCAAGACCGCTTGGATTTATTTTTGTATTGGGTGTGGCTAATCATGCAGGCGATATAGAGCTGCCACCATTCGGTGTTGTATCAGCTATAAAAATAATAACTGTACTATCAAAATACAGCCAATGAAGGGCCTATGAAGACTGAGCAAAGGTTGGATTGTAGTATTTTGTTCGGTTAATCATGATGGCCATGTAGACCACCCGTAACAGGGATGAAAGTGCTAAGAATAGTACAAATTGAAACAACCAAGTTAGCCATGGGTGTTAGTCTAAGGCCACTCAGCTTTTTTTGGGGTTTTGGTGCAGCTAATCATGAAGGCCCGATAGACCTGCCACCATTTGTTGTTGTAACAGGTATTAAACTGCAAAGAACAGTACTACTTAACACAACCTACTTACCATGGGTCCCAGAGCATATGTTTGGTTATTATATTTTGTAAGGGTAATCATGCAGGCCATATAGACCTCCACCGATAGGGTGAGTATGAGTAACAGCTATTAAAATGCGAAGGACATAACTAATTAACACAACATAGTTACCATGGGTCGCAGACCAAGAGCAGATGTCTTATTATTATATTTTGTATGGGTAATCATCCAGGCCGTATAGACCTCACCAAATAGGGGGAGTTACAGAGATTAAAGTGCTAAGAATGGTAGTACTTAAAACACAACCTAGTTAAAATGGGTACCAGACCGCATGTCTTATTAGATTTTTTTCAGGGTAATCAGGCAGGCCATATAGAACACCCCCGATAGGGGGGGGGGGGGCAGGGATTAAAGTGCTAAGAAAAGTATTAATTAACACAAGCTAGTTATCATGGGTCCAACACCGTGTGTCTTGATGTTATACTTTGTCAGGGTAATAATCATGCAGGCCATATAGACCTCCCTTGATAGGGGGAGTAACAGGGATTACAGTTATAAGAATAGTACTACTTAAACACAACCTAATTACCATGGGTCCAAGACCAGATGTTTTATTATTATACTTTGTCAGGCTAATCATGCAGGCCATATAGATCTCCAACAAAAGGGGGGGTAAGAGGGATTCAAGTGATAAGAAAAGTTTTACTTAACACAACAAAATTACTATGGGTCTCAGACCGCGTGTCTTGTTGTTATACTTTGTCAGGGTAATCATAACCGGCATATAGACCTCCACCAATAGGGGGAGTTACAGGGCTGAAAGTGCGAAGAACAGTACTACTTAACACAACCTAGTTGGGTCCAAGAACGCATGTTTAATTATTAGACTTTATCAGGGTAATTATATATCTAACAAATCTATCTATTTCTCTTCTATCGATTCTATCTAACTATCAATCTATGTATATCTATCTATCCTATCTATCAATCTATCTTTTGTCCGGGATGTTTTGAGACAGCCACTTTGGGAATGTTAGTTGATTTAGGCCCATTATGGCTTAAAAGCAGACTCTGCATAAACTATGTAATTTTCCATGGGAGTTTTGCCAGGGATCCCCCTCCAGCATGCGACAGTCCAGGTGTTAGTACCCTTGAAACATCTTTTCCATCACTATTGTGGCCAGAAAGAGTCCTTGTAGGTTTTAAAGTTCGCCTGCCTATTGAATTCAATGGCGGTTTGCGCGTTTGCGAACAATACAGGAAGTTCGAGTCCGCCGTTCGTGAACCGAAAATTTTAGGTTTGTGACATCACTAGTAGTGGGTTAGCTAATTCTGCATAATTGTCAATAAATTTGCAAGAATAATTTGTCATACCCAGGAATGATCTTAATTCCTTTAAGTTAGTGGGGTTCTTAGAATTTTTTTATGACTTCAACCTTTTTTTTTTGGAGGATTTAACCCTTCAGAAGTAACTTCATGACCCAAGACGTTTACACATTGAGCTTTTTTTAGGGATACATTGACACTTGCCCTTTTAAGTTAGCTGAGGGCATGTTTAAGCTCTGTGATGTGTTTATCAAAGTCTGTGCTTTTGATTAACACGTCATCAACAAAGGATAAGGTTCCCCTTTCTAGTGCAGCAGGCATAGCCATATGCATGAATACTGCCAATTCATGTCCTGAATTTATGTATCCGGAAGCCGGGTGAATGCATATTGAACCTTTTGGAAGGAGAATGGGAGTTTATACTGGTCTTCCTCATGTGCCTTTATGGTCCAATATCCCTGCGCTCAATTAATGGCAGTGAATATTTTAGATCCCTGCATCTGTGCAAGGCACTGGTCAATGTATGGAACATGCCAGTCAGACATATACACTCGTTTATTTGGCTGTCTTAAGTCAGCACACAAATGCCATTGTCCATTGGGTTTAAGAATACCTAGAATAGGATTATTATAAGAGCAAGTGAATCATATAAGGCTATAGGGAGTCTGTATTGCTTAAAGGCACACTGTACCCAATTTTTTTCTTTCATGATTCAGATAGAGCATGCAATTTTAAGCATCTTTCTAATTTACTCCTATTGTCAAATGTTCTTTATTCTCTTGGTATCTATATTTGAAAAGCAAGAATTTAAGTTTAGATGCCGGCCCATTTTTGGTGAACAACCTGGGTTGTCCTTGCTGATTGGAAAGCACCAATAAACAAGTGCTGTCCATGGTTCTGAACCACAAATTGGCTGGCTCCTTAGCTTAGATGTCTTCTTTTTCAAATAAAGAAAGCAAGAGAACGAAGAAAAATTGATAATAGGAGTAAATTAGAAAGTTGCTTAAAATTGCATGCTCTATCTGAATCACAAAAGAAAACATTTGGGTTCAGTGTCCCTTTAACAAATACAGGTGGTGCAATGGGATCTGTTTGGATTCTTGCAAAAAGGTTGAAGTCATAAAAAATTCTAAGAACCCCACTAACTTAAAGGAATTAATATCATTCCTGGGTATGACAAATTATTCTTGCAAATTTATTGACAATTATGCAGAATTAGCTAACCCACTACTATAGTCCCACAATCATAAGAATCCCTAGCAAAAATGTTCTTGTACTCCATCAGGAGTTCTCGTAGCTGTTGGCATTTATCATCACTGGAACAGCCATTAGCTAAGGAAATTTGCTCTTCAACTATTTGCTGAAATCCTGGAAAGATTTCAGGCTGTCCTATCTCATAGGCCTCTTCAACCTAGAGGTGAGGTCCCCTTAATTATAATTTACACTACCCCCATGATTCTGTATATTGGGGTATTCTTGTTCTTTTATTGGTTGATCAAATACCAGGGAGGCTTCTTCAATTTTACAGATGCCTTCCTCTGAGCTGAACCGTTAAATAGAATTGTGATTAATCCTTTTTGCATGGATGCAAAGGTTTGTTCTATTAATTGTTATTCAGTTAAGTACCTTTAAGGTATTAGCCCAATTACATTATTCTGGAATCCAAAAGTATAATAGCTGGATTCCAGAGCATATCCTATGGAAGTTTCCTTAGATAAAGTGATATCCTGTGGGGTCATGTTATGCACAATAACATGTATTGGAATATTTCAATTATTTACCAAAGGAGTATGGATCATTGTTTCACCCATATTTTGCATTCTCTGGGAGATGCATATTAGTGCTTCAGAAGTTTTTAACTTCTGACTCCTTTTTACCTGTAAGGGTAAGAGACATTGTTAAGCCCCAGCAAGGATTACAATATTATTAGACACCTGTACACTAACAGCATATGGCATTTTCTGGTTTGATTTCAGGGCTGCATTTTCATCCTGCTCAAGAGGCAAAGGTTAATCAAATCTATTTGTATGTCATATCAATGTAAAAGATTGTTGCCAATATATATTTGATTATGGGGATTATTTAAAACTAAAAATGGGTGTTTTGCTGATTTATTACCTATGGAGATAGATAAACATTAAGCTATAATGTTATAGCTTTCAAAATTATCATCTAGGTCATGGACCCAGTGATCTTTAGGTTCAGCTATCTGCGCTAATAAGCATTTGCTTATGTAGCTAGCTTCTTGCTTTAAGTTTAATTTAGCATACAGTTGTGTGCAAAAGTTTAGGCACCCCTGACAATTTACATGCTTTTCATTTATAAATAATTGGGTGTTTGGATCAACAATTTCATTTTGATCTATCAAATAACTGAAGGACATCATAATATTTCCTTAGTGAAATAAGGTGTATTGGATTAACAGAAAATGTGCAATATGCATCAAAACGAAATTAGACATGTGCATAAATTTGGGCACCCCAACAGAAATATTGCATCAATATTTAGTAGAGCCTCCTTTAGCAAAAATAGCAGCCTCTATATGCTTCCTATAGCCTGTAATGAGTGTCTGGATTCTGGATAAAGGTATTTTGGACCATTCCTCCTTGCAAAACATCTCCAGTTCAGTTTCGGTTTGATGGTTGCCGAGCATGGACAGCCCGCTTCAAATCACCCCACAGATTTTCAATAATTTTCAGGTCTGGGGACTGGGATGGCCGTTCCAGAACATTGTACTTGTTCCTCTGCATAAATGCCAGAGAAGATTTTGAGCAGTGTTTTGGGTCGTTGTCTTGTTGAAATATCCAGCCCTGGCATAACTTCAACTTTGTGACTGATTCCTCAACATTATTCTCAAGTATTTCCTGATATTGAGTGGAATCCATGTGACCCTCAACTTTAACTAGATTCCCAGTACTGGCACTGGCCACACAGCCCCACAGCATGATGGAACATCAACCAAATTTTACTGTTGGTAGCAAGTTTTTGTCTTGGGACACTGTGTTCTTTAGCTGCCATGCGTAACACCCCTTGTTATGACCAATTAACTCAATCTTTGTTTCATCAGTCCACAGCACCTTCCTCCAAAATGAAGCTGGCTTGTCCAAATGTGTGTTTTCATACCACAAGTGACTCTGTTTGTGGCGTGTGTGCAGAAAAGGCTTCTTCCGCATCACTATCCCATACAGCTTCTCCTTGTGTAAAGGGTGCTGAATTGTTGAACGATGCACAGTGACACCATCTGCAGCAAGATGATGTTGTAGGTCTTTGGAGGTTGTCTGTGGGCTGTTTTTGACTGGTCTCACCATCCTTTGCCTCTCCAATATTTTACTTGGCCTGACACTTCTGGCCTTAACAAAAACTGTGTCTGTAGTCTTCCATTTCCTCACTATGTTCCTCACAGTGGACACTGACAGCTTAAATATCTGTAATAGCTTTTTGTAACCTTCCCTTAAACCATAATGTTGAACAATCTTTGTTATCAGGTCATTTGAGAGTTGTTTTGAGGCCCCCATGTTGCCACTCTTCAGAGGAGAGTCAAAGAGAACAACAACTTGCAATTGGCCACCTTAAATACCTTTTCACATGATTGGATGCACCTGTCTATGAAGTTCAAGGCTCAATGGGCTCACCAAACCAATTGTGTGTCCAATTAATCAGTGCTAGGTAGTTACAGGTATTCAAATTAACAAAATGACAAGGGTGCCCAAATGTATGCACCTGTCTAATTTATTTGGATGCATATTGCACATTTTCTGTTAATATAATAAACCTAATTTCCCTACTGAAATATTACTGTGTCCTTCAGTTATCTAATTATTTATAAATGAAAATCATGGAAATTGTCAGGGGTGCCTATACTTTTGCATTCAACTGTACCTGGTTTTTCCAAGGGCGTGCATTTGCATAGGGACAAATAAATCATCCCTAATTTTCTCAATTTCTGCAAGGAATTGAGAGCTATCACCCCCTTTGGGGACTTAGAATCCCCTTGGTGGAGAGATATGGTTAACACATCACCGTCTAGGGAAATATTGGCTATTTTCCCAGGCAAACTTTTAATGGTATGACCATCAGAGCCACTTAGGGAGTCTGATCATCTATTTGTAGGACAGTTATTTCAGGTACAGAACCATTCCTGAAATGAATTTCAACAGCATCTGGTTGCTCTTCCACCACATGAGTTATGTCTGGTGTGAGGTATGCTGGACTGCTCATAATTAATAGGTCTTTTGACTTGTGACTAAATAATATTATTTATGCAATCAATTATGATACTTAATCGCTTAAGAAATCAATACCAATTATTAAACAATCATTTGGCAGATTCACTATAATAGCAGGGTGTCTTATTACCCTGTTTCCCAGCTTTAGCTTTAGCCATGCAGTGCCCCAGACTTTGAGGGAGTCACCCCCAACACCAATTAATGGACCATCATATTTCCTGAGTTTAGGTTTGTAGGGTGTTAGTTAATTTAGCTGTATGTAGTACCATTAAGATAAAATAATTGCTTGAGATCCAGTATCAATTAATCCGTTGATAGAGTTGGTAACTAAATACTGGAGCTCAGCTAATACATAATACCTCCTTGCAGTTTCTACATTTCACAAATAAAATTAGCATGTTTAAACATGTGTGGGCTTCACCACGATTTATCTGGATTCATTATATTACCTGACACAGTACAATTCTTACCAACTGCCTTCACTATAATATGGATAATGGGTTTCCTGCATACTGCGTTGCAGTAAGGGCTTCCTTCTCCAGGTTAGGACTGCTCTGTACGTCCACCTGTGGGAATAAGGTTTAGGGAGAACTGCAAAAGAGGATAATCATTAAAGGGACACTGAACCAAAAAAAATTCTTGCGTGATTCAGATAGAGCATGCAATTTTAAGCAACTTTCTAATTTACTCCTACTATCAAAATTTCTTCATTCTCTTGGTATCTTTATTTGAAAAGCAAGAATGTAAGTTTAGATGCCAGACCATTTTTGGTGAACAACCTGGGTTGCTCTTGCTGATTGGTGGATACATTTGCCCATCAATAAAGAAGTGCTTTTTCGGGGTCTGAACCAAAAATGTACTGGCTCCTTAGCTTAGATGCCTTCTTCTTTAAACAAAGATAGTAAGAGAACGAATAAAAATTTATAATAGGAGTAAATTAGAAAGTTGCTTAAAATGCTCTATCTGAATCACAAAAGAACAGATTTGGGTTCAGTGTCCCTTTAATATTTCCAGGCTGAGGAAACCTGTCCTCACTGTCAGGCTTTCTGTTGCTGAGTTGTGGGGATATAATTTGATTAGTATCACTTTTAATATTAATTATCTAATTTGGTCTCCCGCTTTTTCTCAGATAATACCTGAATATTTCTGACTGTGCCTGTGACGCACTTTTGTCCACTGGCACCACCCCTAAAAAAGGATTATTAGGTTGCTGAGCCATTGTCAAATCTCCTGCTTATACCTTTAAGGGGGCGTATATTTTATCTGACCTCCCTATATTAGGTGCTCCTTGTTACCAATACCTTGCTTGGTATTGAAGTCTTGCTCACTTCTTCCATGCCTGGGAACTCTTCAGATCATTCTCCTCCTATTCCAGTTTCCTTCCATGCTCCTCACTTCAGTCTGCAACTTCCTCCTGAAACCTCTGACGTCACTCTGCTCATCCAGACAGAAGCATTCAAGCTGAACCTGCCTAGAGATAACGCTGTTCTGCAGCTCAGAGCATCTCTCTTCTGGGATACTAGTTTTCATCCAAAAGATCATTTATTATCAGAGGTGAGATCTGCAAGCTATATAACGCTGCTGACTTTTCGTTACTCCCTTTCCACATTCCTATATAGTTGTGCTGTACTTTATGTATACATCAGTTCTGTTTTCATTTACTGCAGTATAAGATTTCTTATTTACTTTGTGCTATGACATGTTTATATGTATTCCATCACCATATAAAAGTGCACATAAATTAAATAAGAAACTTACATATAAAAATGTTACTCATTCAGGTTTCAAATCAGTTACTTAACGTTGTGCCTGCCTACAGCCTTTATGAATGAGACACATACTAATTAAAAAAAATTATTACTTAAACTATACCAATTTGTATGTTTAGCAATGAAGTAAGGTTAAACTGTTTAGTGTTCATTACAGCCGTAAAAGCTTGGCTCATATTAGAAAATTGTTCACATAATTGATTTAACTGGGTACTAAATTGACCTACCTGACTGTACAGATTATTTCTACCCATGAGTCAATTTCTTGATGCCCCAGGGTAGTGATTCCTGTATCGTTGTGATCCCTCAGAATTATAGCCATTGTATCTATTTTGACGCAGTTCTCTTTGACGTTCAACTTTTCCAGTGTTAATATCTTGGGGTGCACTATTTAATTGGAGTGGTTATCCTGAGAGTAGCTTAGTATTGAATTAACTTAAAACACCAATACAATTTTAACAAAAAACATTTTTTTAAATTTTTTTAATTTTAAAATATCACTAACATTTTTTTATAATAATATCTGCTTCGCTACAAAATATATTATATCAATGAGATAAAGAATAATGATCTACAGCCATGCCTCCAAAGATGTTGGTGTATTTATCTCAGCAGTTGCCACCAATGTGTTATATACTTACGTAACAATATTTTTGATCAATGGAATTATAAATATTAATAATCAATCATAAAAGTATTGTCAGCAATATCTCCAATTAATATAGCAGAATCTTGTCAATACACTCCAGTAAGATGTTAAATCTATGTAGTGTATTCCAAAATGCTTTTGAGATATCTAGAAATTATAACGATAAAATTATTATACAAATGTATATTTAATTTCAAATTAAATTAATTTCTAAGTTCTGACCAGTAAATCTTCATATACACATTGATTATATTTATGCAGAAAATAAGTTATTGATTATGACCAAATATATATGTCTAGTTGTTACAATAAGCTATAAAATATTTAGATTAATCAATATTCAATTAATCTTCTGGTACATCTGTATTATGGAAACAATATTATCTATGAATTTACCCTAACTCAAAATGAATTAAACATCAAATATTACCATTAATCTTTACAAGAACAATTTGTAGTTAGCCAACAACACTAGTCCGATGCCAAAATATGGATTACTAACTTAACAATGCTTAGTTAACAACAACCAAAGATTTAACCACACTAATAAATGCAATTTTTAAAATATATCACAGTAGCTCCAAATTAACTTATGTCTTCAAAATACAAAAATCCTTCCCTCTTAATAGTAATATACTTAATGCTAGATATGATTATTTATAGATTAGACTGGTATATGAATATTAAATTATCACTATAAAAATACAGCTGCAGTTATACTATGCTGTAAAGAATATTCAGCTAAAATCTATCAAAAATATTTAAAACAATCGCTAATACGATACCAGTTGAACAATTTGAGAGTTGTTCAGCTCTTTCAATCAGAATTCTGTTTCACTGTCATATGATAAAGTTTTGCACAAATCTGGAGGTGAATAGTAGGCCCAGTTTTGTTTGCTCTTTTTTGTATAAAAAGAGTTTCCCATCAAAAGTTTGTCTCACAAAGACTGCATATTTCCAAGGCAGCAGTTCATTCAGTAAGGCTAGGTAAGCAGCATCAGCTGCTTTCACTTCCTGTGCAAAGAATTTTATCTGTGATAAAATCCCACCTTCAATTCTAATCATCCAATTAAATTCTGGCTACGCCCTTTGAGTCCGAGCTTAGATCTCATTGGCCCTGGTAATTTTTTAGCAGATCTGTTTACTTAATTCTTCTCAATCAAGTATCTTTTTGACTGCAATTCTCATATTGAACATCAGAGGGACAACAGGAATTTGGAACAGAGTTCCATTCAGTAAACTATTCAGCTACAGGAAAATATACCTCCTTATATATTTTTTATGAATGATATTCAATATACTTATTATTTTCTAGTATCAATAAAACATTTGGTCAATACATATGTGACCATAAAATTCAACTGAGCATGCCATTTCAAGACTAAACATGGGTATGCTTTTATATATATATATATATATATATATATATATATATATATATATATATATATATATATATATACATTAAATAGTAAATAATAATAATGCTCAAATATATATATGGCTATATGATTAATTACATCAGACTGCTACTTAGTAGTAGGAAATATATATATATATATATATATATATATATATATATATATATATATATATATATATATATATATATATATATATATATATATATATATATGCATTTGAACAAGAGAAAATAGACCCTTATTTATCCAGCACCCAACTATGTCAGGAAAATTATTATATTAGACAAAGAAAGATTTTTGAGTCAATAATTCACATACTCTTTGAAATGCGTAATTATAAGGTTTATGTATCAATATCAGCATTACAATAAATCATAAGCATGACCCCCAAATATAAAGCTCAAAGTCCACAACCCGGGTTGTTAATGGAAGTTAGTAAGTTAGTCCGTTAATTAACCGGTATTGAATAGATTCAAATGCCTTAGTTTGGCATATTTGTAATCCCAAAATTGGAAATCAACGTTAATGCAGGAGCAGCACCAAATTATATGCAATACTAACACAGCAGGTATAACTTGTATCTTCGCACTCTCAATGCAAATTTGTAACTGTATCACTTTCAGCAAAAATGGCAACTTTTCCATACCACATTTAACTCGCTGTGACAGCTCTATGTTGCGTGTAGAGATATAATGAACAAGTACCTGCTTCCTCGGTGTTTTGATAGTGACATGTCATGGTGCCATATCTACCTGCTCGTTGCTTCCAACTGTTTCGATAAAGACCGGGTTTGGAGTAATCACCTTTGCTTTTTCCTCCGCAGTTTTTCGGCTCTTTCAGTGCATGCACAGCCAGAAGAAGCCCGAATGGAACCCGGGTGAAACGCGCGTAGCTGCTTGTTTGTTTAGTTGGAGAGGTGCAACAGCTGAGCACCGTCCAACAGCTGATTTCCCAAGAAAGTCATACTTCCGCTGAAAGTTAAAGGCGTGCGGATGCACTGAAAGAGCCGAAAAACTGCGGAGTAAAAAGCAAAGGTGATTACTCATTTCAAAGAGTATGTGAATTATTGACTCAAAAATCTTTCTTTGTCTAATATAATAATTTTCCTGACATAGTTGGGTGCTGGATAAATAAGGGTCTATTTTCTCTTGTTCAAATGCATATTAATTAAACACCCTTATCCGTGCACTATACTGAGAAGTGTGTTCCTATACAGGACACACAATATTTTATCTCAGTATATAGAACTGTGACATATATTAAACTAGGGGTGCTGGCACAATATATATAAAAAAAAATATATATATATATATATATATATATAATTTCCTACTACTAAGTAGCAGTCTGATGTAATTAATCATATAGCCATATATATATTTGAGCATTATTATTATTTACTATTTAATATATATGTGTGTGTGTATATATATATATATATATATATATATATATATATATATATATATATATATATATATATATAATGTTTAAGAGTATGGACTCATATCTATGATTATATTCATAGGACCGCTTATTTAATATGTATTCATTCCCAAACCTCGTTTGTACATAAGATGTCAGAAAAACAAAAACAAATGTTGTTGAGCATATATTTTAAATAGGGCAATACAGCTGTTCATTTAATATCAATACATTGCACATGTGTGGCTATCACTTCATATGTAATATATTATATAAATCTTAGACACATCTGCCAAACTCACGAATATTGTTTATACATAATACTGAGTACACAATAACTGAAAATTCGACATAAGTTGTACTTTAAAACCTCAATTTTGATGCTTTGAACTTACACAGAATTAAGAGACTTTAACATTTCAACTCTTAGGCTTTCAACTTCCCCATACCGTTAAGGGCATTTGGTGCTGACACAAGTCTGGGGTTTTTGTATTGAATTTCAGTGTGTACTAATTTGCACTGAAGTGTGAATGGTTAAATTTGCTGTCCATCCAGAAATCTCGCTAGCTTCAAAGAACTGATCACTTGTAGACTGTCTCTGTCACTACAGGGGTCTATGATGAACTAACTCTTCAGGCAGGAAGCTCCTTATATGGGCATTGAAACCTGAGAGTGCCCAATGTGATAAGGTCCCTTTGAAGTGCGTATATTAGAAACATCCTGTTCTGTGAAGTGTATCTTACTCAATAAGAGGGGATTTGTGACACCCACCTCAGTCATTTACAAATAGGCAAGCACTTTTTTTGTCAAAACAGCTTTTATATGGGTGCAATATTAATCAGTATTAAGGTGTGTATATATATATATATATGTGTGTGTGTGTATATATATATATATATATATATATATATATATATATATATATATATATATATATATATATATATATATATATATATATATATATATATATATAGTACAGGGAGTGCAGAATTATTAGGCAAGTTGTATTTTTGAGGATTAATTTTATTATTGAACAACAACCATGTTCTCAATGAACCCAAAAAACTCATTAATATCAAAGCTGAATAGTTTTGGAAGTAGTTTTTAGTTTGTTTTTAGTTATAGCTATTTTAGGGGGATATCTGTGTGTGCAGGTGACTATTACTGTGCATAATTATTAGGCAAATTAACAAAAAACAAATATATACCCATTTCAATTATTTATTTTTACCAGTGAAACCAATATAACATCTCAACATTCACAAATATACATTTCTGACATTCAAAAACAAAACAAAAACAAATCAGTGACCAATATAGCCACCTTTCTTTGCAAGGACACTCAAAAGCCTGCCATCCATGGATTATGTCAGTGTTTTGATCTGTTCACCATCAACATTGCGTGCAGCAGCAACCACAGCCTCCCACACACTGTTCAGAGAGGTTTACTGTTTTCCCTCCTTGTAAATCTCACATTTGATGATGGACCACAGGTTCTCAATGGGGTTCAGATAAGGTGAACAAGGAGGCCATGTCATTAGATTTTCTTCTTTTATACCCTTTCTTGCCAGCCACGCTGTGGAGTACTTGGACGCGTGTGATGGAGCATTGTCCTGCATGAAAATCATGTTTTTCTTGAAGGATGCAGACTTCTTCCTGTACCACTGCTTGAAGAAGGTGTCTTCCAGAAACTGTCAGTAGGACTGGGAGTTGAGCTTGACTCCATCCTCAACCCGAAAAGGCCCCACAAGCTCATCTTTGATGATACCAGCCCAGACCAATACTCCACCTCCACCTTGCTGGCGTCTGAGTCAGACTGGAGCTCTCTGCCCTTTACCAATCCGGCCACGGGCCCATCCATCTGGCCCATCAAGACTCACTCTCATTTCATCAGTCCATAAAACCTTAGAAAAATCAGTCTTGAGATATTTCTTGGCCCAGTCTTGATGTTTCAGCTTGTGTGTCTTGTTCAGTGGTGGTCGTCTTTCAGCCTTTCTTACCTTGGCCGTGTCTCTGAGTATTGCACACCTTGTGCTTTTGGGCACTCCAGTGATGTTGCAGCTCTGAAATATGGCCAAACTGGTGGCAAGTGGCATCTTGGCAGCTGCACGCTTGACTTTTCTCAGTTCATGGACAGTTATTTTGCGCCTTGGTTTTTCCACACGCTTCTTGCGACCCTGTTGACTATTTTGAATGAAACGCTTGATTGTTCGATGATCACACTTCAGAAGCTTTGCAATTTTAAGAGTGCTGCATCCCTCTGCAAGATATCTCACTATTTATGACTTTTCTGAGCCTGTCAAGTCCTTCTTTTGACCCATTTTGCCAAAGGAAAGGAAGTTACCTAATAATTATGCACACCTGATATAGGGTGTTGTTGTCATTAGACCACACCCCTTCTCATTACAGAGATGCACATCACCTAATATGCTTAATTGGTAGTAGGCTTTCGAGCCTATACAGCTTGGAGTAAGACAACATGCATAAAGAGGATGATGTGGTCAAAATACTCATTTGCCTAATAATTCTGCACTCCCTGTATATTAAATATCACTCAGCTATACCCTGACAATTCATAAAAAACATAAAAACAAAAAAACACCTAACCGCCCGCACAAATTATTAACAAAAAAAACCTGTCCGCCCGCACAAAGTATTAACAAAAAACACCTAACCACCCGCATGAAGTATTGACAAAAAAACCCTAACTGCCCGCACAAATTATTTAAAAAAAAAAAAAAACGCCTGCAAGGAATATTAAAAACGCCTAACGCAAAATGTACCTCTAAACCGCCAACCTCTACATTGCAAAATAATAAATTAATTAACCCCTAATCCGCAAATTAAAATATTAACTCTTAAACTGCCAAACCCCCACAACACAAACTACCTAATTACACTATAAATCCCTAAACCGCAAAAAGCTCCACAACGCCAACTAGCTAATTACAATATTAACCCCTAAACCGCCTACCCCCACAATGTAAAAAAATCACCTAATCATCTAATCACCAAGCCCCCTAACCTAAAACCCTATAAATTAACCCCAATTATTTTACAAAATTTAGGATTAAATTAAAAAAAAAACTAATATTACAAAAATTACAAAAAATAAAAAAATAAACATAGTTATCCAAAATAATTTTTTTTTAAACCTAAACTAATAACCCTAAAAAAAGCAGGTGTACACAAGCCAGTTGGGGTGATGTAAAGGACTCCACCACTGGACTCTGGAGCAGTGCTAACATGTTCTAAGGAGTGATGAATCACACTTCACTACCTGATGGGTTGGGCAGATGCCAGGAGAAGCAGGTTAAGCAGGGGAAATGGTCTAGATCTGTTTTCAGGGTTTGGACTAGGCCCCTTAGTTCTAGTGAAGGATCATTTTAATTTTACAGAATACAGACATTTTTGACATTTTTGTATTCCCAACCTTGAGGCTGCAATTTGGTGAAGACATTTTGCTGTTCCAACATGACTGTGCTCTTGATGAACAACACAAAGTCCATAAGACATATTTTGACTAGTTTGGCATGGATAAAATTTAATTGGCCTCAGTAGAACCTACTGAACTTCTTTGCAATTAATTGGCACACCTATTGTGAGCGGGTCATGTAGACTTTCTCTTTAACCATGGGCCTGGCTTATTTCACCTTCCTCTTTATAAAGAGGATATGGTCACATTCCAAATTGCTTGGTATTTGCATTGTTAGAAGTGCAAGTGTGTGCTGTGTTAGCCAAACCCAATATCTGTAAATAGTTTATCTTGTTCCTCCCTGATATTATTAATATCTTATTTCTTTCCACATCATCCTACCTTTCGGCTATATGCTTGAGAGCCTGTCAATATTCAGCATTTTGAACTGACACCTCTGCTACTCAGTGACATCACTGCAATGGCGAACACATTGGGAATTCCCTTACTAGCTGAACCGGATACCTTACAGCTGCTGGAGCCGCAGTTAAGCTCCCCAAAGTCATCCGGACAGCACAGATTCCACAACGGCCGTTGCAAAGAACAAATCTGCCAGAGATTTGCAAGCTGCTGTAGAAAGGAATACTTCTCCTACGTATCAAGGTAACATTCATTATCCTCCGTTAACCTCCCATTGTATGCACTCATTAAGCCTCACTTTAAGGACTTCCATACTCACGCTTTATTTTCTATTGATGAGTCATTACTTTTTTTTCATTAAGCGTTTTTTATTGAGGTTTAGCATGTCAAACATAGTACATAACACATCTCTAATGGAAAAAAAAAAAAGAAAGAGATACAAACCAACTTTGACAAAATATTTTGACAATTATAAAAATAATTAATGATCAGTAAATGAGACCTCGATTTTTTAATAGAATAGCATACGTGGCTGACCAGATGAGAACATAAGTTTAGGTCCAAAGGACCAGAATTATAAAAAAAAGAAATAGCTACTGGTCAGGTAGACAGCTCTTTAGGAGCTTCCAGTAGTGAAGGAATACATATATAGTAGGGGGGGGATATTCAGCGGGTAAGCACCGCTCTTAATAAGAGGGGGATTGGAGGGCGGGGCCATAAGATATATTGAGGCTAATGTAGGTGCAGCGTAAGGCCTATGCTGTTCCTTTATTGGATATCAGGAACTATTTATTTATAACAGGACTAGCAATCCTACATAGACACCAATGACATTATAGTGAAGTATCTCCATATGTAAGGAGAGGATAGAGTTATATTGAAAGCTAAGTATTGCCCACATATAATTTTACTAAAAACTCTGACTTGGGTAGAGTATAAAAAACTAAAGTTAAGTTAGATGTCAGAGCGTCTCTATTGCATATTCATGTGACCTATACATCCTCTTTGAGAGCAGGTCCGATAAATTTGCATAAACACAGACAATCACAGTATATAAGCTTGTGCATAATAAGTAATAAGAAGATTCCTGAAAGCCAATCATGTAATCTGATAAAGTATAGCACGTTTGTGTGACATAGTTGGAGCTAGAACCGCTAAATATGATAGGATGGGGCCAGTGCAAGTTGCTATAAAGAGCTAAAAGTTGCCTACATATAATTTTACTAAACACTCTGGCTTGAGTAAAGTATAAACAAATAGAGTTAAGCTAGATGGCGTCAATTTTGAGCAGCTGGGTGTTATTTTATGCCGAACATGGACAACAAGCTTATTTGATAAAACTAAAACCTAGTCTAAACCCGTGTAATATCGCCACTGTAGACTTAGCTCATATAAGGGGTAATAAGAGGCTTAGGCAATATGAAATTTGGTACTACAATACAGGGAGTGCAGAATTATTAGGCAAGTTGTATTTTTGAGGATTAATTTTATTATTGAACAACAACCATGTTCTCAATGAACCCAAAAAACTCATTAATATCAAAGCTGAATAGTTTTGGAAGTAGTTTTTAGTTTGTTTTTAGTTATAGCTATTTTAGGGGGATATCTGTGTGTGCAGGTGACTATTACTGTGCATAATTATTAGGTAAATTAACAAAAAACAAATATATACCCTTTTCAATTATTTATTTTTACCAGTGAAACCAATATAACATCTCAACATTCACAAATATACATTTCTGACATTCAAAAACAAAACAAAAACAAATCAGTGACCAATATAGCCACCTTTCTTTGCAAGGACACTCAAAAGCCTGCCATCCATGGATTCTGTCAGTGTTTTCATCTGTTCACCATCAACATTGCGTGCAGCAGCAACCACAGCCTCCCAGACACTGTTCAGAGAGGTGTACTGTTTTCCCTCCTTGTAAATCTCACATTTGATGATGAACCACAGGTTCTCAATGGGGTTCAGATCAGGTGAACAAGGAGGCCATGTCATTAGATTTTCTTCTTTTATACCCTTTCTTGCCAGCCACGCTGTGGAGTACTTGGACGCGTGTGATGGAGCATTGTCCTGCATGAAAATCATGTTTTTCTTGAAGGATGCAGACTTCTTCCTGTACCACTGCTTGAAGAAGGTGTCTTCCAGAAACTGGCAGTAGAACTGGGAGTTGAGCTTGACTCCATCCTCAACCCGAAAAGGCCCCACAAGCTCATCTTTGATGATACCAGCCCAAACCAGTACTCCACCTCCACCTTGCTGGCGTCTGAGTCGGACTGGAGCTCTCTGCCCTTTACCAATCCAGCCACGGGCCCATCCATCTGGCCCATCAAGACTCACTCTCATTTCATCAGTCCATAAAACCTTAGAAAAATCAGTCTTGAGATATTTCTTGGCCCAGTCTTGATGTTTCAGCTTGTTTTTCTTGTTCAGTGGTGGTCGTCTTTCAGCCTTTCTTACCTTGGCCATGTCTCTGAGTATTGCACACCTTGTGCTTTTGGGCACTCCAGTGATGTTGCAGCTCTGAAATATGGCCAAACTGGTGGCAAGTGGCATCTTGGCAGCTGCACGCTTGACTTTTCTCAGTTCATGGGCAGTTATTTTGTGCCTTGGTTTTTCCACACGCTTCTTGCGACCCTGTTGACTATTTTGAATGAAACGCTTGATTGTTCGATGATCACGCTTCAGAAGCTTTGCAATTTTAAGAGTGCTGCATCCCTCTGCAAGATATCTCACTATTTTTTACTTTTCTGAGCCTGTCAAGTCCTTCTTTTGACCCATTTTGCCAAAGGAAAGGAAGTTGCCTAATAATTATGCACACCTGATATAGGGTGTTGATGTCATTAGACCACACCCCTTCTCATTACAGAGATGCACATCACCTAATATGCTTAATTGGTAGTAGGCTGTCGAGCCTATACAGCTTGGAGTAAGACAACATGCATAAAGAGGATGATGTGGTCAAAATACTCATTTGCCTAATAATTCTGCACTCCCTGCAGTCATGGTACCCACATAAGGACATTAAGCACCATAGCAGTAGGTGGTAAATTTAAGGGTAGTGGCTACTGACATATTTATGTGCACATTACTATTATCTTTAAAAGAGAGAAAAAAAAATTAAAAGAACACTAAAATTAACTGCAAGCAGGTTAGAATATTCACGCAAGCATATAACAGCCTACTCTATAGCGTGTGTAAGTCAATACAGAGGATATTATTGCCTTGAAAATATAAGAACAGAGTAGTAGTGGAGAAAGTGAGCATACAACCCTAAGATTTCAGGTCTAAAGCTCTTCATGATGGAGAGTATGATATTTGAGTTTCTGAGCAACCACATTTCACACATTAACATACCTTTACACAAATCTATACAAAGACATACTGTATATATGAATTTAACCTGGGGCTATCTAACCATGACATGGAAGAAACTAAAAAGCAGAGTTATAGATTAGCTTCAATTAGAAAAGAGCAGCACAGAGGAAACCTGATGCATATATTAGCTAGACCAACAATTGCAGCCCTCTGGCAGAGGAGACTTGTAAGTAAAGTAAGGGTTGAGATTTCTTAGTAAAGTCTGCATTAACTGACAACACGAAGTCACTTTTGTAATGTACTGAGATCAGACCCGAGGCCATCATTAAACAGTACATCAGAAAACGGGAAGGATCATGAAAAGCTTACTGGTATGAGGCACAGGAGGTATGTGAAACGACAATCTCAGCCCACACCTCTCCTATGCTGCAGCAGAACAATACTGGGTATGCAAAGCAGGAGAGACTGGGTAAGATAAAGTTCACCACTGCTTCCAACTGATTGCCTGGATTCAACAGTCTCTCTCAGAATTGCTAAAAATGGACGCCCTTCCATTTGGCTTGATTTTGTTTGTCGTCGTCTGCTAGGAGGTCGGCTGTATCATCCCGGTCAGTGACAATAAAGGGCTCTGTAAGAAGGCCATTGCGCTGCGTAACACTATCCGGCCCGTCTATACCTGGTTTCCGCGTAGATAGACTATGTCCAGGAGCGGATCCAGTAAATTCTGGGTCAGTTGAGGGAGCTTGTGACATTTGGCTCTGCATTATCATCGCGGGTGCCGCTGCATATATCTCCGCTGTTTTCTTATGTGCAGGTGATCGTGTTGTGAGGTCAGCAGAAGATGGATTGCTCTGACCCTCTGAGGTAGCCTCATAATTAGCACAAAGGCAGACAGGCAATGGGTTCCGATGAGAAGACATTGAAAGGTACTCTGGCGAAGTCTTTTGTCGTGTTCTTTCTTGCGCTATGCTATCCTGGGTATCGCTAGCTGTTCTCTTCATTTCCACCATTAGTGTGTCGGTAATGTCCGTAGATAGATTATCAAATTTACAGATCAAATCTTGCAGCAAGACCTGCAGCGACCTCTGAGCCTCCTTATAGAAAATCATTGTGATGCACTAGATGGTAATTTGTGAAAGGTTAGCAGTTGTATTTGGCGTGCCGGGAGAGGGTGTTGAGGATCTTGCGTGCTAAGGCCTCATCAGTCCGATTCAGGATATAATTGCATCGGTAGTCACAAAATTAGGTATTTTCGTGATCAGCCAGCTTTCATGCAGGTAGTAATATTATATCGCCTATGTTGCTCTGTTTCAAGAAAAGTTGAGATATTTGTAAGCTTGGCCTGGAGATCACTAATTTTGCGTCCTCTCCCGGCTCTGGTTGGCCACGCCCTCCCAATGAGTCATTACTTTTAATCCTGAGATTATATCCACATTCATCTGATCAGTTATTGTTGCAAACCATCCTCCTTTGCAAGTTTTTCATTCCTGACTATGTTATATCCTTAGCCTCATTTATTGTATTCTAGAGTGATCAGTTACAGTTTACTGTAGATTGAATGCAGATACTTGACAACTTCTACCTATAATTGTTACAAGTTGTCCTGTCCCTGCTACATTTATATACCTCATCATTACACAATATATACATAGGAAAACTACTAACAACCTCTTTTGCTCTACACAGCAGATCCATTCGTAACAATTTGTTACAAAATACCAAGCCATCTAACATGGATCCCGTAGAGCTTACTAATCATGTGCACAACCTTAGTCAAAGGGTGGATATTCTCACTCAATGACTAAAGGATTTACAGGTACAAAATGACACCTTGAAGAACGTCATTAAAGACACAGTGATTGCCAAAACTTACAATACTGACTCTAACCCCGAGCCTTTGGTAAGTCCACCGGAGAAATTCAGTGGAGACAGAACACAATTTAGAGAATTCAGGAACGCATGTTATTTGATGTTAACCCTAAAGCCAAAAACTTATGTCACAGAAAGACAGAAGGTACTCACTCACAGTTATCTCATATATGAGAGCAGAACCCAAATCTTGGACAAATGATCCTGTACTGGACTCTTATGACGCATTTTTTACAGCCATATCTTTATTGTATTAAGATCCTATAAAGCAAATTACAGCTGAAAATAACATGAGAGCATTAAAACCATATAAAAGACCTGTAGAAGACTATATAGCGGATTTCAAGAGATGGTCAAAAGCAAGCCAGAGGAATAGTGTTTTGCTTAAAAACCAGTATAGGTTTTGTTCATCCGAAGCTCTGAAAGATTAGTTTGCAAGGGTTGAATTACCAGATTCGTTAGATGGTTTAATCACTTTCTATTGACAGACGTTTATGTGAGAGGGATAAAGAAAAAGGCTTTAATGAATACAGTAAACAAAAGTTTTCAGTTCACCCCAAGCTAGAACTCCTGATGAACCCATGGAAGTTGGATTGTAAAAGGACCCCTGAAACCTGAGGAGAAAACCAGAAGAAATATGAACAATCTATGTTTATACTGTGCAGCCAAGGGACATGAAGTCAAAGACTGTGCAATCTTGACCAAATCTAAAAAAGGTAACCAACCTAACTCTCACTATATCCTAACCAATGATTATTTGCCTGTTGCTCATTGTCAATTGTCTCTCTCCCTACAGTGGGATCATAATCAGATTCATACTAATGCTATCATCGACTCTGGAGCATCTGGATTATTCATAGATTCCAGTATTGTTATAAATAATAAAATACCCACCATTAAGAAAGCAAATCCTGTTGTTTTATGTGTTTTTTATGTGTACTTTATCTTCTAACGGTCCTATCACTCAACAAACAATTTCTTTGCTAGTCTTTACTTCCACTGGTCACAAAGAAAATATTTCCTTTGATGTAACATCCCCTTTATTTCCTATAGTACTAGGTCTCAAGTAGTTACAAACTCATGAGCCCTCTATAAATTGGGCTACCTCTCAGGTAACCTTTGATTCTTATTTCTGTAAAACAAATTGTGACATTAGAATTCCCTCAGAATATTCAGATTATTTAGATGTTTTTAACAAACAAGAAGCTGAGACCCTACCTCCCCATAGGTGCTACGACTGCCCAATTGAACTTTGCCCTGGATCTCCCATACCAAATGGTCGAATATATACACTTTCCCAACCCGAGTTAAAACATTTGAAAGAATATATAAATGAAAACCTTAGAAAAGGTTTCATCTGACCCAGTACGTGCTGGGATATTTTTTGTTAAAAATAAGGATAACACATTAAGACCCATAATCGACTACCGAGAACTCAACAAACTAATCATAAAAAATAGATACCCTCTGCCATTAATCCCAGAGTTAATTGAACAATTAAGTGCAGCTACAATTTACATTAAGCTTGATTTAAGGGGAGCTTATAATTTAATAAGAATTAGGTCAGGAGATGAATGGCTCACAGCTTTCCGTAGTTGGTAGGGATTATTTGAGTATACTGTGATGCCATTCAAGCTCTGTAATGACCCTGCCACGTTTCAAAACTTCATAAACAATGAATTCCATGATTTACTTGATGTTTATTTGATTGTTTATTTAGATGACATTTTAATTTATTCAGATAACCTGAAGGATCATATTAAGCATGTCAATACTGTTCTCTGTAGGTTAAGTGACCATCATTTATATGCCAAACCAGAAAAATGTATCTTTCATGCAAAAGAAATATCATCATTCCTGGGTTATAAAATCAGTCCCTCAGGAATTCAAATGCAGGAAAATAAGGTATCAGCAGTCACCTCCTGGCCAACACCTTACACCAAAAGACAACCCTTTTTGGGTTTCTCAAATTTTTATAGAAAATCTATCAAAGGATTCTCCCATATAGTTAAACCACTGACACATTTGACAGGGAAAAATATAACTTTTCATTGGTCTAAAGAAGCTCAAGCATTTCAATTTCTTAAAAATAGTTTCACAACTGCACGTATACTATATTATGTGGATCCTGCTTTACAATATAATATGGAAGTTGATGCTTCAGATGTAGCCATAGGTGCTGTACTCTAACAGCGTGAGTCCTTCAATGAACCACTTCATCCAGTGGCTTATTTCTCCAGGTGTATGAAACAAGCTGAATTGAACTATCCCATTGGGGAAAAAGAGCTTTTAGCAATCAGAGCATCACTAGAGCATTGGAGATATATCTTAGAGGACACTGATACTCCAATACTGACCTATACAATTAACCAAGCTACGGAGTGCTCTCTACTACATAAATCAATATATGACCATCTAAAAGTAAAAAACACAAAATAAATTAAAACAAATAAAATAAATAACATATAATCAATCACAAATGCATCAGATCAATTGCAAATGCATAAAAAGTAATATAAAATATCACAACTACAGTACAAGTCCAATATATGAAAGGACAGGTCAGAGATATTCTTATCTCACAAAACGGTTAGTCCATAATTTCCAGATACAGGGCTGCTTTCCTTCTTGCAGATCACTCTCGATCAGGCTCTAGACATGGATACAAAAGACAAAGGGGAGCCTCATGTGTAGATCAGAGATGTAACAAATCCCACACTGAATAGAAAGCCAAATGGATACTGTACTCACATTTAGCTGAAGCACCCTTGTGTGCTTGTGGTAGCAGGCTAATAACTCAGGGTGTATCAGCTAACCCAGGCAGCAGGTAACACTCAGGAACACCAGATGCAGTACCCAGATGGAGTACTGAATGCAGTTTGCCCCAAAGAGCGATAGGGATAAAAGTAAGGTGCTGGCACCATTTGGCTTTCTATTCAGTGTCGGATTTGCTACATCTCTAATCTACACATGAGGTGCTGTCTTTTGTATCCAATACTGATCTATACTGACCACAAGAATATTGAATATCTGCATACAAATCATACTCTATCTGCACGTCAAGTTTGATGGAGCTTATACTTATCTCGTTTCCACTACCTCATTCTATAAAGACCAGGTTCAAAGAATTGAAAATCTGATGCTTGATCTAGATTAACAGAAACAACCATGCACTGTTCATCTCCATCCACCTTCTAAACACATCATAGCTATAAACCATGATGTTTACAGTGGAATATGCATAGCTCAAGAACAAGACCATGAGATTCCATCTGATAATCTTACTAAGGCCCCTAACGGGTTGTACTACCATAACAATTGTATTTATATTCCACCATTACTGCAAGAGGAGACAATTCACCTTGTTCATGATTCTAAATTAAGTGGACATTCTGGAATTCAGAAAACCTCAGAACTCCTCCAACGCATTTTTTGGTGGCCAAACATGGGAGAAATAATTAAATCATATATTAAAGCCTGTTCAGTCTGTGCACAAACCAAACCTAATATCCACAAACCTTATGGATTCCTACTCACAGACCATGGAATGCAATAGTTATGGATTTCATTGTAGAGCTACCAAAATCTTCTAATTACACCAAAATTCTCATGGTAGTAGGTCTGTTAACTAAGATGGCCCACTTTATCCCCACACAAAAACTACCTACAGCTTCTCAGACTGCCGATTTGTTCCTACATAATGTAGTAAAATTACACAGATTACCCAACACTGATAGAGGTAGCCAGTTCTCCTCCAACTAATGGAAATAATTATTTTCTCAACTCCAAATAGAACGCAGAATTATTAATCAGAATGCTGCTACTCTGCAGTTGCCAAAATCTCTTTGTGTACATCCAACATTCCATGTCTCTCTATTAAAACCTTACGTAACCCTTCAGGAAGATGTCAATCATGATTCTGCACTCCTCATTTTGAATGACCAAGAGTATGAGGTTTCTGAAAACCTTGACTCAAGAAAATTCAGAGATGACCTACAGTACCTGGTCCAGAGGAAGACTCTTGAGAACCTGCTACTAATTTATCTGCTGACCGTCTGGTCTCTTTTCCACATTCGTCATCCGGAGGGCCCTAAGCCCTGAACCCCAGAGGTGTTCCTTGAGGAGGGGGTTCTGTCATGTAGACTGTCTCTTTAATAATGGGCCTGGCTTATTTCATCTTCCTCCTTTTAAAGAGGATATGGTCACATTCCAAATTGCTTAGTATTTGCATTGTTAGCAGTGCAAGTGTGTGCTGCATTAGCCCAAGCCCAATATCTGTAAAAAGTTTTTGTTCCTTCCTGATATTACTAATATCTTATTTCTTTCCACATCATCCTACCTTTCGGCTAATTGCTTGAGAGCCTGTGAATATATAGCATTTCGAATCTGATACCTCCGCTAATCAGTGACGTCATGCCGAACACATTGGGGATTCCCTTTCTAGCTGAACCGGATACCTTACAGCTGCTGGAGCCGCAGTTAATCTCCCCGAAGTCATCCGGACAGCACAGATTCCACAACGGCCATTGCGAAGAACAAATACCCCAGAGATTTGCAAACTGCTGTAGAAAGGATTACTTCTCCTACGTATCAAGGTAACATTCCTAATTCCCATTTGTATGCACTTATTTAGCATCACTTTAAGGACTTCCATACTCAAGCTTCATTTTCTATTGATGAGTCATTACTTTTAATCTTGAGGTTATATCCCCATTCATCTGATAAGTTATTGTTGCAAACCATCCTCCTTTGCAAGTTTTTCATTCCTGACTATGTTATATCCTTAGCCTCATTTATTGTATTCTAGAGTGATAACATAGTAACGATTGTTATTAATTACTAATCAGATTAAACCTGTCAATTGGGAAATATAAAGTCCTCATTTTCTCAGTTACAGTTTACTGTAGATTGAATGCAGATACTTGACAACTTCTACCTATAATTGTTACAAGTTGTCCTGTCCCTGCTACATTTATAAATCTGATCTTTACACAATATATACATAGAAAAACTACTAACACACTCTTTTGCTCTACACAGAAGATCCATTTGTAACAATTCATTAAAGAGCAAAACCTTGTCCAACATAAGTGCCTGATCTCATAAATGCTTTTTTGGATGAATGGGCACTAATTCCCACAGACACACTCAAAATCTTATGGAAAGCCTACCTACAAGAGTGGTAGCTGTTATAGCCACAAAGGGGTGCCAACCTCATATTAAGGCCCATGGTTTTGGAATGGGATGTCCAACAAACTCAAATAGTTTTGATGGCCAGGTCAAGCACTCACTTACACTCCCAGGTTTTTGTGAATAAAGAAATACTTTTATCTAGGAAAAGTTTTATCACCTTCTTCAGACAGGTCATAAACTTTCCCAAAAGCCTGAGAGTGCCGGTCATTGCTTGATATATTCATTACATCTAGCATGACCAGGAGGTTGATATATGATGTGTATCACAAGAAATGGTGGATTCAAAGACTACAGTGGTATATACATTATATATATCCATGCAGTGTATTATAAGCATAAAGGTTTAAACACATTCATAGTGTTTTGTTGCTTTTGTGATGCTAAAAATGTAATCAGCACACAAGTATCTAACATTAAATCTCATGTTTTCTCATGAGATATAAGGTGCATGGTGATTGTAGCTCAGTTGTTTTTCTGCCCACATATAAACCATAAAGACCCATATGGCAGAATTTTGCTTTGGAACAATTCTAAAATGTCACTAAGGGCTCCATGTACTAAGCAGTCAGCGAGCTACCCGCAACAAATCTCGCGTCAAAACTCGCAAACTGATATGTACAAAGCCGTCAATTATGTTAAAACTTGCATCTTTAAAATTGCGAGCGTACTTATCCGCCAAACCTCGCTACCTCTCCATTTTTTACTGTAATTAGACACATTTGACCACCAACTCGCCAAAAACGAATGTACTAAAAAAATCTATTTGTCCGCTCGCGTCAATCTCCGCCCCACCTCGTTATTTTTGCCTCGCCACCTTTTAGGTGGCGGGCAATGTACAAAACAATAGGAAAGTCACTCTAGACGCCAGTCTAGACATATATAAAAGGCAGTAATATCAGCATTGTACTTACATTGTTCATTTCAGCAGCTATGGAGAGAATTCTGTTTTTGTTTATTCTCTGTGTGATGCAAATCCGGACTAGAAGACAGAATACTGGAAATGTAGCTAATCAATAATCATGTCAATCAAAATGACGTTTTGCTGATGAGAAAAGTGAGGATTCTTGGATTTTGAAGCGGTTTCAGATCCAGATGAAGCCATATCGAATTTGTAAATAAAGATCACAAAAAAGAGCGCTCTGTAATTACTCTCCAAAAATTTGGGAACAATAATAAAGTTGTTTAGAAAAGTTGTACATTTATAGGAGCAAAATGATATTCCCGCTACTACTATGACGTTCATGACACCTTACATGTCACGTGTTAACAATTGGCCAGACAATTCAACTGAAAGTTAAGTACATCAGCTTAGTCGCGGCGAGCGAGGCGTCAAATTTATCAATATTCCGCCACTGCTCGCGGCGGGCTAGATGTGTCTATTTATTGTGGGATTATTTGTACATAGCAACAGTGGACACCATTTCGCCCACGGCGAGTAACGGCGAGTTTAGCCGCGTCTAAAATGACGGATGAATTGACGGCTTAGTACATGGAGCCCTAACAATGGAATTTTGTCATTCATTAAAGCAATATTGAATAAATCATAATTCTGGTATATATTTTTCTAACAGTAAGAAAGTGTCATCTCCAGGAATAAAATAATTATAAGTTAGAAAAATAAATAAAAAAAAAGACAGAGGACCAGAGAGATAATATTGAAGATAGATGGGGAGAAATTCTTGCAGAGGAAATTTTGCAAGTATAAACAGTACACTATAAGCACCTCCTACTTCACACTGACATTCGGAAAACAGTTTTGAATTGAAGAAGGTTTTAAAATAAATTGCGACTAGATTACGAGTTTTGCGTTATGAGTTAAAAAGCAACGTTAAGGCTCATAAAGCTGCTTTTTCACTACTGCTGCTATTACGAGTCTTGCAGGTACAGTTGTCCCGCACACTTTTTTGGCCGTACCGCAAATTAACTCACGCAATTTGCGTAAAGTCTTTTTTCAATGGGACTTCCATAGTGCCGATATTACAAGCTTTTTTTTGGAGGCCAAAAAGTGAGCGGTACCGCTTATCCCGCAAGATTTGTAATGCATTCTAAAGCTGTAGCATAAAACTCATAACTAAAGTGCTAAAAAGTACACTAACACCCATAAACTACCTATTAACCCCTAAACCGAGGCCCTCCCGCATTACAAACACTAAAATAAAATTATTAACCCCTAATCTGCCGCTCCGGACATCGCCGCCACTAGAATAAACATATTAACCCAAAAAACGCCACACTCCCGCCTCGCAAACACTAGTTAAATATTATTAACCCCTAATCTGCTGTCCCTAAAATCACTGCAACCTACATTACAGTTATTAACCCCTAATCTGCCGTCCCCAACATCGCCGCCACTATACTAAAGTTTTTAACCCCTAAATCTAAGTCTAACCCTAACATCTCCTAACTTAAATATAATTAAAAGAAATCTAAATAAATATTCATATCATTCATTAACTAAATAATTCCTATTTAAAACTAATAGTTACATTGTAGCTAGCTTAGGGTTTATTTTTATTTTACAGGCAAGTTTGTATTTATTTTAACTAGGTAGAATAGTTACTAAATAGTTATTAACTACCTAGCTAAAATAAATACAAATTTATATGTAAAATAAAACCTAACCTGTCTTACACTAACACCTAACCCCTGAAGATCCACTTACAGTTTTGAAGAGCCGACATCCATCCTCAATGAAGCTGGGAGAAGTCCTCAATGAAACGGCAAGAAGTCCTCAACGAAGCCGGGAGAAGTCTTCATCCAAGCCGGCAGAAATGGTCCTCCAGACGGGCAGAAGTCTTCATCCAGATGGCATCTTCTATCTTCATCCATCCTGCGAGGAGCGGGTCCATCTTCAAGACATCCAGCGAGAAGCATCCTCTTCAATTTGTCTTCTTCCCGAATGAATGTTTCTTTAAGTGACGTCATCCAAGATGGCGTCCCTTGAATTCCAATCAGCCAATAAAATGTGAGCTAAATCCTATTGGCTGATTGGATCAGCTAATAGGATTGAAATTCAATCCTATTGGCTGATTGCATCAGCCAATATGATTTTTCACCTTTAATACCGATTGGCTAAATAATCAATTCTATCAGCCAATCGGAATTCAAGGGCCATCTTGGATGATGTCACTTAAAGAAACATTCATTCGGGAAGAAGACTTTGTTTGAAGAGGATGCTTCGCTCCTCATGAATGAAGATTGAAGATGCTGTCTGGATGAAGACTTCTGCCCGTCTGGAGGACCACTTCTGCTGGCTTGGATGAAGACTTCTTCCAGCTTCGTTGAGGACTTCTTGCCACTTCATTGAGGACTTCTCCCGGCTTCGTTGAGGATGGATGTCGGCTCTTAAAAACTATAAGTGGATCTTCAGGGGTTAGTGTTAGTTTTTTTTTAAGGGTTTATTGGGTGGGTTTTATTTTTAGGCTGGGGTTTGGGCAGCAATAGAGCTAAATGCCCTTTTAAGGGCAATGCCCATCCAAATGCCCTTTTCAGGGCAATGGGGAGCTTAGGTTTTTTATTTAGCTTTTTATTTGGGGGGTTGGTTGTGTTGGGGGGTTGGTTGCGTGGGTGGTGGGTTTTACTGTTGGGGGGTTGTTTGTATTTTTTTTTACAGGTAAAAGAGATGATTTCTTTGGGCCAATGCCCCGCAAAAGGCCTTTTTAAGGGCTATTGGTAGTTTAGTTTAGGCTAGGATTTTTTTTATTTTGGGGGGGCTTTTTTATTTTGATAGGGCTATTAGATTAGGTGTAATTAGTTTAAATATCTGATAATTTGTTTTTTTTAATTTTGTGTAATTTTGTGTTTTGTTGTTTTATAATTTAGGTAATTGTATTTAATTTAGGTAATTTATTTAATTGTAGTGTAATGTTAGGTTTTAGTTTAACTCAGGTTAGGTTTTATTTTACAGCTAAATTTGTATTTATTTTAGCTAGGTAGTTTGTAAATAGTTAATAACTATTTAGTAACTATTCTACCTAGTTAAAATAAATACAAGCTTGCCTGTAAAATAAAAATAAACCCTAAGATAACTATTAGTTATATTGTAGCTAGCTTAGGGTTTATTTTACAGGTAAGTATTTAGTTTTAAATAGGTATTATTTAGGTAATGATAGGTTTAGAGGTTAATACATTTAGTTATAGTGGCAGATTAGGGGTTAATAAATGTAGGTAGGTGGTGGCGATGTTAGGGCTGGCAGATTAAGGGTTAATAATATTTAACTAGTGTTTGCTAGTGCAGCGGTTTTGGGGATTAATATGTTTATTATAGTGGTGGCGACGTTGGGGCGGCAGATTAGGGGTTAATAAGTGTAGGTAGGTTGCAGCAACATTGGGGGCGGGAGATTAAGGGTTAATACATATAATGTAGGTGTCGGCGATGTTGGGGGAAGCAGATTAGGGGTTAATAAGTATAATGTAGGTGTCGGCGATGTCGGGGGCAGCAGATTAGGGGTTAATCAGTGTAAGATTAGGGGTGTTTAGACTCAGGGTTCATGTTAGGGTGTTAGGTGTAAACATAAATTTAGTTTCCCCATAGGAATCACTGCTTTATTTCAGGTGTTAGGCTTTTTTTCAGATGGCTCTCCCCATTGATGTCTATGGGGAAATCATGCACAAGCACGTACAACCAGCTCACCGCTGACTTAAGCAGCGCTGGTATTGGAGTGCGGTATGGAGCTCAATTTTGCCCTACGCTCACTTCTTGCCCACTTCTTGCCTATTAACGCTGTAATACCAGTGCTGTAGGTAAGTGAGCGGTGACAATAACGTGCAAATTAGCACCGCACCCCTCATAACGCAAAACTTGTAATCTAGCCGATATTTTTCTAATGTTTTGACTGTGAGGACTGAACCAAGCATAGATAACTGCAGCCCATTTTTAAATGTTGATAATAAAAATTGGTGGCAAAGTTTTTTTCTATACATGGTTTGATTTTTTTTCATGTTGTCTCAACAGCTGCTCATTACAAAAGAGTTTGGTATAATATTAAATGTTAAATTATTTTGAGACCGTTATCAATACATATATATATGTAATGCTAATGGGTAATTTTCTGATATTTTAATTTGATTAATTTAAACTGCATGCACAAAACACTGGATACCAAAAACATATATTCTAGAATATGATTTAAATGCTTTAGATAAACATGTATAGCTTCCTATTATCAACATGGAGAGTTCTCCACTTATTATTGACCTTAAAAGGGATGCTACCCATATGCAAAATCACTTTAAAATATCATGGGAATATCACTATGTAAAAAGGGAACACATTTTACATAAAAATATGCTCTATAGTCACATTCCATTATAGAGGAAACATTCAATCAAGAGCTTTGTCTTGGGACTTAAAGGGACATAAAACCTATTTTTTTTTCTTTTGTGATTCTGATAGAGCATGCAATTTTAAACAACGTTTCAATTTACTTCTATTATCAAATTGTCTTAGTTTTCTTGTTATCCTTTGTTGAAAAGCAGGTATGTAAGCCCCGGAGTGTGCACGTGCCAGCACTATATGACAGTAGTTTTGCAACAATATTATACATTGGCAAGAGGACTAGAGGGCAGCACTATTCCCTGTTATGTAGTGTTTCAAGAATAACATGAGAACAAAGCAAATTTCATAATACTATTAAATAAAATATTGTATATTGTTTTAAATAATATTGCTACATCCTTTTTCTTCTAGAACACAGTGTATAGATTACTTAATTAACATATCTCGCTCACACTTATTCAGTTGCTTTCAAATTCAAATGTGTTTTCTATAAAAGTGTAAGGTCTGCACACAAATCTTTCAAATGTTTTAAAATAGTTTTACATTAAGTAGGGAAGGTTATAACACCTATATTCCAAGAAACACATTAAAAAAAAATCCCTCTCAATGTCTAATCATGCTAAAATCTCACAGAGATAGTCAAAAAATGGGATACAATGCTGCATTTGAATAAAAAATATAAAAAAAAACCCATTCTACTCACTAGTAATTTTCTGTTTGTCAAATTTCTTTATCCAACTATATCACTATCTCTTTAATATCATTGACTATCTTTGCACCTCTTTTTGTTGAAAACTAAGCGTAACAGGATACATTATTACTGCTCTCCTACCTTATTTGATTAATGTTGTGCACAAAAGAGACAATTCCCTTTATTTTTAAACTTCTCTATAAAAAGATAATCCAAAATAAGTAATCTTTTATTATTAAATAAGTTTTCATGCCCAGTACACTTGCAATCATTTGATATTATCCAGATAGGTAATAAATATAATTATCACTGACCTAGATATTATACTGTCATCTAGATTCTTCCTTTCCAAACAAGTTCTATGTATCCTTTTTTATTCAAATTAAAATTGGGATATCGGTTTCAGAAATATCTAATAATCTTGGTAACTATTTAGTAGAAAATTCAATTCATTCATAATGAATGTCTTCAGTATGATCAATAATCTTTTTCAAGGTCCTTAATCTTTTGTTTTATATTTTCAATTGTTCTTATAGAGCTTAATATTTATTCTGTCTCCTTTTTTCTATCTTTCTAATCAGAGAGTACGTACTTTTCTATAGATATTTTCAAATTGTTTTATTTCATTTAATGAGATTTTTTAAACAAGTTTACGGACTTGAATTTTGGCATGAAGAAAGCATTCATCTGTTTTAAGTATTCCATATTTCCGGATGATAAATTAAATTCTTCTATATTATTTTCTTTCCTTGGTTTTATCATGGCTGTTGATTTGGACTTTAAACGTCTATTAAACCTTTCATAAAATATTCCAATCAATCCTCAGTGATCTGTGAAACTAAAACTGAAATAAAAAAGAACATTCTCTCCTCCTCTTAAATATGTTATTTTTAGTAATAATATAATAACTCCAGAACAATTTTATACAAGGTGTGTTACAATGATCTCATAAATGTTTTTTTTTTCTCTTACTTCTTGTTAATTTTCAGTTTTATCCTTATCCTTACCTTTACTTACTCAAACATTATCTTTTTCTATACTTCTTGCCCAAAACATAACAGGGGTTAATCACATAAAGGGGATTTTTTGTAGATAAATCATTTGATATGTTTTTCTAAAGGATTGTCATTGACTCCAGTTTTAGAAAATCTGGATATAGAGAAATACAAAAAACACTTGTCTAAGAATTATAATTATACATTCAATTATAAATATACATTTTCTCATCATGACTTATAACCTTTAAATATATATATATATATTTATATATATATAAACTTCCATACTTATATTTGACTTCATAGATATATCATTACCCAAAGAAATAGTTCAGTGAAATATATTATTATTATTATTATTATTATTATTAATAATAATAATTTATTTATGTATTTATTTATAAAATGACACTAGTAAAGTGTATAACTTCCTTCAAGTAGTGTAAAATAAAGATTAATCCAACTCATATATAGAAATAATATAAAATTAACTGTATGTATCTATAATTTCTATTTGATATAGTTCATAAGAATCGTAAACCATTAGACCCTTATTATTGAATTGGTGTTGCTTTACTTTTAGGGCCAATATAGGAGACACAAAAAATAGTTCTGAAATATCCTGAACCTTACTGATTGCAGAGTCCTCATAACTAACAACAGTTATTGATCAGAGGCAAACTAAGGAATGTAGTTCTTATGATACAATATTTCCTTAATTTAGAACAAGTCTGGTTATTTAGAAGTATTTGATTTGAGCAAGTTCAAACCATAAAGGTAGTTTTTAATTAGCATTTTCCTTGAACCTTATTTATTGCAGGTATTTTTAGTTATAGCTCTTCCACTAGAGGAGCGCATTAGAATTTAATCACAATTTTTTTCTATATTTTACCCAGTCTGAGAGTGTCCTATTTAGATTATGATTTCATCAATTTCTCTTCTATATTTTAACAAGTTATAGAAATATCTTCTGAACAGGTTAGCTTTAACTCTTCCTATAAGAGTCATGCATCTTGATGACCTATTGATCCAAACAAATTCAAACCAAAAAATGTATTTTTTCTTTAGTGTTTATCATGAGCTCTACTTAATGGAGGTATCTTTTACAACTCTTCAATAAGAAGCACATTCAGGTATTTAACCCCTTAATGACAACTGACGTACCAGGTACGTCATGCAAAAACTAACTGTTAATGATAATAGACGTACCTGGTACGTCAGTTGTCTAACAGAGTGCTGGAAGTGATCACAATCACTTTCAGCAGCTCTGAGGGTATTGCAGTGATGCCTCGATATGGAGGCATCCTGCAATACCCCTTTACAAGACTCCGATGCAGAGAGAGCCACTCTGTGGCCCTCTCTGCACCGGTAGCAATGGTGCCGATGGTGCCGTTGTCTGGGTGGGAGGAGGGAGCGTGTGCGCGCGTGCACGATGTGCGCGTGCGTGCACGATGTGCGCGTGCGTGCACGGGCGTACGTGTGCACGGGGGCGCGTGTGCACGTGCACGTGCACACATTAGCCACACTGACACCAATGAAGTAAGGAAGGGGAAAAAAAAGTTTATATTTTTTTCTTTACATATAAAAGGATCTGGGAGGGGGAGGGGGAGGGGGTGGGAGTACTGTGGGGGGGCTGCTACACTACAGAAATAATTCAAAATAAAATTAAAAGTTATAAATAAAATTTAAATACTTTAGTTTGTGGGGCCAAACTGGGTACTGGCAGACAGCTGCCAGTACCCAAGATGGCGGTAATTAGGTAGGGGAGAGGGTTAGAGAGCGGGAGGGGGGGGGGATCAGGGAGGTTGGTGCTAAGGCAGGGGTCCATCACAACTAAAATATTTTATTATTTTTATTTAAAAAAAAAAAAAAACTTTTATTTAACTCTTTTATTTAGTACTGGCAGACTTTCTGCCAGTACTTAAGATGGCGGGAACAATTGTGGGGTGGGGTAGGGAAGAGAGCTGTTTGGGCGGGATCAGGGGGTGGGATGTGTCAGGTGGGAGGCTGATCTCTAAAATTAATCCTGCAAGCTGCCTACAAGCTACCTAATTTAACCCCTTCACTGCTGGGCATAATTCACGTGTGGTGTGCAGCAGCATTTAGCAACCTTCTAATTACCAAAAAGCAACGCCAAAGCCATATAAGTCTGCTATTTCTGAACAAACGGGATCCCAGAGAAGCATTTACAACCATTTGTGCCATAATTGCAGAAGCTGTTTGTAAATAATTTCAGTGGGAAACCTAAAGTTTGTGACAAAATTTGTGAAAAAGTGAACTTTTTTTTTTTTTATCGCATTTGGCGGTGAAATGGTGGCATGAAATATACCAAAATGGGCCTAGATCAATACTTTGGGATGTCTTCTAAAACAAAATATATACATGTCAAGGGATATTCAGGTATTCCTGACAGATATCAGGGTTCCAAAGTAACTAGCGCTAATTTTGAAAAAAAAGTGGTTTGGAAATAGCAAAGTGCTACTTGCATTTATTGCCCCATAAATTGCAAAAAAAGCAAAGAACGTGTAAACATTGGGTATTTCTAAACTCAGGACAAAATTTATAAACTATTTAGCATGGGTGTTTTTTGGTGATTGTAGATGTGTAACAGATTTTGGGGGTCAAAGTTAGAAAAAATGTGTTTTTTTCCATTTTTTCCTCATATTTTATCATTTTTTTTTATTAAATTATAGTTAAACGCAAACACTGCAGAAATGTAAAAATAGCCATTGTCATTAAGGGTAAGAAAATTGAAAAATGGTCCGGTCATTAAGGGGTTAACCCAGATTTGTTTTCTATTAATTACCCAGTGTTAACAGGCTCTATTTAAAACTATAATATTATCAATTCTAAACTTTATATAATAAAATCAAATCAACTATAAAATAATCAAGTGTAGAACAGATTCACAAATTTAAGCCAAGTACTAAGAGCTCGTTTACATTGAGTAAAAAAAAAATAATGGAGCAGTAAGCTACTGAAGTTGCTGACAGCTAAAAGTAGTTTACATCTCTATTTTAGTACCAGGTTTTCATTGAAATATTTTGCACAGTGCGTGCAGTTGGTCTTTTTTAATATATGTGCAAGTTAACATTCACCTAGATTACAAGTTTTGCGTTGGGGTTTGTAACGTTGAGAATATGGCATTTTCAGTGTTAAAACAGCATCGCAGCTATTACAAGTGTTGCCAGTATAGCTGTAACGCACACCTTTTAGCCTGTTTTTTCATGGGATTCCCTTAGCACCGGTATTACGAGTTTTGTGGTACGGGTAAAAAGTGAACGTTACAGCCTAAAACGACAAGATCCGTACCGCCATCTAAAGTCAGTAGTTATGAGTGTTACGCTACAAAGCTGTAGCATAAAACTCATAAGTAAAGTGTTACAAAGTGCACTAAACACCCATAAACTACCTATTAACCCCTAAACCGAGGCCCTCCTGCATCGCAAACACTATATTAAATTTATTAGCCCCTAATCTGCCGCTCCCAACATCGCCACCACTAAAAAATGTATTAACCCCTATTCCGCCGCTCCCCGACATTGTCGCCACTATAACAAACTTATTAACCCCTAAACCACCGCCCTGCCGCATCGCAAACACGATTTAAATATCAATAACCCCTAATCTGCAGTCAGCCCACACCACCGCTATAATAAAGCTATTAACCGCAAGCCCCCCACAACGAAATATAATAAAATAAACTATTAACCCTTAAAACGAAAGCGAACGAAATAAACTAATTTAAACTAGTAACTCCTAAACCTAACGACCCCCTAACTTTATATTAAAATTACAATTCCCCTACCTTAAATTAAATTAAAACTTACCTGTCAAATTAAAAAAAAAATAATTTTAAACTAACAATTAAACTATTATAATTATTAAACTAAAATTAAACTAACTACCAATTAAATAAAACTAAACTACACATTAAAAAATCCTAACACTACTCTAAAAATTACCAAAAGTATCTAATTACAAAAAATAAAAACTAACTTAATTACAAAAACAAACACTAAATTATGAAAAATAACAAACAAATTATCAAAAATAAAAAAGAATTACACCTAATCTAATAGCCCTATCAAAATAAAAAAAGCCACCCCAAAATAAAAAAACCCTAGCCTACAATAAATTACCAATGGCCCTTAAAAGGGCCTTTTATGGGACCCTTGGTAGTTTGGGGGTTTGTATAGTGTTAGGGGGTGTTAGTATTTTTTTGGAGCAAAAGAGCTGTTTAACTCAGGGCAATGCCCTACAAAAGGCCATTTTAAGGGCCCCCCAAAAGGCCATTTTAAGGGCCCTTGGTAGTTTATTCTAGAGTAGTTTTTTTTTTTTTTAGTAATAGGATTAATCTTTATTTTTTTGGATAATTTCTTTTTTTTTGTAATGGTAGTTTTTTTTTATTTTTTGTAATGTTAGAATTTAGTGTAAGGCAGGTTAGGTTTTACTTCACAGGTAAGTTTGTATTTATTTTAACTAGGTAGTAAATAGTTAATAACTATTTACTAACTAGTCTACCTAGTTAAAATAAATACAAACTTACCTGTGAAATAAAAATAAAACCTAAGCTAGATACAATATAACTATTAGTTATAATGTAGCTAGCTTAGGTTTTATTTCACAGGTAAGTATGTATTTAGTTTAAAATAGGTATTATTTAGTTAATAATTGTAAATTTTATTTAGATCTAATTTAATTATGTTAAAGTTAGGGGGGGTAGGTTTAAGGTTAGGTTTAGGGTTAGGGCTTAGGTTTAGGGGTTAATAAAGTTTAATTTAGCTTGTTGTGATGTGCGGGGGCTCTCAGTTTAGAGGTTAATAGATTTATTTAGTTAATAATTGTAAATTTAATTTAGCTATATTTTTATTATGTTAAAGTTAGGGGGTGTTAGGATTAGGTTTAGGGTTGCGTTAGGGTTAGGGTTACGTTAGGGTTAGGTTTAGGGTTTAATATAGTTTAATTTAGCTTGTTGCGATGTGGGGGGCTGGTGGTTTAGGGGTTAATAAATGTAGTATAGTGATGGAAATTTTGGGAGCGGCAGATTAGGGGTTAATAACTGTAGCATCAGCGATGTTGGGGGCAGCAGATTAGGGGTGTTTAAACTTGGGGTTTATGTTAGGGTGTTAGGTTTAAACTGTATTTTTATTCTCCCATAGACATCAATGGGGCTGCGTTACGGTACTTTTGTTTCCGCGATCGAAGATGTTTTTGCCGGCTCTCCCCATTGTTGTCTATGGGGAAATCAGAGCAGCGCTCTGATTGTGTGCGATATGGAGCTCAATGCAACCATATCGAACGCAAAAGGCATATGTTTGAAAACTTGTAATGGCAGCACTATAGGAAATTAAATAACATAACTTGTTGCGTTCGATTTCTCTATAGTGCTCTAAACTCGTAATCTAGGTGATAGTGTTACTGCTTCCATCAAACACTCGATTTCTTGAAAATCACGCTGTAATGTTTGTTGCTATGGTTACCCAACCTTACTGTATAAAAGTTACATTTAGAGTAGACATGTTCAATTTGTTTCGGCCGAATTTAATTTTCGCCCGAATTTTAGCCGATTCAGAGATTCGGATGAATCTGAATTTCCGAATTGGCACCATAACAAAAATTCTGAAAACAAATAAATCTGTTTCCGAATTTTTCGAATCCATTCTTTATTCATAACGCAGTCCCCAAATATCGCCAACACTAACTAAATCTATTAACCCCTAAACCGCCCCCCCCCACATAGCCGACACTAACTAAACCTATTAACCTCTAATCCGCCTCCCCCCACATCACAACTACCTAAATTAAAATATATTAACGAGGAATAGGAGGCGGCAGGCACTACTACTCAGACCCACAAGCAAAAAGGTAAAAAACAAAAGTCTTTATTAGAGGCACTTAGCCATGTTAAAAGGCAGACTGACAGGCAGGGGAAAACAGCACAAACAAGGTCTTACGCGTTTCGCGCCCCCCTAGTGGCGCTTACTCATAGACTGTTGTCTATGTTACAACCTAGACTATTTATAGACTAATCAGAAAAAAGGTTAACCCTTCAGCAGCCAAATAAAAACAGGTTAAAAACATAGATAGTGCTGAGTAGATTCAGTACAATTGAAATCAACAATTGATAAACAAAATTACAGTGTACACAGTCACAGAATGTAGGAGCTAATAATAAAGCTATTACATGCATCAGGATACAAAATTCGAAAACCAAATATTGAAAAAAGTTAAGCTAAATCAAAAAATATATATATACTTTAATTTTCTAAGATAAAGGAATGTGTACCTTATATTAAGAAAAAGCTTGGATAATTTGGTTTCTATATGGTTTTCTATATTTTAGCTAGAGGAAAAACTATTGTTAGACATGATACAATTTGCTGAAGCACAGTAATGTTAACCTAAGAAAAGGTGAAAAGGCAAATGAGCGGCAGATTTCAAGCCATAGATATCAGGCATTGATAACCAAACATAGTCTAGTTATCAATAAAATATATTAACCCCTAACCTAACACCCCCTAACTTTAACATAATTAAAATACACCTAAATTAAAGTTACAATTATAAACTAACTACCTATTTAAAAATAATACAAACTTACCTTTGAAATAAAAATAAAACCTAAGCTAGTTACAATATTACTATTTGCTAACTATCTAGTTAAAATGAATACAAACTTACCTGTGAATAAAAATAAAATCTAAGCTTAAACTAAAAAACCTAAGATTACTAAAAATAAAAAAACCTAACATTACAAAAAAATTAAAACTACAATTAAAAAAAATAATAAACACTAAAATTACAAAAAATAAACACTACCATTACAAAAAATAGCAAACAAAATTATCCAAAATAATAAAAAACATAATTTATGTAAGAACTTACCTGATAAATTAATTTAATTCATATTGGCAAGAGTCCATGAGCTAGTAAAGTATGGGATATACAATCCTACCAGGAGGGACAAAGTTTCCCAAACCTCAAAATGCCTATAATTACACCCTTCACCACACCCACAATTCAGTTTAACGAATAGCCAAGTAGTGGGTGATAAAGAAAGGAGTAAAAAGCATCAACAGAGGAATCTGGAAATAATTGTGATTTATACAAAAAAATCATAACCACCATAAAAAGGGCGGGCCTTATGGACTCTTGCCAATATGAAAGAAATTAATTTATCAGGTAAGTTCTTACATAAATTATGTTTTTTTTCATGTAATTGGCAAGAGCTAGTGACGTATGGGATATCAAATACCCAAGATGTGGAACTCCACTCAAGAGTCATTAGAGAGGGAGGGATAAAAATAAACAGCCATATGTTTAAAAAGTAATCCACAACCCAAAATATAAGTTATTTCATAAAGAAAAGAAAAACTTAAAACATCAGCAGAAGAATCAAACTGAAACAACTGCCTGAAGAACTTTTCTACCAAAAACTGCTTCTGAATAAGCAACACATCAAAATGGTAGAATTAAGTAGATGTATGTAACGAAGACCAAATTGCCGCTTGCAAATTTGAACAACTGAAGCTTCATTCTTAAAAGCCCACAAAGTGGCGACTGATCTAATAGAATGAGCTGTAATTCTCTGAAGCGGGGCCTAACCCGACTCCAATAAGCTTGAAGAATCAAAAGCTTTAATTAAAAAACTAAGGATATAGCAGAATTTTTTCTGACCTTTTCAGGACCAGAAAAATATAACAAATAGACTAGAAGTCTTCTGAAATCTTAGAAGCTTAAATATAATATGGTCAAAGCTCTCACCACATCCAAAGAATGTAAAGAACTTTCCAAAGAATTCGTAGGATTAGGACACAAGGAAGGAACAACAATTTCTCTACTAATGTTGTTAGAATTCACAACCTTAGGAAAAATTTAAATGAATTCCGCAAACCACCTTATCCTGATGAAAAATCAGAAAAGGAGATGCACAGAAAAAGCAGATACCTCAGAAACTCTTCTAGCAGAAGAGATGGCCAAAAGGAAACAATAATTTCCAAGAAAGTAGTTAAATGTCCAAAGAATGCATAGGCTCAATATGGAGGAGCCTGTAAAGCCTTCAAAACCAAAATAAGACTCCAAGGAGAGATTGATTTAATGACAGGCTTGAATGTGAATTAAAGCCTGTACAAAAACAGTGAATATCAGGAAGTTTAGCAATCCTTTCTGTGAATAAAACAGAAAGAACAGAGATTTGTCCATTTAAAGAACTTGCAGACAAACCTTATACCAAACCATCCTGAAGAAACTGGAAAAAATTATTGCAACTCTAAGAGAATGCCAAGAGAATTTATGAGAAGAACACCATAAAATGTAGGTCTTCCAAACTGGATAATAAATCTTTCTAGAGACAGATTTACGAGCTTGTAACATAGTATTAATGATTTGAAATCCTGATGGAAAAAACGGACTTGAGACAGTAGGTCCAACCTTAACGGAAATGGCCAAGGTTGGCAACTGGAAATCCGAACAAGATCTGCATACCAAAACCTGTGGGGCCATGCTGGAGCCACGAGCAATACAAACGATTGTTCCAATGATGATTCTGGAAATCACTCTTGGAGGAAGAACTAGAGGCGGGAAAATATAAGCAGGTTGATAACACCAAGGAAGTGTCAGCGCACCCACTGCTTCTGCCTGAAAATCCCTGAACCTGGACAGGCATCTGGGAAGTCTCTGTTTAGAAGAGAGGCCATCCGATCTATCTGTGGGAAAAATCCCATATCTTGAACAATCTGACAAAACACATCTGGATAGAGGAACACTCCTCAGGATATAAAGTCTGACGGCTGAGATAATCCGCCTCCCAATGTCTATACCTGGGATATGCACTGCAGAAATTAGACAGGAGCTGGATTTCGCAACAAACAAGTATCCAATATACTTCTTCATAGCTTGTGGACTGTGAGTCCCACCCTGCTGATTGACAAATGCCACTGTATGTGATATTGTCTGTTTGAAAATAAATGAACAGTTCTTTCTTCAACAAAGGCCAAAACTGAAGAGCTCTGAGAATAGCACAGAGAGCTAAAATATTGATTGGTAATCTCGCTTCTTGAGATTTCCAAAACCTCTTGTGCTGTCAGAGATCCCCAAACAGCTCCCCAACCTGAAAGACGTGGCATCTGTAGAGATCATAGTCCAGGTTAGCTGAACAAAGAAGCCCCTTGAAACTAAACGCTGGTGATTTACCACCACGTCAGAGAGTATCAAATATTGGGATTTAAGGATATTAATTGAGATATCTTAGTATAATACCTGCACCATGGATTCAGCAAACAAAGCTGGTGAGGTCTCATGTGAGAACGGGCAAAGGGAAATGCGTCCAATGCTACAGTCATGAGACCTAAATTTTCCATGCACATAACCACTGAAGGGAATGACTTAGACTGAAGGTGCTGACAGGCTGCAACCACTTTCAAATGTCTCTTGACTGTTAGAGACAGAGTCATGGACACTGAATCTATCTGGAAAACCTAAAAAGGTGACCCCTTTGTCTGAGGAATCAAGAAACATTAGGTAAATTGATCCTATAACCATGTTTCTGAAGAAACCAACACTAGATGATTAGTGTGAGATTCTGCAGAATGGAGGACTGAGCTAGTACCAAAATATCGTCCAAATATGGAAACACAGCAATACCCTGCTCTCTGGTTTCCATAAAGGCAGGGCACCAAAAAACCTTTATAAAAAGATTCTTTGAGCGGCTGCTAATCCAAAAATGGAAAAGCAACGAATTTATAACGCTTGTCTAGAAAAGAGAATCTCAGGAACTGATAATGATCTGATTGAATCGGAATATGAAGGTATACATCCTGCAATTCATTATGGACTTAAATGTCCTTGCTGAATAAAGGCAGAATAGTCCTTAAAGTCACCATTTGAAAAATGGTATTCTTACATAACAATTCAAAATTTTCAGATCCAGAATTGGTCTGAATGGAATTTCGTTCTTTGAGACAAAGAATAGATTTGAATAAAAACCCCAGACCTTGTCCCTGAAAAGGAACTGGCATGACTACCCCTGAAACTCCAGGTCTGAAACACACTTCAGGAAAGCCTGAGCTTTAACTGGATTTGCTGGGATACATGAGAGAAGTTTTTTTTTTTCTCACAGGAGGATTTACTCAGAATCCTATTCGAAACCCCTGAGAGACAATACTCTGAAACCATTGATTTGGACCGAATTATCCAAAACATTCTTGAAAAAAACCTTAATCTGCCCCCTACCAGCTGAGCTGGAATGAGAGTCGCACCTTCATGCAGACTTTAGGGGCTGGCTTTTGGTTTCTTAAATGGGTTAGATTTATTCCATTTAAAGAAGGTTTCCAATTGGAAACAGATTCCATAGGTAAGGATTAGGTTTTTGTTCCTTATTTGAAAAAAAAGAAATGAAAACAATTTAGAAGCTTATATTTACCATTAGGTCTCTTATTACCTTGGAAAGAAGTAAATAGCAATCTAGACTTAAAAAAGTCATAACAGTATTCCAAGATTTAAGCCTCAAACTCTTATAGCTAAAAATAGCTAAAGACATAGATCTAACATCAATCTTGATGATATAAAAAAATGGCATCAGAAACTGATTAGTATGTTGCAGAAAGCGAACAATACTAAATAAAACAGAATCCCAACTCTGTTGCGCCTAAATCTCCAACCAAAAAATTTGATGCAGCTGCAACATCAGACCAAAGAAAAAGGCAGGCCTGAAATGACCTGAATATAAATAAGCTTTCCTAAGATAAGATTCAAGTCTCCTATCTAAATTAACTTAAGTACTATGTTCCATAGGAATAGAGGTACGTTCAGCCAAGAGTAGAAATAGCCCCAACTCCAACAAGTTGAGGATCTTTTCCCAAAACTCTATAGAAATTGCCTGGTAAAAAGATAGAATTTTTTAAACCTTGAAGAAGGAATAAAATAAGTAACTGATGGAAACAATATCTGCATGTAAAAAGTTTATCATACAATGACATTCGGAAATATAATACACTTAGCTTTAGTAGAACCGACATCAAGCAGCAATGATCCAACAGGATACTTCTAAGGCAGGATCAGATTGAGAACTCTTGCAAAATGGTAAAAAATTTATTTTTCTTTATCCCTGCGAAGGCGGATCGGTTAGTGGATGCGCGGAGGTGGAGGTCCAGGCGAAGGTTCATTGGTCCAACGTGGAGGTCCTCTTCATGTGATTGTCCACCACAACACTGAGGATTCAATGCAAGGTACCCCTTTTATATTGGGGTACCGCTGCATTCCTCTTGGCTGAAAAATTAAAATTCAACCAATGGGAATGAGAGCTGCTTAAATCCTATTGGCTGATTCGAACAGCCAATAGAATTTAAGCAGCTCTCATTCCTATTGGCTGATTCAAAACAGCCAATTGGAATGAGAGCTTCTTAAATCATATTGGCTGATTTGAACAGACAATAGGATTTAAGCAGCTCTCATTCATATTGGCTGATTTTCATTTTTCAGCCAATAGGAATGCAACGGTACCCCAATATAAAAGTGGTACCTTGCATTGAATCCTCAGTGTGCAGTGGATGATCGCATTAAAGAACCAGTCAACACATTAGATTTGCATAAGCAACAGATGCAAGATAACAAGACAATGCAATAGCACTTAGTCTGAGTAGTATTTTTTTATAACAAATTTCAAAGTTATGTATATTTCCACTCCCCTTGTACCATGTGATAGCAATCAGCCAATCACAAATGCATATACATATAGTCTGTGAATTCTTGCAGATGCTCAGTAGGATCTGGTGACTCAAAAATTGTAAATATAAAAGACTGTGCAAATTTTTTTTAAAGGAAGTAAATTGGAAAGTTGTTTAAAATAACATGATGTATCTGAAATCATGAAAATTTAATTTAACCTGAGTTTCCCTTTAAGAGAACCTCCATGTCGGACCGATGGACCTCCAACTCAACGCATCCACCGGACCCCTCCGCCTCTGCAGGGATGAAGAAGATAGAAGATGCCGGTCCCACGATGGATGAAGATTGACCCGCCTGGATAAAGATGCTTTGCCGCTGGGATGAAGATCTTTCGCCGGACTTCAGCAACTGTGAGTACCGATTTTGGGGTTAGTGTTAGTTTTTTTTTTTTGGGGGGGTTTAGATCAGGGTTTTAATTTTATTAATAATTAATAAAAGAGCTGAATGCCCTTTTAAGGGCCAATGCCCATACAAATGCCTTTTTCAGGGCAATGGGTAGATTAGTTGTTTTTTTTTAGTTGTTTTTTTTTTATTTTGTGGGTTTAGGGGGTTGGGGTTGTAATGTTAGGGGGTGTTTGTTTTATGTTTTTTGCAAAAGACCTGTATAACTTTAGGGCGATGCCCTACAAAAGGCCCTTTTAAGGGCTATTGGAGTTTATTATCGATTAGGTTTATATTTTATTTCATAGGTAAGTTTATTTTTAGTAGTAGGTAGTTAATAATTGTAACTTTAATTTAGGTGTATTTTAATTATATTAAAGTTAGGGGGGTGTTAGGTTTAGGGGTTTATATAGTATAATTTTAGGTAGCTGTAATGTGAGGGGGCAGCGGTTTAGAGGTTAATAGCTTTAGTTAGTGTTGGAAATGTGGGGGACGGCACTTTAGAGGGTTAATAGCTTTAGTTAGTGTTGGTAATGTGGTGGCAGTGCTTTAGGGGTTAATAGGTTTAGTTAGTGTTGGCGATGTAGGGGCAGCGCTTTAGTGAGTTATTAGGTTTAGTTAGTGTTGGCGATGTGGGGGGTAGGCATTTTAGGGGTTAATAGGTTTAGTTAGTATTGGCAGTGTGGGGGTGGCACTTTAGGGTTTAATTGGTTAAGTTAGTGTCGGCGATGTGGGGGGGTGACACTTTAGGGGTTATTAGGTTTAGTTAGTGTCGGCAATGTGGGGGTCAGCATTTAGGGATTAATAGGTTTAGTTAGTGTTGGTGATGTGGGGGGGTGGCTTTTTAGGGGTTAATTGGTTTAGTTAGTGTTGGCAATGAGGGGGGGGCGGCGTATTAGGGGTTAATAGCTTTATTTAGTGTCGGCGGACTCGGCGAATGTGGGGTGATAGCGTTTTTTTTAGATAAATTAGTTTCGGGTATCGGCATATTATGTTGTTAAATCATTTTTTGATCCATTCTTTATTTCGGATCCATTCTTTATTCATATTCATTATTCTATTCTAAACTTCAGAATAGAATAATCAATACGATTAAAGAATGAATCCAAAATAACGATTTAACTTAACATAAATAATTTGCCAAAACAATTTTTTTTATAACTTAACTAAGCTAATTTCTCTAAACTAAATTATTTATTTAACTAATGAAAACAAACTAAACAAAATTTTTCACGTTTCACTTGTCTAATTTAGAGCCCGCACTCCTTACCGGTCATCGACTTACATGTCACAAAACAAAGATACATTGAATTTATGGGGACAAAATGTATTTAAGGAAATTCTTTTGGTTTTATTACATTTTTTAATTTATTGATATGATATTCTTTCAAATAAATTTATTTAAAGTACTCAAGTGCATACACTAATTTCACAAGAAAAGAAAACAAATTCTCAAAAACAGCCAGTATAGAAATGTTACAAACAAAAGCTGTCATCACATTACTAAATTAAGTCTTCAAGATTCTATCAAATTGTATGTTGCACTCATTATATACAATTAAATAAAATACTAAATAATACAAACTAATACAATAGCTAAGTAAACTAAATAAACCAGAAAATTAACTAAAACGTCTCTCCATGAGTGTTCTGAGTTCAAGAGTAAACATTTTCTAAAATAGATTAAAGTCACGCTCACCGTGTTTGCTTACCAAGAGTGCCCACAGAACAACACCTTTCCCCTTCCTCTCACAAAGACACGTTTTGATAAAAAGAACGACAGCAATAAATTCAAGAGGTTATTATGTCAGTGATACTTATTCTGTGAGGCAACCATCTACCTCGCAAATTCTCTTCTAAGATGAATAATCTGTTCCTAAATGGAATATAAGACTCTATTCCGTACATTTACTGGTAAGTACAGCAGATAAGCCTCCCATTTTGTAATGAATCGCTTAATTTTCTTTTCAGTGTCTTCTTAAACATCCACTTGCTCAATTAGCATTTGTAAGTATATATTTTTGAGTAGCAGTTTAAAAGGAAGAGTTATATTGACTGCTCAATAGTGTAAAACAATTGTCTTGCAATTAACATGAATGTGTTAAAAAAGATATCATATTTAGCAACTGTTTTGTTTGCAAAGGAAGATTACCTTGTTGGGCCATTAGATCTACTCTGTCTTCAATCACTTTGCAAGCCAATAGGATACTTTATTCTAGAAACCATTAAGTGAATCAAATCCGGTGAAATAAATGAGCATTTAGTAAAGGTAATCTTCCCTTGGTACCCATTGAAATCTAAGCCTAGGTGTTATGCATGCTTGGTGAAGTATTTTTAAGTGTGGTTCACTTAAGTTTGCAGATTAAGTGTTTTCCGTAACCTTATAAAAACTATGGGTAATCTGATTTTCATTTATGTCTAGGAGTCTCATGTTTTTTCCATTCAACTAAGAGTTTATGCGAGGATGAGGCTTTAAAGTGCATAATTAAAGGGACATAATACTCATATGCTAAATCACTTGAAAACTGATGCAGTATAACTGTAAAAAGCTGACAGGAAAATATCACCTGAGCATCTCTATGTAAAAAAGGAAGATATTTTACCTCACAATTTCCTCAGCTCAGCAGAGTAAGTTCTGTGTAAAAAGTTATACTCAGCTGCTCCCAGCTGCAGGTAAAAAAATAAAAAATGAAGAAATGAACAGCAGCCAATCAGCATCAGCAGTGCTGAGGTCATGAACTCTTACTGTGATCTCATGAGATTTGACTTAACTCTCAGGAGATTTCATAGTAAGCTTCCTTTACCTGATTGGTGAAATAATATGAGAGTGCACGATGCTAGTCCCTTCAGATGTCCCAGGACAAACACACTAAAATGCTGCTTAGAAATCCTTTACAATGGGAGGTGGCTACTGAGGAACTTTTGAGGTAAAATATCTTTCTTTTTTACATAGAGATGTTCAGGTGATATTTTCTAGTCAGCTTTTTACAGCTATGCTGCATCACTTTCAAGTGTTTAAACATTTGGGTATTATGGCCCTTTAATAAATTATATATGTGCAATATCAAATTAGAACTCTGCTTAGCCAGTATATAAAGCCAATCAATATTTGTTAATTCTTCAGTAAGCAGACCATTAATTTTTAACAGCATTATATAGTGCTTACGTTGATAGTAAGTGAATTGATGTGAAGTTTGAATATCATACAAGTTTTGTATGTCTGGGAAGGGAAGAACCTGTAAGATGAATGATTTTAGAATTTGTGCTATGGTTGTAAGATTTTGTGTGTGCCACAATCTGAATACTTCAGTAGTATACCCTGGCAAAAAAATAGGATTCCCCTGGATCGGCTGCTCGCTGTATTCTCTATAATTTCAAACTTTGTTACAGGCCCACAATGATCTCTATATAGAATATCCTGCTTCCTGTACAGGGGCAAAGAGCTAACTGCATGTAAGGTAAGAATGCTAAATGTTTTGGGTGAAGTAAAGGAAGATTCAATAACAGGTATACTAAAATGATGGGATCCAACAATCCAATTAACTATTAGCTTAATTAGTGCTAACCAGTTGTACCATAATATGTCGGGAAGCATAGCCCCCCCTCACACTTCAGCGGCATCATCAGGTGTGTCTTGCTGATTGTCTTATTTTTTACAATTCCAAATAAATGTATTAATCTCAGACTGTAAAGAGCCAGCATCCTGTTTGGTGAGAAGCAGTGGGAGTAGAGTAGTTTCAGGAATAGTTTAATTCTACCAGGAGAAAGTGACAGAGATAATTTTGCTGTAACAGTGTCTTTACATGAGGAATGGCTTTACCAATATTAAGTTGGGTATAGAATGATGCATGATTGACATGTATGTGTATGCCAATTATTTGAAGGATCCATCTGTTATCTTGAGGTTGCCTTCACTTAGGGGAAGTATTTAATAGAGTTACAATGCCAAACCACTTCAATTTATCAATATTAAGTTTACACCCAGTAAATGATCCACATTAAAGGGACACTGAACCCAATTGTTTTTTCTTTCGTGATTTAGATAGAGCATACATTTTTAAGCAACTTTCTTTTTAAAAAAAAATCTTTTATTTATCAGGATTTTTTCCATACATAAAAAAAACAAAAAATCAAACATAGAGAATACAGAAAAAAAAATGTTGTGTGGAGACGCAGCTCCCAAAATATCAGTAATTTTGAAGGAGACGCAGCTCCTAATCTACGCATATAACCAAGATAAATGGTTCTACTGCAAAATCCACATCATATATCTTAGTTTACATCACCAAGATTACTCTTAATCTCATAAATAATATAATTTTCTGTGATATCCAAATGTATTTAAACAGATATCAACCTTGCTCCATAGTATTACTTAAAACTCTATAGATTAGGAGAGAGGAAAAGAAGAGAAAAAATCAGAAAAAATGGGAAGGGAAAAGAAGGGAGAAACCCCCCATCAGGCATAACCTATACCTGTCTATATAAAGAGATCCATTCTGGCGGAAAATGATTTAGCAAGACTAACTCTGCAAAAGAGTCTGAACTCAAGTAAGTGGACAAAATTTGTTTTTGAATAGCACACTTATACGCCTTAATTATTGGTAGACAGCCATTTAGAAATGTCTTTATTTTTATTTTTTTCTGAAGCTGTCTGTAAATGGTAGGATTCAAAAACAATCTGGCCTTGAATTACTTTAAGTACCAAAGGGAAGGAAGGGGCCTTACAAGTTTTCCAGTTCTTAAATATCAGATGTCGTACAATCAAAATAATAATATTAACCATATTGGTGTATAAGGTTGGGCTCAAATGTTGAGTATATAAAAAAAAGATAGATTCTAGCATAAATCTAATTGGAGAGTTAAATAAATTAGAAACCCAGAACCCAACTTTTTGCTGGAGTTGATAAATCTTAGGACAGTACCATTCTGGGGCCATAGTAAACATTTTAGGAGAAATATAATAATTATTGAACAATTTAAAATGGGACTCTCTCCAGGACGTAGAAATTGTACAATAATTAATTGCCGAAAAACTAGCTTTAATTTTATCCATATCAATATCTGAAAAAATATATATCCATCTATTAATCATTTTATCCATAGAAAGGGCACCCTGCTTAGCCAACATAATATTGTATATTAAAGAAATGGAGGCATCACCCATCATAAATCTTGAACAACATAACTCAATATCAGACCATGCCAAAGGCAAAGGAGCAGTACAGCTCAAGCTATTTACAAAATGACGCAATTCTAAGTAAGCAAAAAAAGTCTTATTAGAGATACCATATTGGCTGACTAAGTTTTGAAATGGAAGCATCTGACCATCCTCTGACAGAATTTGTGATACATAAATACATATTATTTTCCTTTCATGATATAAAGGCTTTATTATAAATACCTGGTGTAAATTGTGGATTTCCTATAATCGGAAGAAGATCTGAAAAACTTGGATCTATTTCTAGGAGGGCAGAACATTTCTGCCAAGCCAAGATTACTGTATATTCTTAAATGTGATCAAACATTGAATATTAGCAGGTAATCTTGTAAAATTGCTTTTAATGAGAATGGGTTGGAAAAGAGACTAAACTCTTGAAGACTATTCAGAATCAGAGAAATTAATTGCTGTGTATTATTGAGAAACAGCAGTAGATCATCAGCGTAAAGTAACAATTTTAATGTCTGAGAACCTAATACAATGCCTGTCATCTTCTCTATTAATTTAATAGCTAATGGTTCAAGTGCGATATTAAATAGAAGGGGTGACAAAGGGCACCCTTGCCGCGTTCCTCGTTTCAAAATAATTTTATCGGAGAGAGAATTATTAATCAATAAGTAAGATATTGGGGAGCTATACAATTTCTGAATAAATTGTAGAGATTGGTTTTTAAATCTGAACTTGGTTAAAGCATTAAAAAGATAATCCCAGGAGATGGAATCAAAAGCCTTTTTGGCATCTAGAGTGAGAATTGTTATATCCTGGTTCTTATCCTTATCAATTTTTTCCATATTGCAATAGTAATATATAAAAGTAATCACACTCCGCATATGTTTAGTAGAGTTTCAAGATAACATAAAGCCCACTTGATCCTTGTGGATAATGTTCTCAAGTGGAACAGCAAGCCTTTTGGAAATAATAGATGATAAAAGTGTATAATCTGTATTTAATACAGAAATAGGTCTATACGAGGCCGGGTCTTCTGGTTTTTTCCTTTCTTCAATTTTAATAAAATATTTGCTGCAGAAAAGTATGTAGACATAGGATCTTTAGAAAAAAATAAAAATTAAATAGTTTACATAGTGGAATCTTTAACTCTTGTATTAATATCTTATAGAATTCTGCCGGGATACCATCTGGCCCTGCCGCTTTATTAGGTTTAAGATGATCTACTGATGTGCAGATTTCTTCCTCCGTAATTAGAGTATTTAGGGTTAAACAATCTTCCTCCGAAATCTGAGGTGTCTGTATACTCTGCCAGAAATTCTCCTGGCTATCAGGGTTGCTGACTATATCAGAATACAGTGATTGATAAAAATAAAAATAAAAACTTTTGCTAATCTGTTCATTTTCAATGTATCTATTATCACCTATTTGAATAGCTGAAATATAATTTCTTTTTTTTCGTTTTTTGTAAGTCTAGCAAGGATGCTTTGCAGAACAGCCATGAAACCCCCCTGAAATGGATATTGATTTTTGCTTCCTGTTCTAATGATTTTTGTTTAAAAAAGATATCTCGTTCTCTTTCTAGCTTCAACATATGTATTCCAGTTAGAACTTGATTGTTCAGTCAGATATTTTCTATAGGCATTTCTCACTTGGTTGTTTATTGGGTTTCTGCTGCACGTTTTTTATTCAGAATACTCAAAAAGACTTTATTTCACCCCGTAGTACCGCTTTCGTGGTTTCACAGAAGATCTCAATTTTATTAAAATACTCAATATTATATTTGAAAAACCTTTCCATCTCTGTTTTAACCAGAGCAGAGAATTTAACATTATGGAGCAGAAATCATAGAAATCTGGCTGTTCTATTCTCAGTTCTATGTGGAGACATAAATGTAAGAGATATAAACGCATGGTCAGATATTTTAGATATCATTGATGGCCATAGATAATTTTTGAATAGATAAAGATTATGATATTAAAAATAATCAATTCTGGAAAAGGTTTTAAAAGATTTAGATTTGCAGGTAAATACCTGAGAATCAGGGTTCCTAAGTCTCTAAATATCGATTTAAGTTTATAACACATTTTTTTAAAGATTTTAGCAGCTCTATTATATTTTTTTAGGTTTTTCCCAAGAGCCTATCAAGTACTGGGCAGGGAGTTAGATTAAAATCCCCACCGATTATAATATTTTCTTTAGCCAAAGGAAACAGTTTATTTCAAAAAAATTTCCAGAATTTGGAGAGATTCCGTTCGGCCATAAATGTTACATAAAATATATTTTGATATCGTGAATTACTACCTGTAGAATAATAAATCGCGCTTCTGGGTCCGAATAAATCTTGATAATGGAATATGCTAAATTTTTATCAAATAATATTGCCAGACCACATTTTTATTAGTACAGTTAGTAGCACAATTACCATTCCTACCCATTTAATCTTACATTTTTCAGATTCTAACTTAGCCAGGTGTGTCTCTTGAAGTAATACCACGTCTGGCTTGTCCTTAGCCAGATGTCTAATAATAGGTTTATGCTTAGCAGGGGAGGAAATTCCTCCAACATTCCAAAACAGTATAGAGAGTTTATTCTATCACTATTATTAGTATACTGATATTAAATTGTGCAAGATGGGGGAGAAATGGGGGGAGCAAAAATAAAAAAAAATAAAAAAATAAAAATAAATAAAACCCAGACAACAAAACATAAAAATAGATACAGAAAGTACACCTAACATATTTACTAAATATATCAAACCTTTGTGTGATAGGAGACTGTTCTGTCTACTTTAAGAAAAAACCCAGATTCACATAATAACCACCTTAGACTTGCATCAGCTCCTAGTGACTCAATATATTCTTTGACTTCATTGACATTATTAAACGTGGATTTATTACCATTGTTTTCAAGGACTATTTTGGCTGTGAAACCATACATGCTTTTAATCCCTTATTTATGAGCTGTGTACAAAAGGGGCCATTTGTTTCCTTTTTGAAAATGTTTCACTAGAGAAATCTTAAAAAAAGTATTATCTTATTTTTCCCGAAAATACATGTTCAGCTTTTTTAAACAGTATTAATAATTCAACTTTATCTTGAAACTTAAGTAGCTGAAAAATACACATTCAACTTCTAGGTGTCCATCAGGGTAGGTTTTTAAGTCCCACTCTATGGGCTCTTTCAATATCAAGAGGAAGCTGCTTTGTAGAAACCCTAATGCTTTTGGGAGTAGAACAAAAGTGACCATAATTAAATCCTCAAATCAGAATTCTCTGGGAGCCCTATTATTCTTAAATTATTACGTCTTGCATGATCTTCCATATCATCCAAGCGTATCTGCATATTATTCATTTTCATATCTTGCTTTTTTAGTATGGGTTCTTGCGAGTTAAAGGGACACTGAACCCATTTTTTTTCTTTTGTGATTCAGATAGAGCATACAATTTTAAGCAACTTTCTAATTAACTCTTATTATAAAATTTTCTTCATTCTCTTGGTATGTTTATTTGAAAAGCAAGAATGCAAGTTCAGATGCCTGCCCATTTTTGGTGAACAACCTGGGTTGTCCTTGCTGATTGGGACAGCACCAATAAACAAGTGCTGTCCATGGTACTGAACCCAAAATTTGCTGGCTCTTTAGCTTAGATGCCTTCTTTTTCAAGAAAAGATAACAAGAGAATGAAGAAAAATTGATAATAGAAGTACAATTAGAAAGTTTCTTAAAATTGCATGCTCTTTCTGTATCATGAAAGAAACATTTGGGTTCAGTATCCCTTTAACTAGATCTTCTAATTCAGATACTCTATTTTCAACAACTGAGATTCTAGTAGCAAATTGTCTCACTTCCGATGTAAGAGTAACCAATTCAGTAGAGATACTAGATAATTCTTTCTTAATACTATCGAATTGTGGTGTAAACTAATCAGTTATTTGTAAAAGTAAAGAATGCATATCAGTTCTAGGGATAGATGTATCTAAGTTAGGATCAACACTTGCATCATTAGCTTTAGTTCTTTTATCTTTTGTTTTTGCAGGCATTGTGGGTGAATTTAATTTTTCCTGCGTGAGGAATTATTCATAAAAAAATGTGATACTTAATAAAGCAGCGAGAACGACTTCCACCGCAATCCCTGCGTTCCTTACCTGCAAAGCGACACGCTGACTTGAGAGGGGCCAGTCCTGCCAATGATATCCAACCTTTACACAGAATGCTGTTTCAATCACAAGGGCGAGTAGCCCGGCAGCTCCAGAAACCTTGAGGCCAGCACCAGCCAGGAATGCAGTGCGCAGGTGAATCCTTTTGCTATGTAGAGTAGGTGCACAGTGACCTTGCAGTACCTTCCGCAAGCCTTCTCTTCTAATGAGGACTTCAATGTTTTGGTACAGAGATGTACCAGGATCCCAAAACAAGCCCAGGAATCTTCTTTGACCACAGGGCTAATGGCGTGGGGTAACCGATCTTCAAGTGGCATACACTCCTGCAGCCGTCAAGGAGCGACCTACTTCCGATGCTCCACCCCAAAGGGAAGTCCTCCTGTTCGTTGTGCCAAATTTTAAGCAACTTTCTAATTTACTCCTATTATCAAATTTTCTTCATTCTCTTGGTATCTTTATTTGAAATGCAAGAATGTAAGTTTAGATGCCGGCCCATTTTTGGTGATCAACCTAGGTTGTTCTTACTGATTGGTGGATAAATTCATTCACCAATAAAAAAGTGCTGTCCTGAGCCTGAACTAATAAAAAAGCGTAGATGCCTTCTTTTTCAAATAAAGATAGCAAGAGAACAAAGAAAATTTGATAATAGGAGTAAATTAGAAAGTTGCATAAAATTGCATGCTCTATCTGAATCACAAAAGAACAAATGTGGGTTCATTGTCCCTTTAATTATATCTAGTAATTTAGGTATGTTGATAGCAGGATTTCCCACATATAGTAAAAGCATAAAGGGAAAGGTGTAGCTTATGACCATCCAAAGTGATTCCCTCACAATCCTGTCTTATATAGCTGGCCAGAGGTTCTATAGATAGATCGAACAATAAAGGGGACAAGGGGCAACCCTGGTCCCTCTCTCCAATTCAAATGAGGAAGAATGTCCTCCATTGCTGATGAGAGAAGACATTGGGTTAGTTTATATTTAGATATATGTAATATTTAGTGCTGTCCTAGGAATAGTCTTAGTTGGATTTGGAGATATGTGCTTGATTATACTTTTATATGTATATACATATTGATATTAAATAGAAACATACCTAAGCCAGCAATACATATTACATATAACAATATATTTATAAAGTGAAACATTTCCATTGTTTGCAAACTGTGATATCTCAAAGGGAACTAGGCCTCAAAAGCTTTTTTTCCTCTTATAAACCTAGTAGAACATGCTATAATGTTTGAGACTTTGACAGCTTCCAGCAGTGTTTTACCTGTTTGCGTGCTCAATGGAATGTATTTTGCGCTTTTCTGCTTCTATTATTTTCTATGGGATTCTTACATATTTTTCAGCAGCCATCGGAAACAGATGATAAATTAGCACTTTATTGGGAGAAATTATCTCTTAAGCAATATCCCGAGTAATACATATTGCTTTATATTGACCAAATATATAATTCAGAGGCAGAGGTATAATTGTAAATTCCAAAGTCCAAAACATCTTAAATTGGGCTACACAGTCTTTCCTGAATTCATACCTATATTCTAGTAGTTGCACTGTTAGACTGTAGATTAAAATAGTTCCTGTTTTCCCTTTCTTGCCTTGCTTTAACTTTATTAAATATTTTAGTACTCTGCTTGTGCTATACGTATAGCAGGTGCCTTCCCTTTTAGATTTACCATAGTAGGAACACCCAAGAACTTAAATAACCCTCGCCTAGATTTAGAGTTTTGTCGGTAAAGACCCGCGGTGCTAACAAGGCTTTTTTTTCCAGCGCACCCTTAAGCCAACGCTGGTATTACGAGTTGTCTGAATGGCTGCGTTAGCCTCAGAAAAGGGAGCGTTGAGCATAATTTAGTTCCACTTCAACCCTCAATACCAGCGTTGCCTATGGTAGCGGTAAGCTGGAAAAACGTGCTCGTGCACGATATCCCCATAGGAAACAATGGGCCTGAGCTTGCTGAAAAAAAACCTAAAACCTGCAAAAAAGCAGCGTTCAGCTCCTTACGCAGCCTCATTGTTTCCTATGGGGAAACACTCTCTAAGTCTACACCTAACACCCTAACATGAACCCCGAGTCTAAACACCCCTAACCTTACACTTATTAACCCCTAATCTGCCGCCCCCTCTATCTCTGACACCTGCAATTTATTATTAACCCCTAATCTGCCGCTCCGGATACCGCCACAACCTACATTATACCTATGAACCCCTAATCTGCTGCCCCTAACATCTCCAACACCTACATTATAATTATTAACCCCTAATCTGCCCCCCCAATGTCGCCGCCACCTACCTACACTTATTAAACCCTAATCTGCCAACCTTACATCGCTGCCACTATAATAAATGTATTAACCCCTAAACTCCCACCTCGCAAACACTATAATAGATTTTATTAACCCCTAATCTGCCCTCCCTAACATCGCCGCCACCTACCTACAATTATTAACCCCTAATCTCCCGCCCCCAACATCGCCGCTACTATAATAAAGTTATTAACACCTAAACCTAAGTCTAACCCTAACCCTAACACCCCCCTAACTTAAATATAATTTAAATTAAACAAACTAAATTTACTATAATTAAATAAATTAATCCTATTTAAAACTAAATACTTACCTATAAAATAAACCCGTATATAGCTACAATATAACTAATAGTTACATTGTAGCTATTTTAGGATTTATATTTATTTTACAGGCAACTTTGTATTTATTTTAACTAGGTACAATAGCTATTAAATAGTTAATAACTATTTAATAGCTACCTAGTTAAAATAATTACAAAATTACCTGTAAAATAAATCCTAACCTAAGTTACAAATACACCTAACACTACACTATCATAAAACTAATTAAATAAAACTAAACTATAATACAAAAAAACCCACTAAATTACAGAAAATAAAAAAAATTACAATAAGTTTAAACTAATTACACCTAATCTAAGCCCCCTAATAAAATAAAAAAGCCCCCCAAAATAATAAAATGCGCAACCCTATCCTAAATTGCAAAGTAATCAGCTCTTTTACCAGCCCTAAAAAGGGCTTTTTGTGGGGCATTGCCCCAAAGTAATCAGCTCTTTTACCTGTAAATAAAAATACAATACCTTCCCAACATTATAACCCACCACCCACATACCCCTACTCTAAAACCCACCCGATCCCCCCTTAAAAAAACCTAACACTACCCCCCCTGAAGATCACCCTACCTGGAGCCGTGTTCACCCAGCCGGGCACCGATGAGCCAGAAGTGGACATCCAGAGCGGCAGAAGTCTTCATCCGATTATATTTATATGTACGGTCGGCAGATTAGGGGTTAATAAGTGTAGGTAGGTGGCGGCAACATTGGGGGGGGGCAGATTAGGGGGTAATAAATATAATATAGGTGTCGCCGATGTTAGGGACAGCAGATTAGGGGTTCATAGCTATAATGTAGGTTGCGGCGGTGTCCGGAGCGGCAGATTAGGGGTTAAAAATTTTATTATAGGGTTTGCGATGTGGGGGGGCCTAGGTTTAGGGGTTCATAGGTAGCTTATGGGTGTTAGTGTACTTTATAGCACAGTAGTTAAGAGCTTTATGCAGCTTTCCTGCATTAACCCATAAAACTCTTAACTACTTACTTTTTTTTGCGGTTGGAGTCTTGTCGGTAGAGGCTCTACCGCTCACTTCTTCAAAGACTCGTAATATCAGCATTAGGCAAATCCCATAGAAAAGATAGGATATGCAATTGACGTAAGGGGATCTGCGGTAGCCTCGAGTCGCAGAAAGAAAGTGAACGGTAGACCCTTTCCTGCCTGACTCGTAATACCAGCGGGCGTTGAAAAGGAGCGTTAGGACCCCTTAACACTGCTTTTTAACCCTAAGGCAGAACTCTAAATCTAGTCGCCTGTTTCTTAATCTTTAACATACTGCATTCAATGGAATGAGGCATTACATGAAAAAATAATCAGTTATCTTTATTATTAAGCTCTCCAATATTAATACATGCCAGCTAGATAAATAGTTGAATAGTAGCCATACTCTGGATTTAATTCCAGTCTACCATTATTAATTTTTTCTTACCTTCATTCTTCACCAACCAGTGGTGAACCTGTGTTTTCACTACCATGGCTTGTGACTGTTTCAACAGCCCTTCCAATCAAGATGTTTACATTAAGGAGGCTTGGAGAGATGTTATCACCACTTCAACTTGCAGACCTCCACAGCTTTGAAATCAAGGTGTCAGAGATTTGCATCTGCTCCGGGGCATGGTTTGCGTTCTCCAGTATTTCCTTGGGGGATGCCAGGAAGAAAATAAATATATTTACAATAGAGCTGAACAATGTAAGACAAACCATGGGGTTCATCAGAATATTGCACTTTTTTTTGGCAGATAATGATTTCTGAACAATAGTCAACAGATGTGATCACAATCACTAAATGGCTTTGCCGTTAAAACCCTTTGTGCAGGAAAATATTACCTCCTAAAAAACAGCATGTTATCGTTATCTTATTAATCACCTGATTTTAAAATCCAATAACTAAATGGGCAGGATAAATAGCAAACAAATGGCGATTTTATAGGTTTAGTGATTAGATCACAGGTTAAGGTTGATTGCTTCATTTTAATAGTTTTGTAGTGTTGCCAACAGATAATTTGTGCAATTAGCTGTATATATCTATGCCTATATATAATCATGAATATATATATAATAGAACATATTCTGCTATGTGAAGAAAATGCGATTGGGTTTGTGTGCGAGTAGGGTGTTTTTTCCCCCTACTTTCTTTCTCACTTTTCACGCTCCATTGAAGTCTATGTGAGAAAACGTTAACATGATCACGATATTGTAAGTTCAGCTATTTGTTCGTGTCGGGTTAGCATGCATTGGATACAGCTTGTATTACAAGTTGAAAGTACAATGTTTTCACTCACACGCTAACCCGACACAAACGTTATGTTTAACTAATTTTTATAATTCATACTCATCACAAACAAATGCATCATAACGTTTGGTGTATATACTATATGCTGAAATCTTTGTTCTCAATTATCTGTTTGATGATGTTGTTTTCTAACCTCATTCAATATAGCAGCAGGGGTAAAAATTATTTTGCACATGATTAAAAGTTTACATTCTACAGTGTATTGGGGTAGTCATTAACAATTTGAAAGTGTTGCCTAAGGTTTATAAAGTAATTTAAGCCATGAAATTCAGTGAATCATGTGTTAAGTTTCAAGAATTTGGATTGTGATCAACCAAACAAGATTAAAATGGGTTATTTTTAACCACACTAATAATAAGAACAAAGTTGCTGACATTAAACAATGAAAACAATTGTGGCCTGGTCAACATAAAAAAGGGCTTATCTGCAGATAATTATCAAGCTATAGATTGTAATCAACCCCTATATTAGTAAATTAGACCTAGTTTCCATTGTGGTGGTAAAGTGTTGAAACTGGTGATAAAATGTTTTACCTCCATTTAAGTCTATGAAGAATTTTTATGTTACCACTAGTTTCCACACTTTACCACCTCAATGGAAACTAGGCCAAAGTTGGTGCAATCATTATTAGGAAATACAGCTGAGTCATTTCCACCTATGGAGAATTTTTAAAAGTATTATTAGATTTATTTCAGGCTTTATTAAACTCAATTGAATGTACATTGAAAAGAAAGAGAAATCTTAATTTTAACTTTTGAGTACATTAATTATAATAATATAGACACTTTTATAGCATTTTAAATATGTTTGAAGTGCAATAGAAACAAGGTTCGATTTATCAATCCATGGCGAACAGGGGCAGACATATTTGGCCATGTCGGCACAAGCTCTCCTCTGGTGGGCAGCAATCTGCTGCCCGTATTTAACATTGCACATGAGCACTCGTTTGCGCTTGTGTGCAACCCTGCCCCATCATGTGCAGGCAGAAATTGTCAATCTTCGCGGTTGGAAGAGATCAGGGAGATAGAAATTCTCCACTTAAGAGGTGGACAACAGGGTAGGAAAGCAGCGGACTGATGACCGCTGCTTGATAAATCGTCACTGCAGGTTTGCTTTTGCAAACCTGCAGTCAAAGTGGAGAAAAGGGATTGATAAATCTAGCCCAATATATATGTGACAATAACAATGTATCTGCAACAGTAGTTATCAAATGTGGCTCAAAAACCATTAGAAGTTTATAAAATAATGCCAGCATAACCAAGCTCATTTAGCAGCTGTGTAGTTTATTCTATATATAAATCTGTTTGCCACTATTAAATGGACAATAAACATCTCGGGCTATATTAAGTAGTGCGGTACGTGATAAGCTATATTGCAACCACTTTAACTAGCGTGCATATTACAAGTTGAAAGTTAACAGTTGCGCTTGATTGCAAACAAAATTTGCTCTAGCGTAAAGTTTAAGGGTTAAAAAAAGTTGCACAAAACACAATATAAATAAATTTAAATTTAGTATTACACTCATATATACACTTTCTGATAAAAATATTCATATAAATATTTAAAAATATGTCTAAAAATGTGTATGTGTGTGTATATATTTTTGTATTTATATGTGTATATATATATATATATATATATATGCACACACATATTGTACAGCAGAATACATTAAATCTTATATACAGTTGGCATGAAGTGACAGTAAATCTTAAAAAAATATATTATATTGGCACATTGAGAGTTAAACTTTCACTCAGGCAAAGCCCAAATAGTAAGAGCCGTTGCCAATGTCTAATTGAATGGGTGAAATGCGCTAAGCAACTTTTACAGCAGAGAGCACTACAGCCCCTGATGAGGGGTCGGGTTAGTGTGCTAGTGATGTTTTATTTATTTATTTAACAAACCTCCCTATTGAGTCTATGGGAGAAAAAGTTTACCCAGAGGCAATATCTGAAGTCCCAAAGTTAGTGCACATCAGACTTACACTCTTGCACTAAATTTTTATTTTCAACCTGTAATACGTACACTAACAAACCCATGTTAAAAGTTTACTTTTAGTGCAGTTAGCGCACAAGTGAAAGTAAAAGTTAGCACGCCACTCGTAATCTAGTCCCTTGTAATTACAAGACATTTCTGTTGTGTCATAAAATAACATATCAGCCAAATCTAAACATTCATAAAAACATATTAAAACCCTTTTTACAGCAATTGTTTTTCAATAGCCAAACTTCCCCCACCATTTATTTTATTTGGAGCCAATCTGGGTTTGAGACTGCGGATAACAACGCTAATCATAGTCATAATTAGGGATGGGAAAATGTTTTGCAACATTTGCAAAAATGAAACAAATTGTAACACATTTGTTCGTTCATTTAGAATTTGTAATGTTTGTAAAACATTTTAACATTCATTTAATCTAACAGTATTTCTAAAGCTTTCTTTAAATGTAATATTTGATTCAAATTTTCTAATAATAAATCGATATATTTGTAATATTATTTCTAATGCTCTCTTTAAATGTAATAGTTGAATTATGTAATGCTCAAAATAGAAACATTCAAATTGGTATATTTGTATCTTTTATGTATCAGTTTACTAAATTCCCTACCACATGAACTATTGAACTTCTAAATAGTATCTGTTAAATCGAATGTTACATTTAAAATTTTGAATGTGGATATTCTATCTAATTCTAAACATTTGAAAACCAGAAATAACTTTATATTACCAAATTTCAATGGATTTTCATTCTTATCAACATTCAATTGCCCAAAACAAATGTCCACAGGACTATTCTTCTACCATACGAATTCAACTTTTAGCACATTCACCCACCCCTAGTCATAAATAATGTAAATGCATCATTTAGTAGTTATTTTCAGTAAAAACAAATAAGAGACAGATGGGCAGCAGGATTAGTCTTGAGAAGTCAGCAGAGTGAATTTTAAAATCTAAGAATTTGAAAATCCACAATTTTCAGAGTTAAATTATGTACAAAGAGGGCAAAATAAACAATGAAATTAAAGAAGTTGTTTCACTATGTATAACTAAAAATGTCATATAAAAATCTCAAGATGTTTGTTAACCCTTTAAGAAATAACCGGCTAGATTATGAGTTTTGCGTTAAGGTAAAAAAACAGCGTTATCAGGTCCTAACGCTGCTTTTTTACACCCGCTGGTATTACGAGTCTTGCAGGTATAGATGTACCGCACACTTTTTTGGCCTGAACGCAAAGCAACTTACGTAAATTTCGTAAAGGCTTTTTTCAATCGGACTTGCATAACTCCGGTATTACGAGTTTGTCCTGGGAGGACAAAAAGTGAGCGGTACATCCTCTACTGCCAAGATTCCTAACGCATTTTAAAGTCAGTAGTTATGAGTTTTACGCTACAAAGCTGTAGCATAAAGCTCATAACTAAAGTGCTAAAAAGTACACTAACACCCATAAACTACCTATTAACCCCTAAACCAAGGCCCTCCCACATCGCAAACACTAAAATAAAATTATTAACCCCTAATCTGCCACTCCCAGCTTCGCCGCCACTAGAATAAACATATTAACCCCTGAGCCACCGCATTCCCGCCTCACTAGTTAAATATTATTAACACAAATGAAAAAGCGGATGGCAGGCACAACTCCAGACCGGGTTAAGTAAAAGCAAAAAAACTTTATTGGTCCATTTTAAAATGCGAGAGGTTACAATTTACAAAAATTAGAAGAAATGAGAAACATTGTTAAAAATCATGATGTCAAAAATCGAGATGATATTTTACAAACTGATGGCTAGATTTAGAGTTCTGCGGCCAAAGGGGTGCGTTAGCTACGCATGCTTTTTTCCCCCCGCACCTTTTAAATACCGCTGGTATTTAGAGTTCACAGAAGGGCTGCGTTAGGCTCCAAAAAAGGGAGCGTAGAGCATATTTACCGCCACTGCAACTCTAAATACCAGCGTTACTTACGAAAGCGGCCAGCTTCAAAAACGCGCTCGTGCACGATTCCCCCATAGAAAACAATGGGGCTATTTGAGCTGAAAAAAAACCTATCACCTGCAAAAAAGCAGCGTTAAGCTCCTAACGCAGCCCCATTGTTTCCTATGGGGAAACACTTCCTAAGTCTGCACCTAACACCCTAACATGTAACCCGAGTCTAAACACCCCTAACCTTACGCTTATTAACCCCAAATCTGCCGCCCCCACTATCGCTGACCCCTGCATATTATTATTAACCCCTAATCTGCCGCTCCGTACACCGCCGCCACCTACATTATACCTATGTACCCCTAATCTGCTGCCCCTAACACCGCCGACCCGTATATTATATTTATTAACCCCTAATCTGCCGTCCCCAACGTCGCCTCCACCTACCTACAATAATTAACCCCTAATCTGCAGACCGGATCTCACCGCTACTCTAATAAATGTATTAACCCCTAAAGCTAAGTCAAACCCTAACACTAACACCCCCCTAAGTTAAATATAATTTAAATCTAACGCAATAAATTAACTCTTATTAAATAAATTATTCCTATTTAAAGCTAAATACTTACCTGTAAAATAAACCCTAATATAGCTACAATATAAATTATAATTATATTGTAGCTATTTTATGATTAATATTTATTTTACAGGCTACTTTGTATTTATTTTAACCAGGTACAATAGCTATTAAATAGTTAATAACTATTTAATAGTTACCTAGTTAAAATAATTACAAAATTACCTGTAAAATAAATCCTAACCTAAGTTACAATTAAACCTAACACTACACTATCAATAAATAAATTAAATAAAATACCTACAATTATCTACAATTAAACCTAACACTACACTATCAATAAATTAATGAAATACAATACCTACAAATAAATACAATTAAATAAACTAACTAAAGTACAAAAAATAAAAAAGAACTAAGTTACAAAAAATAAAAAAATTTACAAACATTAGAAAAATATTACAACAATGTTAAACTAATTACACATACTCTAATCCCCCTAATAAAATAAGAAAGACCCCCAAAATAAAAAAATGCCCTACCCTATTCTAAAATTAAAATAGAAAAGCTCTTTTACCTTACCAGCCCTGAAAAGGGCCCTTTGCGGGGCATGCCCCAAAGAATTCAGCTCTTTTGCCTGTAAAAAAAAAAACATACAATACCCCCCCCAACATCACCACCCACATACCCCTAATCTAACCCAAACCCCCCCTTAAATAAACCTAACACTAAGCCCCTGAAGATCTTCCTATCTTTCTTCACCACTCCGGGTTCACCAATCGATCCAGAAGAGCCTCCGATGTCGTGATCCAAGCCCAAGCGGGGGCTGAAGATGTCCATGATCCGGCTGAAGTCTTCATCCAAGCGGGAGCTGAAGAGGTCCATGATCCGGCTGAAGTCTTCTATCAAGCGCCATCTTCAATCTTCTTTCTTCCGGATCCATGTTCATCCCGCCGACGCGGAACATCCATCTTCACCGACGACTTCCCGACGAATGACGGTTCCTTTAAGGGACGTCATCCAAGATGGCGTTCCTCGAATTTCGATTGGCTGATAGGATTCTATCAGCCAATCGGAATTAAGGTAGGAAAATTCTGATTGGCTGATGGAATCAGCCAATCAGAATCAAGTTCAATCTGATTGGCTGATCGGATCAGCCAATCGGTTTGAACTTGATTCTGATTGGCTGATTCCATCAGCCAATCAGAATTTTCTTACCTTAATTATATCCTATCAGCCAATCGGAATTCGAGGAACGCCATCTTGGATGACGTCCCTTAAAGGAACCGTCATTCGCGGGGAAGTCGTCGGTGAAGATGGATGTTCCGCATTGGCGGGATGAACATGGATCCGGAAGAAAGAAGATTGAAGATGCCGCTTGATGGAAGACTTCAGCCCGATCATGGACCTCTTCAGCTCCCGCTTGGATGAAGACTTCAGCCCGATCATGGACCTCTTCAGCTCCCGCTTGGATGAAGACTTCAGTCGGATCATGGACATCTTCAGCCCCCGTTTGAGCTTGGATCAAGACATCGGAGGAACTCTTCTGGATCGATCGGTGAACCCGGCGTGGTGAAGACAAGGTAGGGAGATCTTCAGGGGCTTAGTGTTAGGTTTATTTAAGGGGGGTTTGGGTTAGATTAGGGGTATGTGGGTGGTGGGTTGTAATGTTGGGGGGGTATTGTATGTTTTTTTTTACAGGCAAAAGAGCTGAATTCTTTGGGGCATGCCCCGCAAAGGGCCCTTTTCAGGGCTGGTAAGGTAAAAGAGCTTTTCTATTTTAATTTTAGAATAGGGTAGGGTATTTTTTTATTTTGGGGGTCTTTGCTATTTTATTAGGGGGCTTAGAGTAGGTGTAATTAGTTTAAAATTGTTGTAATATTTTTCTAGTGTTTGTAAATATTTTTTTATTTTTTGTAACTTAGTTCTTTTTTATTTTTGTACTTTAGTTAGTTTATTTAATTGTATTTATTTGTAGGTATTGTATTTAATTAATTTATTGATAGTGTAGTGTTAGGTTTAATTGTAACTTAGGTTAGGATTTATTTTACAGGTAATTTTGTAATTATTTTAACTAGGTAGCAATTAAATAGTTATTAACTATTTAATAGCTAGTGTACCTGGTTAAAATAAATACAAAGTTGCCTGTAAAATAAATATTAATCCTAAAATAGCTACAATATAATTATTATTTATATTGTAGCTATATTAGGGTTTATGTTACAGGTAAGTATTTAGCTTTAAATAGGAATAATTTATTTAATAAGAGTTAATTTATTTCGTTAGATAAAAATTATATTTAACTTAGGGGGGTGTTAGGGTTAGAATTAGCTTTAGGGGTTAAAAAATTTATTAGAGTAGCAGGTGAGCTCCGGTCGGCAGATTAGGGGTTAATGCTTGAAGTTAGGTGTCGGCGATGTTAGGGAGGGAAGATTAGGGGTTAATACTATTTATTATAGGGTTATTGAGGCGGGAGTGAGGCGGATTAGGGGTTAATACATTTATTATAATAGCCTTGCGGTCCGGTCGGCAGACTAGGGGTTAATAAGTGTAGGTAGGTGGCGGCGACGTTGGGGGCGGCAGATTAGGGGTTAATAAATATTATGTAGGTGTCGGTGGTATTAGGGGCAGCAGATTAGGGGTACATAGGGATAACGTAGGTGGCGGCGGTGTACGGAGCGGCAGATTAGGGGTTAAAAAAAATAATAGAGTGGCGGCAATGTGGGGGGGGGCCTCGGTTTAGGGGTACATAGGTAGTTTATGGGTGTTAGTGTACTTTAGAGCACAGTAGTTAAGAGCTTTATAAACCGGCGTTAGCCCAGAAAGCTCTTAACTACTGACTATTTTCTGCGGCTGGAGTTTTGTTGTTAGATTTCTAACGCTCACTTCAGCCAAGACTCTAAATACCGGTGTTAGAAAGATCCCATTGAAAAGATAGGATATGCAAATGGCGTAGGGGGATCTGCGGTATGGAAAAGTCGCGGCTGCAAAGTGAGCGTTAGACCCTTTCCTGACTGACTCCAAATACCAGCGGGCGGTAAAAACCAGCGTTAGGAGCCTCTAACGCTGGTTTTGACGGCTACCGCCAAACTCTAAATCTAGGCCTAAGAAACATGATACCAATATCAACTTTAATGAAGCTATAGTTTTTTCAACTCCATTTAGTCAGCAATATGGTGAAATTGTTAAAATTTTAAAAAAGCATCTATACTTGTTGCAATCTGATGAAACCTTACAGCCTTTTATAAAAAGTTGCAAATTTGTATCTAGGAAATCAAAAACCCTAGCACAGGTTTTGTCACCCAGTTTGGTTAGAAATGACACTTCAAAGTCAAATAATGTAACCACATGGTTAAATAAAAAAGGAACTTACAAATGTGGCATTGGAACGTGCTTAGCATGTCCTAATGTTTTGCAGAAAGATAATTTCTTATGTCACAAAAATAAGAAAGTATACCCAATTGATTTTTATGCCAACTGTAGTTTTAAATATGTAATTTTTGTTTTATTCAATATGTAGGAAAAACCACAAGTACAGTAAGGACACGTTTTAATGAACATGTCCAGGATGTAAAAACTTTAGCACAGACTCAACAGTGGCAGACTACTTTAATAGCTTGCATTTAACAAACAAAGCAAATCTTTCGTTACAGATCATAGATATTGCTACTGTACCTTTAAGAGGTGGAAATAGGAATAAAATATTGGAAAAGAAAGAACTTTACTGGATTCTAAAGCTGCATACACATTTCCCATCAGGCATGAATAGGGAATGTGATATAAACTTTTTTATAGACAATTAAAAATATATATTAAAAATACATCACATCAAATGGTTAATATTTATCTTTTACGTTTTTTTTTTTTTATTTATTTATTTGTTTATTCATTCCTACTTATTTATATATTCATATGTTTATTCATAGCCATATTGATAATTTGACATATCTCTTCATATTGTCAAGCTTATAAGAGTACATTTATAGGTGTGCATTTTTTGTAGCATATATAGGTATTTCTGATAGGGGTTTTTGATTTGCCTTTGTTGTGCCTGTCTGATATGCATTTTTGATATATACCTTTTCGAGATGTGTTTGTATATTTCTTTAATTGTCAATCACATTCATATAATCTCATTGTATTATTTCATCTATGATCTATTGAGGGTGCAAAACATGTCAGACTGTTTGCTCTCCTGCTGCCATGTCTGCCTATTATTTTAAAATGGACCAATGAAGTTTTTTTGCTTTTACTTAACCCGGTCTGGAGTTGTGCCTGCCATCCGCTTTTTCATTTGTTTTATTGCAGTTTGATCCACCGCCTAAGGCTACGGCTCACCAAGAGTTCAGGGGTATTGTTTTCACTGGCCCCGTTGGGCTTCCGGGTCAGATGACTGCACGCCTAGGTTGCGGTTCCCTCCTCTCCTTTAAATATTATTAACCCCTAATCTGCCGCCCCTAACATCGCCACCAACATTATACCTATTTACCCCTAATCTGTAGCCCCTAACATCGCTGCCACCTACATTATACTTATTAACCCCTAATATGCCGCCACCAACATCGCCGCCACCTACATTATACTTATTAACCCATAATCTGCCGCCCCAAACATCGCCGCCACCTACATTATACTTATTAACCCCTAACCTGCTGCCCGTCCGGAGGACGACTTCTGCTGGCTTCGTTGAGGACATCTTGCTGCTTGGATGAAGACTTCTCCCGGTAAGTGAATATTTGGGGTTTAGTGTTAGGATTTTTTAAGGGTGTATTGGGTGGGTTTTATTTTTAGGTTTGGGCTTTGGGCAGCAATAGAGCTAAATGCCCTTTTAAGGGCAATGCCCATCCAAATGCCCTTTTCAGGGCAATGGGGAGCTTAGGTTTTTTTAAGTTAGGCTTTTATTTTGGGGGTTGGTTGTGTGGGTGGTGGGTTTTACTGTTGGGGGGGTGTTTGTATTTCATTTTCAGGTAAAAGAGCTGATTTCTTTGGGGCAATGCCCTGCAAAAGGCCATTTTAAGGGCTATTGGTAGTTTAGTTTAGGCTATGGTTTATTTTTATTTTGGGGGGGCTTTTTTATTTTGATAGGGCTATTAGATTAGGTGTAATTAGTTTAAATATCTTGTAATTTGTTTTTTATTTTCTGTAATTTAGTGTTTGTTTTTTTGTAATTTAGCTAATTGTATTTAATTTAGATAAGTTATTTAATTGTAGTGTAGTGTTAGGTGTTTGTGTAACTTAGGTTAGGTTTTATTTTACAAGTAAATTTGTATTTATTTTAGCTAGGTAGTTATTAAATAGTTAATAACTATTTAGTAACTATTCTACCTAGTTAAAATAAATACAAACTTGCCTGTAAAATAAAAAGAAACCCTAAGCTTGATACAATGTAACTATTAGTTATATTGTAGCTAGCTTAGGGTTTATTTAGTTTTAAATAGGAATAATTTAGTTAATGATTTTAATTTTATTTAGATTTATTTAAATTATATTTAAGTTAGGGGCTGTTAGGGTTAGGGTTAGACTTATGTTTAAAGGGTTAATAAATTTAGAATAGTGGCGGCGACGTTGGGGATGGCAGATTAGGGGTTAATAAATGTAGGTAGGTTGTGGTAACATTGGGGGAGGGAGATTAGGGGTTAATAAATATAATGTATGTGCCGGCGATGTCTGGGGCGGCAGATTAGGGGTTAATAAATATAATGTAGGTGTCGGCGATGTCCAGAGCAGCAGATTAGGGGTTAATAAATATAATGTAGGTGTCGGCGATGTCGAGGCGGCAGATTAGGGGTTAAAATGTGTAAAATTAGGGGTGTTTAGACTCGGGGTTCATGTTAGGGTGTTAGGTGTAAACATAAATTTAGTTTCCCCATAGGAATCAATGGGGCTGCGTTACTGAACTTTACGCTGCTTTTTTGTAGGTGTTAGACTTTTTCTCAGCTCTCCCCATTGATGTCTATGGAGAAATCGTGCACGAGCACATAAAACCAGCTCACCACTCACTTAAGCAGCACTGGTATTGGAGTGCGGTATGGAGCACAATTTTGCTCTACGCTCACTTCTTGCCTGTTAACGCCGGGATTGTAAAATAACAATAACAATGATAATAACGTGCAAGTTAGCAACGCACCCCTCATAATGCAAATCTCGTAATCTAGGCAAACATTTCTAATGCCAGTGTCTGTCTGAACTCTCTAAATAAAAACATATTGCTTGTGTTACAGACAGAAGAAGGTTAAATCACTTTTCTATCCATTACAGATAGAAAAAGGTGCAATCACTGCTCTATGTTTTTCAAAGAAATTGGTGTTAAATCACTACTATTTGTTATATAAACACTGCTCTATGTATTTCCTGTAGGAGTTAAATAACATCCCAATGTGTTGCTGACAGCAGGAATTAAATCACTGTTTTTGTGTTACATTCATTTATTCTTTGTGTTGCGGATAGAAAAAAGTTTAAATCACTATCCGATATGTTGCTTGCAGACATTTTCACCCCTGTGCAGTGTGTTCACAGTGAGGTGGTAAATAACTTTTCTGGGTGTTGCCACATAGGGGCTTAATTACTGCTTAGTGTGATATTGCTAGCAAAGAGATTTATTTCTACTCAGTATATACAGTACATGAGAATATCAGGGCTTAAAGGGACATGAAACCCAAATTATTTATTTCATGATTTAGAGAAAGAAAACAATTTTAAACAACTTTCAAATTTACTTCTATTATCTAATTTGCTTCATACTCTTGATATCCTTTCTTTAAAAGCATATTTAAATATTCGCAAGTAGCTGCTGATTGGTGGCTGCACTTAGATGACTTATGTGATTGGCTCACCCATGTGCATTGCTATTTCTTCAACAAAGGATATCTAATGAATGAAGCAAATTAGACAATAGAAGTCAATTAATTGGAATGTTGTTTAAAATGGTATTCTCTATCTGAATCATGAAAAAAAAAATTGAATTCCATATCACTTTAAAGGCAGATTGGTTTGGAAAGACCTTTGAATTTACCCATGACATTTGAAGGCTTGCAGACCTCCTGAGAAACACAATAAAGGTATTTCACTAGTGAAATTACAAATCATTGAGGATATAAAACTCAGAGTTAAAAGTGACAACTTCATTTCGGAACTTGCTTTAGCATTCTGTAAGTTTGGCAGGTGCACAGAACGCTGATTTAAGGTTATATAGCATGTCATAAAGATAAGAGTATGCTATAAAGCAATCAGAATAAGACAGTCTAAAACTTCAATTAAAGATAATGTATCATTTTTATATCAGACTACAAAATGCAGTGCACTAAAGCAGTTTATAATATAATTACATTTTTATCTATGATAATGATGTACACAAATATCTGACTTACTTTCTTGTACCTGTAAAGTTTAAATTTTAATGAAGCAAAATGATTGCAATTAAAAAAATAAATAATGTTCTCTAAATGACGAGCAGACTAGAATATAGTTTAATGCACACATTTTCATCAGACTATGAATGATCTAGGAATACATTTGAAACAAATCCATATGTGAAAGTTACAAACTTAATGTACTGGAACAAATACATTGCTTCTCAAAAATATTTTCAAGGAACTAGTACATTCTGCTGATAGATAGTGTGTTGCTCAGTCAGCAGAGACAGAGAAGATTTAGAGAAAATGAGAAAATGAAAAATACTGCTAACTGAAACACATTAACTCTTGCAGTGCTTTGATAAGTGTTGGAATGATACTCAAAACAACTGAGACGATAATCATGTTGTCTTTTTTTTTTCTTTTATTTAAAGAACAACATCTAAAAGGAGTTTTTCTCACATTTAGTAAACAGTTGGCAAACACTTAAAATACTGTCTGGGTGCAAAATGTTCTTTCTTAAAATCATCTGGGAGCTTGTTACGGAGTGAAAGCACCTACAGTTAGAACAGAAAAAAAAAAAAGAAGAGAAAAAGAAAGCACAAAGAGCTCACTTCTGCTAAGTGTCTATTTGTATTCTGTAAGGTGCAGGCATTTGCTAGCAGATCTGAGATAGTCTGCCAATGAAGCTCGCTAATGTACTGTCTCCGAAATGACAGGTTTTAAATAGCCACAGTGAACCCTATTGTGAAATCAGTATCCAAGGCCAAACTACTATGCTGTTTTATAAACGCATACTACTGTTCCCTGGTCAGAAGTGTCAGATTTTATTAGAGCAGGAATATTTACGAGTTGACCTACATTATCTTAACCCTTTAATGGTCTAATGGTCATAAGTTAAATGCCATAGGATTATATAGGGTATGGTCCAACATTTAAAAAAAAAAAAAAAAAAAAAAAAATCAAATGATTTATCTAGAAAAATATGTCAGAGACCTTCAACTGTGAATTTTATAGAATTTTTTTTCTTAAAGATTAGCCTAAGTGGCAGTGATCTAAAACAAGAAGAAACCAAGGCAAACAATGTTGAGAGTTTTCTTTATCATTATACTGTAATATGTGTGTTTATCCTTTACATTTAGAACTCTTTTAGAACTCTTATCTATAAAGGTTAGACACTCGTACACACACATATATACATACACACATATAAGCACTCATACACACACACACACACACACATACACACATATATACATACATACATATATGCACTCACACACACACACATTCACAGTACACATACACACACTAAAATATACACATATGTACACATACACACACTTAAACACACACATATGCACACATACACAAAAATACACAAACATACATACGCAAACACACACACACACATATACACATACACATACACACACTTATAAACACACACACAAACACACACACTTAAACACAAACATATCCACACATACACACACATACAAATCTATGCACATATACACACACATATACACAAAAATAAACAAACACACACATATACACATACACACACATGCACACAGATACACACAAATACACACATTTATATACACACTCACATATACACACAAATAAACACACACATATACACATACACATATATACAAACACACTAACACACTCACATAAACACAAAAATATACACACACACATACTGTAGGAGATCTGTATTTAAGTAACCAGTATGTATGACCTCCATGGAGTCTGAAATGATAAGCAGTGTCTGCTTTTTTTTTTAACATCCAGAGCTAAACAATTTCATGTATAACTTCTAGGGAGAAAATTATTTAAATGCTATTAGCTTCCCCAGAGAGGGAAATAACATTTTAATGATGTTTTGTTGATTTAGACTGGGTAGACTTAAGGACCTTTTATAAAATTAGAGCAAGAGACACCTAATACATTTTCAGATACATATGATACAGACACATATGTGCAGGGTCTATAGCAATGAATTTTGACCTTGACCAGTAAATATTTTGTTAAGCTTGTAGTAACTGATCATATAGCCCAGGGTCATCAATTGTGGACCTCCAGAGGTTTTAGAAATACATTTCCCATGATTCTTAAAGAGCATTTCTGCTGGCTTAGCATCATGGGAAATGTAGTTCTAAAACCTCTGGAGGGCCACAATTGATGACCCCTAATATAGCCTGTTCAAGGAAAACAAAGAATTAAGCAAAACTAGAATAATTCCCCTAATCAAGCAAAAATAACACAACAAATTGTTGAATATAAATAAATAAACAGAACCATTGGGAAAAAAAATTCTACAGTTCTAGAGGAAGTTATAAAAGTGTAGACAATAATAGAACCAGAACCATTTAGACATGTAATGACAAAAAAGGTATAATTACAGAAGAGCCCTGTGATGAATCAAACCTTCTTAACGTCACAATAGAGGTGTGTGGGCATGAATGGGTTAATGGCACACAGCTCTAGTTCCCTTAACCATGCAACTCTGCAAAAGGACCTTAAAAGGGACACCTCATTAGTCCCCAAATCTTGTCCACACTGTTCTAATTAACAATTTCCCTGCTGCCACCACCAAAAACTTTTAAATTAAAGGGGAGTTTTGGGGAACCCCTAAAAACTCACACTATTTAACAATTAGGTAACGTGCCTTTAACCTTGTCTCAACAGGAGTGTGAATTTGGATATTAGAGTCCAAAAGACAGAATTAGATTTTCTACGTGTTTAATAACAAAATATCAATACAGGTTGCACAGTCCAAAATTCTAAAGACATTCAAAATAACATACAATTGCAAAGCTACAATTCTTTAAAAAGAAAATGGGACATGAAAAGAATTACACACAATATCTAACTTATTACCAAGTTCCTTTAGATAGGTGGAGAATGCCGTTCCTGATGTTAGTGGTTTGGGTTCCTGGACAATTCTACCTACAAGTCTTTCTGTTACATATTTAAACCAAACTTTTTGTCTTGCCAAAGACAATGCCCATGTTATAATTTACAACAAGTCCAGCCAATGCAAACAAGTCTTAGCTCCCACTATCAGTCTCCAAGGGGAGGAACGTTCTGCATTCCTACACACAGTTACACTAGGCTAAGGAGGGGGGAAGGAGGGGGGTCTCAGCTTACAGCTTTTCTGAAAGCAGATTTCACACACGGAAAAAGGCAATTCACATTAACCTTTTCCAGGCTGAAACACAATACCATCTCTGCTGGATAGCCAATCCAGGTATCAACTACTCCACATGATTGTATCATGACACCTCCCCTTTTAAAATAGTGGAAATAGGGGGTCAGCCAACGCTGATCCCCTATGTCAACCTAAATCCTAGTCTTTTCTTGTTCATAAGACCAGATCTGCCCTTTCTGCACACTCTCTGCATTCATTTGCTCACTGTAACCGTTAGCATCAACTGACACAATTTCCCTTGTGGAGGACATTTCCTTTCAGGATATCACACACTCGCTCTCACCCCCTTCAGGGTAACTCACTAGGGGACTAAGAGAATATCTTGCTATGCTTAGGGCAGATAATCCACTTTTCACACCTAACCCAGTATGCTCTGTAGGAGTATAAGGTTCATTAGTCACTGCAGCTACATATCCCTCCCCCTCTTCTTTACATCTGCCATCCCTGTAGGGGAGGTCCACAGACACACCCAGGGTCCCATCCTGTCTTACTCTCTGTAACAGGGCAGGATGTATTTTGGCCCCTACACCAGTCATGCCATTAACTCCTTCTTGCATATGCAATGCGGTTTCAGGGACAGACTGACACATACCTGTCACCTGTTAACCCTCAGGGGAAAACAGAGAATACACCTCTTCCCCTGCCCCCTGCTCACTCCACTCTGCTGGCACACTGCACTCAGGCACCTGACATATCATACTGGCCACTTTACCCCACTCCACACATCCTACCTTTTCCTGGGGTATAGCAGTTCCTTCACTAAGTTCTGGCATTGCCCATTCCATACCTTCCTCTTAGGTATGCAATGCTGGTTGTAGCACAGAAGGGTACATATACTCGGTTTGCCCCTCTGCCCAGCTCTGCTGCCCTCTCACATTCCCACACACTGCATCAGGTATCACATTGTCACAATTAATGGCAGTATAACCCTGTTCACTGGCACAATACAGTACTGGTACAGGTTCAGGTAAATCTTCATTAACCCTAGGCTCTCCCTCCCAGCACCCAGGTTCAATAGAAGCAACATTGTCACAAACATTTTCAATACATCCCTCTTCATTAGAACAATACATTACTGGTGTACACAAAGGTAGAGCTGCATTAACCCTCAGCCCCCCTCCCAGCAATCATGTTCAAGGGAATCCTCCTTTATCCTTTGGTGGGATACCTCCAGCTCTGGTGCAGCTAGCGATGTGTCCATCCCTAGCTTCCCCTCTGGGTGCCCCAAAGTGTCACACAGTACCTCAGTTGGTGCAGGGCCCTCTGCTGGCCCTTCCAGGTTGCTAATGTTGTCTTCTGGGGCGTACTGACAAAGTATCTGGCCCAAATCATTGCCCAGCAAAACATCAACAGGGATATCCACAGAAATCCCCACCTCCCGCAAACCTTTTCCCACACCCCAATCAAGGTACACCGTGCCACAGGCACTGCGGGGCAAACTCCCCCAATTCCTTGAATGGACACAGTCCTCCCTGGTATAATGTTCTCTGGCTTACCATTTCAGGATGCACCAAGGTAACCGAAGCTCCACTATCCCTGAGTCCTGTTGCCACCTGGTCACCCACAGATACCCTCTGTAGGTTATCTCTCCACTTTTGCCTTGGGAACACACCCACAAACAAAACAGATGCTGGTCCCCCAGCCACATTCCCACCCTCAGGCTTCTTCTTTTCTGGGGAGGTGAAACTCAGATGTCCCATCTGGTTACAAGTGAAAATCCCCCTGTCCCGGTGTGGCCCCTGCCCCTCTGGCTGTAGGGTATAGATGAGATGGTCTCTCTGCTACCTTGTTTGCTCTTTTCCACTTAAGAGACACAGCTTGAATAGCTGCCTGCCTTGCAGCAGGTGCTCTGTTGCTGGCGCAATCATTAGCCAGATCTGCAGCCTCTGCCACTATTTTGGGCTTTCTGTCCAGAATCCATACTCTGGCATCAGGACTTCACATTTACATGAACTGCTCTATGATCATCAAATCCTCCAAAGCCTCATAAGTGAGGACTTTTAGGCCCTCAGTCCATTGCTTAAAAGCAGACCTTAGCTGTGCAACTAATTCTGTGCAGCTGTCATCTGCACTTTGGTGAAGACTCCGAAATTTTCCCATGTAGATTTCCGGAGTGAGGTTAAAACTTTTTAATAAGGCTGTTTTTATGGACTCATAGTCCTGGTCATCCTCCACTGGAAGTAAAGCAAATACATCCAGTGCTTTACCCTTCAGACGAGGAGCTAAATTTAGAAACCCATTGCTCTAGGGGCAGCTGATACTGCTTGCATACTTTCTCAAAGCCCCTCAGAAAAACATCCAAGTCAGTGTCTCTTTCCAACAGTGGAAAAAACTCCAGACAGGCCTCTCTGTTGCTGTTTCCCCACATTCAGTGGTTTGGGGAGACAGGCTGATTCTGTTCCTTTGCATAACCTCTGGCTCATGTCTCTGTTGAGCATACTTTTCCTCTTTCTCTCTCTCTCTCTCTCTCTCTCTCTCTCTCTCATTCTTCTGCCTCCCTCTATGCAGCCTCTCTCTCTCGTCCTCTCTCTCTCGCTCTCTCTCTCTCTTTCTGCAGCCTCTCTCTCTCTTTCTCTTTCTTCTTTTCTTTCTCTCTCTCTCTTTCTGCAACCTCTTGAAACTTGAGGATCAATTCCATTCTCAGTTTGGGATCAGCATCCCCCAAGTACCTGAGTGCTGTTTTTAGCTCAGACTCCTTTTCACTCACATGGGTAACAGCAGTAGGTATCATCTCCTGGGTTACCAGTTCCACAGTAACTCTTTCTGTGCCTGTTTCCTGCTCTGCTGGAATGTCATCTGCTTGCTGCAGTTCCTGGACCAACTGCTCCTTTGTTTTGCCAAAAGTTGCAATGGCTCTCTCCTGGCAAAGCAGCTCCATGGATACTTTTGGCATCTTTCTATATGCTTCCATAATGAGTAGCAACGAACAACAAGAGGAAGGGGAAAAGAACTGCTTCTTTGCACTGTATGTCTCTGTAATTAGGCACTGAGTTCTGTCTTTAGGATATTACACAAAAACATGTAATTTCTTTTAGTACTATACAAACAGCACTAAAAAACTCTAAATATCCCCACCACTGCCAGCCAGTTTGTGACTAATCAAACCTTCTCAATGTCACAATAGAGGGGGGTGGGCATGAAGGGGTTAATGGCACACAGCTCTGGTTCCCTTAACCTTGCAATTTTGAAAAAGGACCTTAAAAGGGACAACTCATTAGTCCCCAAATCTTGTCCACACTGCTCTAATTAAAAATTTCCCTGCTGCCACCACCAAAAACTTTTAAATTAAAGGGGAGTTTTGGGGAAACCCTAAAAACTCACACTATTTAACAATTAGGTAATGTGCCTTTAACCTTGTCTCAACAGGAGTGTGAATTTGGATATTAGAGCCCAAAAAGACAGAATTAGATTTTTTACGTGTTTAATAACAAAATATCAATACAGGTTACACAGTGCAAAATTATAAAGACATTCAAAATAACATACAATTGCAAAGCTACAATTCTTTAAAAAGAAAATGGGACATGAAAAGAATTACACACAATATCTAACTTATTACTAAGTTCCTTTAGATATGTGGAGAATGTCGTTCCTGGTGTTAGTGGTTTGGGTCCCAGGACAATTCTACCCACAAGTCTTTCTGTTACATATTTGAACCAAACTTTCTTTGTCTTGTCAAAGACAACACCCTGGTTATAATTTACAACGAGTCCAGCCAATGCAAACAAGTCTTAGCTCCCACTATCAGTCTCCAAGGGGAGGAACGTTCTGCATTCCTACACACAGTAACACTAGGCTAAGGAGGGGGGGGAGGAGGGGGTCTCAGCTTACAGCTTTTCTGAAAGTAGATTTCACAAACAGAAAAAGGCAATTCACATTAACCTTTTCCAGGCTGAAACACAATACCACCTCTGCCGGATAGCCAATCCAGATATCAACTACTCCACATGATTGTATCATGACAAGTCCATTGGGTACTTATCTACTTTCTGTGAAGCTTTAAAAAAAGAGGAGGGACACTGCTTTTTCATTGATTAATTATTTTACTTGATCATGTTACCTGGTGAGCATCTATTGCAAAGTAAGTAGAAAATGAAGCAACATATGAAAGTGCTTGTCTTTCAATAAATGGCCAAAATACAAGTGGAAGGCTATTTAACACTCCCCCTTGCATGTTAACTGCCCTTGAAGTTCATTTTTTTAAAGTAAACTGTTTTCACTTGTGCTATTATCATTATTATTATTATTATTATTATTATTATTATTATCAGGTATTTGTAGAGCACCAACAGTTTCCGCAGCGCTATAACCCGACAAGCACAAAAAGCCAAACTTAGAATATCACGCGCCATGTCCTATTCCCCCATAGTAGTCAATGGCGCAAAAAAAATGGGAAAAAGACCCTAACACCCAACTTGTGCGCAAACCTGAATGGAAATTTTAATATTTCACATTCCAATGTTCTTCACATAGAAGAATATGTTCTATTTATTCATAAATACATATTTCTATATAGATATGATTGGAGTCTTTTTTGGTACAATATATATATATATATATATTTATTTTTATATACACATACATACTTATATACAGTAGTTATAGATATATACAAATAAATACTTAAAACATATTCCTCTATGTGCAGAACAAAGGAATATGAAATATTTACAGTAAATACATAGTTAAAAACTTTATTAAAAATGAATATTGCATGAACATGCTTTTACAGGGAGTGCAGAATTATTAGGCAAATGAGTATTTTGACCACATCATCCTCTTTATGCATGTTGTCTTACTCCAAGCTGTATAGGCTCAAAAGCCTACTACCAATTAAGCATATTAGGTGATGTGCATCTCTGTAATTAGAAGGGGTGTGGTCTAATGACATCAACACCCTATATCAGGTGTGCATAATTATTAGGCAACTTCCTTTCCTTTGGCAAAATGGGTCAAAAGAAGGACTTGACAGGCTCAGAAAAGTCAAAAATAGTGAGATATCTTGCAGAGGGATGCAGCACTCTTAAAATTGCAAAGCTTCTGAAGCGTAATCATCGAACAATCAAGCGTTTCATTCAAAATAGTCAACAGGGTCGCAAGAAGCGTGTGGAAAAACCAAGGCGCAAAATAACTGCCCATGAACTGAGAAAAGTCAAGCGTGCAGCTGCCAAGATGCCACTTGCCACCAGTTTGGCCATATTTCAGAGCTGTAACCTCACTGGAGTGCCCAAAAGCACAAGGTGTGCAATACTCAGAGACATGGCCAAGGTAAGAAAGGCTGAAAGACGACCACCACTGAACAAGACACACAAGCTGAAATCTCAAGACTGGGCCAAGAAATTTCTCAAGACTGATTTTTCTAAGGTTTTATGGACTGATGAAATGAGAGTGAGTCTTGATGGGCCAGATGGATGGGCCCGTGGCTGGATTGGTAAAGGGCAGAGAGCTCCAGTCCGACTCAGACGCCAGCAAGGTGGAGGTGGAGTACTGGTTTGGGCTGGTATCATCAAAGATGAGCTTGTGGGGCCTTTTCGGGTTGAGGATGGAGTCAAGCTCAACTCCCTGTCCTACTGACAGTTTCTGGAAGACACCTTCTTCAAGCAGTGGTACAGGAAGAAGTCTGCATCCTTCAAGAAAAACATGATTTTCATGCAGGACAATGCTCCATCACACGCGTCCAAGTACTCCACAGCGTGGCTGGCAAGAAAGGGTATAATAGAAGAAAATCTAATGACATGGCCTCCTTGTTCACCTGATCTGAACCCCATTGAGAACCTGTGGTCCATCATCAAATGTGAGATTTACAAGGAGGGAAAACAGTACACCTCTCTGAACAGTGTCTGGGAGGATGTGGTTGCTGCTGCACGCAATGTTGATGGTGAACAGATCAAAACACTGACAGAATCCATGGATGGCAGGCTTTTGAGTGTCCTTGCAAAGAAAGGTGGCTATATTGGTCACTGATTTGTTTTTGTTTTGTTTTTGAATGTCAGAAATGTATATTTGTGAATGTTGAGATGTTATATTGGTTTCACTGGTAAAAATAAATAATTGAAATGGGTATATATTTGTTTTTTGTTAAGTTGCCTAATAATTATGCACAGTAATAGTCACCTGCACACACAGATATCCCCCTAAAATAGCTATAACTAAAAACAAACTAAAAACTACTTCCAAAACTATTCAGCTTTGATATTAATGAGTTTTTTGGGTTCATTGAGAACATGGTTGTTGTTCAATAATAAAATTAATCCTCAAAAATACAACTTGCCTAATAATTCTGCACTCCCTGTACATGCTTTCATCTACTTAACTGCAATGGGCTCCAATATACACACACACACACACACATATATATATATATATATATATGTGTGTGTGTGTGTATACATATGTATATATATATATATATATACAAGTAGCCCTCGTTGTAAATTAAAACCCAGTTTATGAACACCTAGATTTAGAGTTTTGTCGCTAAAGACCCGCGTAGCTAACAATGCTTTTTTTTCCAGTGCACCCTTAAGACAACGCTGGTATTTAGAGTTCTCTGAAGGGCTGCGTTAGGCTCCAAAAAGGGAGCGTAAAGGCATATTTACCGCCACTTCAACTCTCAATACCAGCGTTGCTTATGGTAGCGGCTAGCTGGAAAAACGTGCTCGTGCACGATTCCCCAAGGGGATTCCACAAGGGGGCAGTTTGGGCAGAAAACAAACCTAACACCTGCAAAAAAGCAGTGTTAAGCTCCTAACGCAGCCCCATTGTTTCCTATGGGGAAACACTTTCTAAGTCTGCACCTAACACACTAACATGTACCCCGAGTCTAAACACCCCTAACCTTACACTTATTAACCCCCGCTATCACTGACCCCTGCATTACACTATTAACCCCTAATCTGCCGCTCCGGACACCGCCGCAACCTACATTATACCTATGTACCCCTCATCTGCTGCCCCTAACATCGCCGACACCTACATAATATTTATTAACCCCTAATCTGCCCCCCCACAATGTCGCCGCTACCTTACCTACACTTATTAACCCCTAACCTCGCCGACACTCTAATAAAGTTATTAACCCCTAAACCGCCGCACTCCCGCCTCGCAAACCCTATAATAAATAGTATTAACCCCTAATCTGCCCTCCCTAACATCGCCGCCACCTAACTTCAAGTATTAACCCCTAATCTGCCGACCGGACCTCGCCGCTACTATAATAAATGTATTAACCCCTAAAGCTAAGTCTAACCCTAATCCTAACACCCCCCTAAATTAAATATAATTTTATTCTAACAAAATAAATTAACTCTTATTAAATAAAGTATTCCTATTTAAAGCTAAATACTTACCTGTAAAATAAACCCTATTATAGCTACAATATAACGAATAATTATATTGTAGCTATTTTAGGATTTATATCTATTTTATAGGCAACTTTGTATTTATTTTAACTAGGTACAATAGCTATTAAATAGTTATTTACTATTTAATAGCTACCTAGTTAAAATAATTACAAAATTACCTGTAAAATAAATCCTAACCTAAGTTACAATTAAACCTAACACTACACTATCAATAAATTAATTAAATAAATTACCTACAATTACATGCAATTAAATAAACTAAACTAAATTACAAAAAAAAACCCACTAAATTACAAAAAATAAAAAAAATTACAAGAATATTAGGCTAATTACACCTACTCTAAGCCACCTAATAAAATAACAAAGCCCCCCAAAATAAAAAAAATTCTCTACCCTAATCTAAATTAAAAAAGTTAACAGCTCTATTACCTTACCAGCCCTTAAAAAGGCTTTTTGCGGGGCATGCCCCAAAGAAATCATCTCTTTTGCCTGTAAAAAAAAACACAATATCACCCCCCAACATTAAAACCCACCACCCACATACCCCTATTCTAACCCAAACCCCCCTTAAATAAACTTAACACTACCCCCCTGAAGATCTCATTACCTTGAGTCGTGTTCACCCAGCCCGGGCACCGATGGACCAAAAGAAGACATCTGGAGCGGCAGAAGTCTTCATCCTATCCGGGCAGAAGAGGACATCCGGACCGGCAGACATCTTCATCCAAGCAGCATCTTCTATTTTCATCCATCCGACGAGGAGCGGCTCCATCTTCAAGACCTCCGGCGCGGAACATCTTTCTTCAACGACGACTACCCGACGAATGAAGGTTCCTTTAAGTGATGTCATCCAAGATGGCGTCCCTCAAATTCCGATTGGCTTATAGGATTCTATAAGCCAATCGGAATTAAGGTAGGAAAAATCTGATTGGCTGATTGAATCCGCCAATCCGATTCAAGTTCAATCGGATTGGCTGATCCAATCAGATTGAGCTCGCATTCTATTGGCTGATCGGAACAAAAAGCCCTTTTAAGGGCTGGTAAGGTAATAGAGCTGTTAACTTTTTTAATTTAGATTAGGGTAGGGATTTTTTTATTTTGGGGGCTTTGTTATTTTATTAGAGGGCTTAGAGTAGATGTAATTAGCTTAAAATTCTTGTAATCTTTTTTTATTTTTTTGTAGAATAAAATTATATTTAACTTAGGGGGGTGTTAGGGTTAGATTTAGCTTTAGGGGTTAATACATTTATTATAGTAGCGGCGAGGTCCGTTCAGCAGAATAGGGGTTAATACTTGAAGTTAGGTGGCGGCGATGTTAGGGAAGGCAGATTAGGGGTTAATACTATTTATTATAGGGTTTGCGAGGCGGGAGTGTGGCGGTTTAGGGGTTAACAAAACCAGAAAGGATGCCAGGTATAGAAGGGGTTAAATTAGTGATGGCTATGAAACATATATATATATGTTAATGTGAGAATATATGTAAATATATATATATATATCGGCGGTTGGGAACAAACACAATAAAGTCTCAATAGAACAATGGATACCGCAACTGACTTGGAGCGTTCATAAGAGCACTAGCATATATGAAAGGGCAAATGCCTCAATGAATAGTACTTATCCAAGGCTACAGCTCTAACCTGAGTATAGCCGGTCCGTGTGTGCAGTCAATCAGCTCCCTCCCTATTATGCTTGCTCAGCAAAAGAAATCAAATTATAGGCACAAGTGGTCCATATGGAACGCTGCATCCGTGTGCTGCTCCGGCTTTCTCCGCTCACACCGCGAGAACCGGATGTTCCACTCTCACCCTGTGATCCAATGAATTGCTGGCAACAATGGAGGCTTGTCAGTTGGAGGCTCGTCACTTATCAGCCAATGCGATCACTGCTGTATCCAGAGAGGTCCCAACACAGCCAAACATTAGCCGAAATCACTGTGGAAGTAGCGCTGCTTCAAAGGGACAAACGAAATAGAACCAAGAAGCTCACAAGATCAAATTTTTAAATGATGTTAGAGAGAATATTAATGTGATTCAAATTGAGTTAAACAAACGAAAACATGAAATTGATTATCCTAGATTTGATGAAGTTCTTAGAAAGTCAGTGGCAGATATTAAAGCTGCAGTTATGAACACAAATCATATTAAGTACCTGCGAGACCAGGCTGATTATGACACCAATACTATTCACGTTTGGAATAGAACACAGAGGTTCAATACACGCAGACAGCACAATAGAAATAGAAGCAGAGGTAGATCCCGCAATAGAAATCAGGGACATAGGTCTAATAGTGGTCAGCGTGTCACATTCTCAGACAGTGATGTTGAATCTGGTGATGACAAATACAATTCAGATGTGGACACAGGCAACAAAGATAGACCAGGCATTCTAAAGAGCACTCAAGCATCAGGAACACAGGCACATGATAACGTTGTATATATTAAACCAACAGATAAGATAAAAAACAAAAATAAAAATAAATACAATGTTTCAGCTACTGCTAACACTGACACAACACCATATAATGAAACACGCATGACATCTATTCCAGGTCAGGGTCATAATAGTAGCCATCTAGATCAGGTTTTTCCAGTGGTCCCGAGGAACCCTCAGGGGGAAGGGACTGCCCAGGGTTATCAGAACCGTTATCCTGTGAGAGTAATGAAACCAATCAACAAGTACACACCCTCAGTGTAATCAATTTGTCTAAATTGGTATTGAATGACCAACAAATAAAGCTTTTAAGTTTGGGTCTTGTTTTTGTACCTGTTGTTGGGTTTGATTTGTTTAAAACTATGTTGGACGTGAACCGTTTGGTTCGTAACATCACTCTGAAGAAACATTTTTCAGATTGTAACACAGATTTTCCTTCTACCTCACAACAGGAATCTGGTTCTGTTATAACAAGGATAAATTTAAATACTGAATTATCCTTTTCAGAGACATGTGATGTAATACAACTAGATTCTATGGCTAAAGAGAGTCTTACTGATGTAGATGTGAAATATGTCGACAGGTTTGTAGGTTTTAAAAAAGCTTCAACTTTTTATCCAATTCACAGCAGGGGCCCCCTTATTGAAAAATTCTATAATAGGGTTGGAAAAGATCTTAAAAATCTTGCCCTAACCAAAAATGAGAGATTGCATGACAATCTCTCAAGATTGGAGAGACAAGCCCTTAAAGACTTACAAAATAATGATCAGATTGTGATCCATACTGCCGATAAGGGGGCTTTGTTGTGGTCTTGGATAAACAAGATTACAATATGGAAGCTTTGCGTCAACTCACTGACTCCACTCAGTATTCCATTCTTCCCTCCAATCCCACAAAGCGCTTTCAGGTGGAACTTATGCACCTTCTGGATGATGGTTTGGAACAGGGTTTTCTTGACAAAGATACTATGGATTACCTATATGTTGAATTCCCTGTAATTCCCGTTTTCCACCATCTCCCGAAGGTGCATAAGTCCCTGTCCCAGGTGACTGGTCATCCAATTGTAAGTGGAATTGGGTCTCTCTTTGAACATGTTTCGGAATGGCTTGATGCAATATTGTGTCCTTTGGTTCAGATGTTACCAAGTTATCTACAAGACACAAAACATGTTCTCAGAGTGATGAGCAATTTAAAGTGGGAATCTACCATGAGTTGGATGACGGTTGATGTAACTGCTTTATACTCATCTATCCCCCATGAGTTGGGCCTTTTGGCTCTGGATTTTGTCCTTGCCAATTATTCCACCCTGAGTGAAAACTTTAAAAAGTATGTTATCAGGGTTACAGGTTTTTTATTATGTCACAACTATTTTGAGTATGGAGGGGTCTTTTATCTCCAGAGATGTGGGACAACAATGGGGGCGAAATTCGCCCCCTCCTATGCCAACCTGTACATGGGTTGGTGGGAGCTGTCCCACATCTATGGAGATTTGGACCCCTTCAGACACAACATTTACTATTATGGTCGCTTCATAGACGACCTTTTGTTTATCTGGACAGGTACCAAGGAGGACAAGGAAGAATTTGTCAGGTACATTTACTTACCCGGTTAGACAATAGGGGTTACCCCAAGAAAGTTGTTAACAGGGCTGTTCGAGAAGTTGAAAAACTTGACCGCAATTCTATGCTTGTGGAGAAAAGTAAACACAGGTCAAAAAATCTGATCAAGTCACTTTTGTCACTGACTTTAGCTCTGACTATCAGTCGATATGTGACATTATCAAGAGACACTTTAAGCTTCTTGTGGCTGACGACAAGCTCATAAACTGTGTATCCAAAGGGATCAGGTGTTCTTATCGCCGCAACAAGACATTGGGCAATTACTTATCCCCTACAGTTTTGAGTAACCCTCGTGCCACATTGAGCTCATGGTTGACATCTAAAGGTATGTTTAGGTGTGGGAGCAACCGGTGCAAGGCCTGTGACCACATAATCATATCTGACACTTTCACATCCACTGTCACCAATCAAACATATGACACAATTTTTGTTTAAATTGTACATCTAATTTTGTCATTTACTTGATCACTTGCACTTTGTGCAAGATTCAATATGTAGGACTAACAACCAGGGACATCAGGTCCCATATTAGAGAACATTTGCCCACCATTAATGTGGGCAAATCATCATCACCAATAGTACAACACTTTTGCACAAAACACAATCAAGATGTCTCATCTTTCAGATGGCTTGCTATAGACCACATACCTTATCCTAAAAGAGGAGGAGACAGACAGAGGCTCTTAGAGAAACGTGAGATGTTATGGATCTTTAAATTATCAACTAAAGTCCCTTTGGGCTTAAATGCTGAATATGATTTAATTAATTATTGGGAGTGAAGATTCTCCCTTTTTTATTTCAATCTATCTGGCTGTTTTATTTCATTTTTTTCCACTTGTCTACATCCTCTTGATGAATAGTATTTCAAGTAGCTGGTGTCCATTCTGCTAATGATTCAATTTTGGCCCACCAACACACGTGATTATAATTATGGTTAGAATTATTATTGTTATTATAACCATTAATAAGGTTAGACATAGGCCCTTTATGACTATTTATTTATTTATTATTCACTTTTTGCTTTTGTACATTAAGTTTATAATTTAATATATATTATGGACTTTTTTCCTTAAAATTATACTAACATAAAAATCATGTACTGATTGGGAGCATGTGTGTGCATATATGTTTACATATATATGTGTGTATGTGGATATGTACTACTTTCACATGCAAAATTCTTTTGTTGATGTTTTACACTAGTTGGAGTTTAATCATCTTTTCTCATATGCACACATATGTATGTACTCATATAAATTTCTTTTTCTTTCTCTTTTCATGTGTTTTTCTGTTTTATTTGATTCTATTTTTCTAGTTTCATCATTTTTTGATTGAATGTAATATCAAATACATCCTATTTTTTCCATTTCCTGTTTTACAACTTTATGTAATATAATCAATCAATGTTTGTTTTTCACATCTATCAACTGTTTTAAAATGAATTTAAAATGAATTTAGAATGAATTTAAAATATACATTCTTATGTATATATTGATTGTTCAACTTTATCTAAATGTGTCCATCCAAGTTACTATAGCATAGGGAGTATCTTTATGTTAATCTTAAGATATGTGGTCTCAGGTACACTGCAACACGTCATTTTACAGGTGTGTTTTGATTAAATTAGTTTTATCCAATAGGGGTGAAGCACACCCTTTTTAAGTTTCACATGCAAGCTTATACTTTTATCAGTAGTGAGTACGGCGCCAGCCGAAACGCGTATACTGTTCTGTCCTTCAGTGTACCTTGTACCTCCATGAACTTTTACTTGATGACCGAATAAAGGCTAAGTTTTATACAGCGGCTGCTTCCAGTTTCTTCTTGGTTCGGTTTAGGGGTTAATACATTTATTAGAGTGGCGGCTAGGTCAGTTCGGCAGATTAGGGGTTAATAAGTGTAGGTAAGGTAGCGGCAACGTTGGGGGGCAGATTAGGGGTTAATAAATATTATGTAGGTGTCGGCGATGTTAGGGGCAGCATATTAGGGATACATAGGTATAATGTAGGTGCCGGCGATGTGCGGTCGGCAGATTAGGGGTTAAAAATATTATTATAGTGGCGGCGATGTGGGGGGGCCTCGGTTTAGGGGTACATAGGTAGTTTATGGGTGTTAGTGTACTTTAGAGCACAGTAGTTAAGAGCTTTATGAACCGGCGTTAGCCCAGAAAGCTCTTAACTACTGACTTTTTTCTGCAGATGGAGTCTTGTCTGTAGAGGGTCTAATGCTCACTTCAGCCAAGACTCTAAATACTGGCATTAGGAAGATCCCATTTAAAAGATAGGATATGCAATTGGCGTAAGGGGATCTGCGGTATGGAAAAGTCGCAGCTTGGAAGTGAGCGTTAGACCCTTTCCTGGCTGACTTTAAATACCAGCGGGCGGTAAAAAGCAGCGTTAGGCTCCATTAACACTGCTTTTGACGGCTAGTGCCAAACTCTAAATCTAGGCGAATGTAAGTCAATGGGAAGTGAGGGAGCTAGGTTCCAGGCCCCTCTCAAAATTGTCATAAGTAACACTTAATACATTATTTTTAAAGCTTTGAAATTAAACAGCAGGAGTCGTGCTTCAAGTCCCAGGAGGGTTTTAACATTAGGACTGAAAGAGAAAGGAACTCCCGGTGCAATATTATGTGCTGCAGGGTCAGGAACCATTAGATATAACCACACCACGGAGCTTGTATTTTACTATGCAAGGCTTTACCCATTAGTCCAAGGACTGTTCTCTCCCTCTCCCTCCCCGTAGCTTGCTATTTTCAAGTATGGTGTCTGGAGCCGTGCACTGACTTCATTGGATTTGTTAAGGGAACATTATAAAATGTAATTTGGTTTTTACAATAACATTTTTAATATATATCATGTTAAAAATACTATTAATTCACAAATAAAATGTCTCTACAAACGCTGCAGCACACGCTCTGCATGTATCACAGTGAGCAAGATTCCTCTAAGCAGCATAGTGCATACATAATAGAGCAAAGTGCTGTTCGTGTACCTGTGTGCAACGTACGTTACAATACGGCAGCATACATAAGAATATCAAGCACAGGTACAACATTGTAATTGAAAACACTTTTTTTTAAACAATTTGGGTCAGCTTCCAAGATGGCATAGACATCTGTGATTACTTGCGTTTCATTAATCAGAAGGAGTTAGATTTAAGGAATTTAGCTTTCAGGTGTTACGTATCCCTTTAAGGCTGTTAAGTTGCATAACTTTGCTGCAAAACAAGCGAACAGCTCCACCTACTGGGTATTTTAATTAGTGCACTTTGCTTTCCAAAGCTTTTCAATAGCAGTCACATGACTGAAAAAAAGGTTGTTAATCTGTAGCGGCGCAAATTGAACCGGCGTAAACCGAGGACCACCTTATACACATATACATATTTAGTCCATTTTGCCTGCCTTTTTTTAATTTTTTTTTTTATTATTAGATAGTGTTATTATGATTGTAAGTGTTCTTTGTAATGTATTTTTTATGTATTTTGTGACACTTTTTTGTTTCTCGAAACAGTTGACCAGAGCTCTGAGGATGCAGTAATCCTTCTAGTGTTTCAACTTGTACTACGAGCGGAAAAAATGATGAGCGCAAACACCCGCAATATACCTCTTATTGTTTTCACAACTGTTAGTGCTTTACTCGTAATCTGGCACAAAATTGTAAATGATTGCCCTAATGAAAAGCATGGAAGCCATAATTAGTATAAGCTTTTTTTATTAGTAATTTTATGCTGCTACTCAGATTCTTAAACATATACATAGAACTTCTAGTACATTTCTACAAAAAAACAAAAAATATATTACACGCACTTAGAGATTCTAGGAAAATTAAGCATGCATATATAACAGAAGCCTAAGAATAACATTAAATTGTGTGCATATTATAGAAATGGAAGCTATTTCACAACTTGAAATCTTTATTCCAGAGTCATTGCCTAGATTTCTTTTAAATCTAAATTAGCAAATGGTTTAGATAGTTTTCAGTCAAGCATAGAACATAAAGCCCATAAAGAAATGATGTAATAAATGTGTCTGCCATTCCTCAGAGTGTTAATACCCCATTTAAATCGGATCTGTAACCTGTCCTCAACTTGAAGGTTTTACACTCAATTAACGGTCACAAAAATTGTGTTCATGTGTATATTTTCTATGAATACACAAAATTATATTTTTAAAGAAAATTGCTTGCTCTGAAGCACAACATGCTGTATTTAAAAGCATCACCGTTACTAAACAGTGGTGAAAATGTATGGATTTTTTTTAATCATCTGACTGGGATTGTATATTTATATACTTTTTACCTCTGTGATTATCTTGTATCTAAGCATCTTCTGACAGCCCCCTGATCACATGGCTTTTTATTTAATTTCTATAGACTTGCGTACAACTTCATGGGCGTGGGCACAATGTTATCTATATGGCCCACATGAACTAGCAGTCTCCTGTTGTGAAAAGCAAATAAAAAAGCATTTGATAAGAGGCTGCCTGTAGTGGCTTAGATACAGGCAGACATTAAGAGGTTTAAATGTTATAAAGTATATTAATATAACAATGTTGTTTGTGCAAAACAATTACAATTTTGGTGTTGACAGTCCCTTTTAGGACTTTTCATGATGTTGATAACCATAGTTTGAACTGGGACTATTAATTATTTCTATTTGACTTAAAGCCACTGAAGTAAAAATAGTAATGTGTGTGTGTATGAGTAAATTCCGTAATGTTGGAAGAATAGTAATAGCGCACGTAGAACATTCTGAAAGTGAAGAGCTTAATCAGTAATAAATATAATGATGAATATTCACCCTTTTGGGTGAGTGTTCACTATAGAAGACCTCAATTAATGTGAGGTAAATATGGATTTCCGAGAACTCTGTGTTACTATGATGTTACCAGGTGCCCTGTGTTCCTGTTTTTGTATCCATCCCGACTACTTCTGTGCTTTTTGGGGTAGGTAGGGATGACTTCCAAAAAGTAGTGGTGTGCTTTAAACAAAGGCAAGCACAATGGATAATATATATTATGTAGTATTGAATACAAAAAGGCAGGAAGAAACAAAAATAGCAGACTGTAACAAACAAGCCCTCCGACAGTATTAGGTGAGGTGCCTTCAAAATAATTGAGTTGTGGTCTCACTTGATCTGGAATCTGCAGTCTAAGTTTATGATTAAGATGAACTATAGCGAGTACACACCCAAAAGGGGAAAGTCTCATTCTACTTATTACTGATTAACTTCTTCATTCTGAGAATATGTGCGCTATTACTACTCTTTCACACTGAACTTTGCTTTTATATATAAAATAACAAAGGGAAAACTGAAATTTAATGGAGATCTTAACACCTCTCAAGCCATTTGATTAGACAATATGTTTATTTCTTCAGTTATCCCCTATTCATATCTCCTGGTCAGATCACTCAATGGTCTTTTTAAGCACTTCCAATGGTCCCCTGTCCCATCTTGCCTATTTACCTGGAGACTAAACCAAAACACTTTCATCACATTATATAATTGTGAAACAATTCGAAAAATCTATTATGAAATACTTTTTTAAACTGATTCAAAACTCTGACATTTCGCTAAGCACTGTATGGGCGACATATAAATGTGTCATGAAGGGTGAAATTTGAGGTCTATATAGGCAAGCAAGAAAGGGAACAATATAATATGCTGCAAGCAGAAATTCTTTCATCGCAAGCTGTGCCCTAAGAAATTGCCAATGACACCTACAGAGCAGGAGAACCACCAGCAGCAGGAGCATAACTGGAAGTCCTGGTGGACATGGGCTTGCCTGCCAATAATGTTCCTACTGTTGCTACATAAGAGTATAAGGATGGATTCATATTATATTAATAAAGCACAGTGTGTGCTGGTCTTCAATAAGACAATACAGATTTATTATTAACAAACAAGATCAATAAGGTTTGTCAACCCACTCAGTATGCCCCAAGATCTACTTACATTTCTATGCACTGCACATTTGCAGAAAGGATAAACAGACGCATATCTTATTACTGGAAAAAAATAAAATAAGATGTCCACTGACACTCAGTACACCCCCAAATGCAGGAAGATTACCTTTGTTAATGGGTTTTTATAGATGATGCACCTCCATGCATACTAAATTTGTTTACGTGAATGCCTTTCAAAGTGCCTGCTCCTATATTAGTGAATTTGTAACCTGGAACGTGCATTTATGACTGTGAGTTCCATAATGTAGGTGCAAGCACTTTGAAAGTAATTTGTGTGAATGAGTTTGGACAAAGGGGCCAATTTATGAAAGTGTGAGCGGACATGATATGATGTAGCGGTTCATGTCCGCCGCACATCGATAAATGCTGACAGCATACACTGTCGGCATTTATCATTGCAAAAGCAGTTCTTCTCGGCCGCCAATCGGCCGCTAGCAAGGGGTGCCAATCAGCTTGATAATATAGGATCAGGCAAATTGATGTCTGCAGCCTGAGAGCAGGCGGACAAGTAATGGAGCACTTCCGGCGAGCTTGAAGGCTCGCCCAGAAACAGGGGCATCAAGCTCCATTCTGAGCTTTATAATTCAGCCACTTAGCGTGCATGAGGGTGCTTCCCCTTTATACACTTCATGAAGACTCAATCTCACTTAAAGGGGAAATCTACACCAACATTTTTTTTTTTTTTATTAAATGAATTTTTATTCGGTTTTAGAAAGGAAGGTAACACTTGGGGACACGCAGGACCCCTGTTCAAACATACACAAACAAAGGGATCGGACACGCAGGTCCGGTTGCAATAGCTGTTCAAAAATTGATATATCATAAGTGAATTGCAGGGATTTGTGGTGAAAATAATTCACCAATATGGAACCCTAGTGTGGGCTCTAGAAAAAGGGGGGGGGGAGGTGATACTTATAAATTAGGTTTAATTCTAGAGACAAGTAAGATGCACATTGTATCTAGTACACACTATACCTAGCACTCATTGTGCCTAACACCCACTGCACCTAGCCTTCATTACACCTAGCACATGCCGTATCCAGCACGCATTATACCCAGCAAACGCTGTACTTAAAACTCATTGTACTTAGCGCAAACCATACCCAGCGCACACAGTTCCCAGCACACAATATACCTGGAACACACTGTACTTAACACACATTGTACCTAGTACACACTGTACCCAGCACACGCTGTTCCTAGCACACCTAGTAACTAGCACACATTGTACCTAATGCACATTGTACCCAGCACACATGTTACCTAGAATCCACTGTACCTAGCACACACTGTACCTAGCACACGCCGTACCTGGCACCCACCTTGCCTAGCACACGCAGTACCTAGCACACAGTGAATCTAGCACTCATTGTAACCAGTACTCATATCTAATGCACACTGCCCCTAGCACACATTGTACCTAGCACACATTGTACCTAGCACACATTGTACCTAGCACACGCTGTGTCCAGCACACGCTGTACCCAGCACACATTATACCTAGCACACATTGTACCTAGCACATATTGTACCTAGCACACATTGTACCTAGCACCCCCTGTACCTAGCTCACACTGCACCTAGCACACGCCGTACCCGGCACCCCCCTTGCCTGGCACATGCAGTACCTAGCACACATTGAACCTAGCACACATTGCACCTAGCTCACACATTGCACCTAGCTCACACATTGCACCTAGCTCACACATTGTACCTAGCTCACACATTGTACCTAGCTCACACATTGTACCTTGCTCACACTGTACCTAGCACACGCCGTACCCGGCATCCACCTTGCCTAGCACACGCAGTACCTAGCACACATTGAACCTAGCACACATTGTATCTAATACTCACAGTACCCAGTACACACTGCACACCAAGTACCCAGCACACACTATACCTAGCACACATTGTACTTAGTACACACAATACCCAGCACACACTGCACACGAAATACCCAGCACACACGGTACCCAACACCCATGGTACCCAGCACACACTGTACCCAGCACACATTGTACCTAGCATATACTGTACCTAGCACACATTATACCTAGCACCCACTGTACCTAGCACCCACTGTACCTAGCTCACACCGTACCTAGCACACGTCGTACCCGGCACCCTCCTTGCCTAACACACGCAGTACCTAGCACACAGTGAACCTAACACACATGATACCCAGCACACACAATACCCAGCACACGCGATATCCAGCACACGCTGCACACACAGTATCCAGAACACACTGTACCAAGCACACATTGTACCTAGATCTTAAAGTACAAACTGCATTAATACTGTTGAATGTAAAGTGAGAGCATAAATAAGTAAAAAATGGTTATATTAGGTGTAGTGCACTAGAGGGGCATAGTTAATTTAATGTGTTGTAGCTGACTGAATGAAATATATAGACCAGAGCTTTTCGGGGGGAATAAGCAATGAACATCGCTAATCTAGGTTTAGAAAGGGTATGGGAAGGGCAAATATTTGTATAGTGAGCTAAAATATGTAGTTATATAGGAGAAACATCCTAGATGTAGTTACCATTAAAGAGAATGTGGGCAACCTTATTTAAATCCAGAAATAGCCAGAATCCATATATGTAGGACAATAGGAGAGGCACATTTGACTTATACGTAAACAAACAAACATATCAATACAACAGTAAAGGGAATAAACAATCCTGCCAATGTAAATTGTGAGATACAAGATTAACTGAGTTGTAATTAGGACTCCAGGTTAAACCGTTAATTGTAATCTTTCCTTTTGCCTTCATTTATACTGAGAAATACCTTAGGTCATAATCAATGAGTCTGATGAGGGCAAAACATGACGAGTTCACACTGTTTATATATTTAAAAACTGGTCACATAACCTTACAGGCAGTGTTATTGGGTTAAAGCTATTATGCTTTGTTCTGGCTGAACCTTCCAATTGGCTAAGAAACTGGTCACCTACTAACTAAGGGAACTTCATCAGGACCCTATTTATGAGGCAATAAATTAAAAGGATCAGGATTAAAACTTAATATGTCCTGTTATTGACTATTGCAATCCAAGCGCATACATAACTATAAGCATTTTGAAGGCTAAATATATTAATAGACATTTGTAAAATCGAAGTGATACAGGTATCTAGACGGTAGCAGACTCTTTTTGGTGTTAGGTAAATTAAACAATGAACATGAGGCTTTAGACCACATGGCCCCTAAATGAAACGTTCCATCAAGTAGAGAGTCATTGTAGTAAAACTTAGCGGGCAATTTTTAAAAGGCTGTATGAACACTGTAAAAGTATTGTTGTACCCCACGCCTGCTCGCCGATGCTCAGCTCCATTTCCCTCTTCCATTGAGATCTCTATAAGATAAAATAGGGAAGTAAGTCCTGGGCAAAGATATAATGTATTAAAGAAAAGTATGGAAAACAGCACCAAAGAATATGTGACTTGTGGGGCACGGAACCCAGGATCTGCCTTATCCTGCAAGCACTCCAAGCAAAAATAATGATTTGTTCCAGTCACCAATAATTAAAAGACCTTTATTTCTTCATTAATTGGGGTCTTAGACAAACATACAACGTTTCAGACCTGCTAAGGACCTATAGCAGGTCTGAAACGTTGTATGTTTGTCTAAGACCCCAATTAATGAAGAAATAAAGGTCTTTTAATTATTGGTGGCTGGAACAAATCATTATTTTTTCTCAAAGATATAATGTAGCCTGTGTCCCTTAGGGAGCAACCGAACAAAACACAAATAAAACTAAAGTGTTCTCAACCCGAACTGCATAGACTTTCTGATGTTCTGTAAAGCATAGACAAGAAGATGCTCCAAATTAAACTCTTATCACTGACTTCAGGACTCAGCTTCCTTTTTTCCTCATTCTGTAAGCATAGACAAGATACTTTGGTGCTGAGTATGTGCAGGCCCCCTCCGCCGTCTGCGTGTTAGTGAATCAATACACAGGATCAGGGTGCATATCTTCGGATCCGCGGGTCAGACCTCGCCTGTCTGCTAAGATGCCTCAGTATAGGCTAGAAGTCTAACCTTGTGCTGTTTGTTAGTAACAGTTGTCCTCTATTTTAAGCTACGCTGTGAGAGCCACGTGGTAGTACAAGATGGCGCAGGTCAACATAAGCGCCACATCAGCCCTGTTCCCTCTCTTCACTCAGTATAGCCTCTCCGGTGTATTTTCAGCATCTCATCCGACAGAGACAACTCTCCGGTAATAACTCCAATAGGCACAGCTGCTTACATTTAGATAACTTGGCAGTTGAAAAACTTTAGTATGTCGTGTGACACAGTATTTCTCAGGGCGAATACCGTCTCAGAGAGCCCTCCAGGGGTAATCTTGTTGGCAGTCTCTTACTACTGCGCTGTGCTGATACCTTTCCACAGGTAGGGTAATTATTTTGGATCTGTGCCCTGATAGATGATAAAGAGTAAGCCGGGCAGTCTCAGCAGCTCCCAAATAGTATTGAGTCCTTCGATCACACTTTCTTTCAGGGAAAGCTTCCATCTGTGCTCCCTAGTCGTTGCACTTGTTGTGCCCAAGCAATGTTGCCCAAACTTATTTAATTGAGATATTCTAGCTGGAGCTGAGCCGGGACACATCTTCCTAGCTCGGCTACAAGCTCCGCCCCCAACACCAACATTTTTATTGAAACATTTGCCTGTTTTGCATAACCAACAAGGTTATATTAATACAATTTTTACCCCTGTGATTACATTGTATCTAAGCCTCGACAGACTGCCCCTTATCTCAATTCTTTTGACTTACATGCATTACTAACTGTGAAAAACTGTCCAAATGCAGATAAAATGAGATAACAGGCGGCCTTCAACGGCTTAGAAATTAGCATACAAGCCTACCTAGGTTTAGCTTTTAAAATAGAATACCAAGATAACAAAACAAATTTGATGATAAAAGTAAACTGGAAAGTTGTTTAAAATTGCATGCCCTATCTGAATCATTAAAGTTTAATTCTGATGAATTCCGGTATTGTGCAATGCCGCCCTATGCAGATTCATGTCCAATCAGCCGCTAGCAGGGGGTATCAATCAACTCGATCGTACATGACTGGGCGGATTGATGTCCGCAGCCTCAGAGCAGGCAGACGAGTTAAAGAGCAGCGGTCTTAGGACCACTGCTTCTTTATTCCTGATTCTGGCGAGCATGAAGGTCGGTTGACCGCTTGGTAAATCGGCTCCAAAGTCTCTATTTTGGTTTCAGTTCACACCAAAATGGAAATGGTGCAGTAGAAAATAATGTTTAAAAAATACTTTTTATGTTGCATAGCGACTATATAGAGATAGAAAAAGAGTGCACAATTAGTCTATCCTGACAATTAGTCTATCCTGACAACATAGAAGATGGATTTAGATTAGGTTATCAGTGATGCGGATGGAAATGAATTGCAATTGTTAACTATCGCCTAGATTACGATTTGTGCGGTAACAGGGGCGCGTTGCTAACTTGCAGTTTATTCTCACCACTCACTTTCCTACAGCGCTGGTATTACGGGTTTTTATCAATCCGACGTTAACAGGCAAGAAGTGAGCGTAGAGCAAAATTGGGCTCCACACTACACTCCAATAGACAGCAATGGGGAGAGTCGGCTGAGAAAAAGTCTAACACCTGCAAAAAAGCAGCGTAAAACTCAATAACGCAGCCCCATTGATTCCTATGGGGAAACTAAATTTATGTTTACACCTAACATCCTAACATGAACCCCGAGTCTAAACACCCCTAATCTTACACTTATTAACCCCTAATCTGCCGCCCCGGACATCGCCGACACCTACATTATACTTATTAACCCCTAATCTGCTGCTCCGGACATCACCGCCACCTACATTATACTTATGAACCCCTAATCTGCTGCCCCCAACATAGCCGACACCTACATTATATTTATTAACCCCTAATATGGAAAGTTTGTATTTATTTTAACTAGGTAGAATAGTTACTAAATAGTTATTAACTATTTAATAACTACCTAGCTAAAATAAATACAAATTTACCTGTATAATAAAACCTAATCTAAGTTACACTAAAACCTAACACTACACTACAATTAAATAAATTACCTAAATGAAATACAATTAAATAAATCAAATACAATTAGCTAAATTACAAAAAAAAAAAAAAAACACTAAATTACAGAAAATAAAAAACAATTTACAAGATCTTTAAACTAATTACACCTAATCTAATAGCCCTATCAAAATAAAAAAAGCTCTCCCAAAATTAAAAAAACCCTATCCTAAACTAAACTATCAATAGCCCTTAAAAGGGCCATTTGCGGGGAATTGCCGTCGATTGAAGAGGATGCTCCGCGCCAGATGTCTTGAAGATGGAGCCGCTCCGTGTCGGAAGGATGAAGATAGAAGATGTCGTCTGGGTGAAGACTTCTGACCGTCTGGAGGATCACTTCTGCCCATCTGGAGAACCACTTCTGTTGGCTTCATTGAGGAAATCTTGCCGCTTGGATGAAGACTTCTCCCGGTAAATGAATCTTTGGGGGTTAGTGTTAGGCTTTTTTAAGGGTGTATTGGGTGGGTTTTATTTTTAGGTTAGGGCTTTGGGCAGCAATAGAGCTAAATGCCCTTTTAAGGGCAATGCCCATCCAAATGCCCTTTTCAGAGCAATGGGGAGCTTAGGTTTTTTTAAGTTAGGCTTTTATTTGGGGGGTTGGTTGTGTGGGTGGTGGGTTTTACTGTTGGGGGGGTTGTTTGTATTTCTTTTTCAGGTAAAAGAGCTGATTTCTTTGGGAATTTGCCCCGCAAAAGGCCCTTTTAATTTAATTTTTTTATTTTGGGGGGGCTTTTTTATATTGATAGGGCTTTTAGATTAGGTGTAATTAGTTTAAAGATCTTGTAATTTGTTTTTTATTTTCTGTAATTTAGTGTGTTTTTTTTGTAATTTAGCTAATTGTATTTAATTTATTTAATTTAGGTAAGTTATTTAATTGTAGTGTAGTGTTAGGTGTTAGTGTAACTTAGGTTAGGCTTTATTTTACAGGTAAATTTGTATTTATTTTAGCTAGGTAGTTAGTAAATAGATAATAACTATTTAGTAGCGATTCTACCTAGTTAAAATAAATACAAACTTACCTGTAAAATAAAAATAAACCCTAAGCTAGCTACAATGTAACTAATAGTTATATTGTAGCTATCTTAGGGTTTATTTTATAGGTAAATATTTAGTTTTAAATAGGAATTATTTAGGTAATGATAGTAATTTTTATTTATATTTATTTAAATTATATTTAAGTTAGGGGGTGTTAGGGTTATACTTAGGTTTAAAGGGTAAATAAATTTAGAATAGTGGCGGCGACATTGGGGACGGCAGATTAGGGGTTAATAAATGTAGGTAGGAGGCGGCAAAATGGGAGCAGCAAATTAGGGGTTAATAGGTATAATGTAGGTGGCGGCGAGGTTAGGGACGGCAGATTAGGGGTTAATAATATTTAAGTAGTGTTTGTGATGCGGGAGTGCGGCAGTTTAAGGGTTAATATCTTTATTATAGTGGCAGCAATGTCGGAAGCGCCAGATTAGGGGTTAATATTATTATTTTAGTGTTTGCGATGCGGGAGGGCCTCGGTTTAGGGGTTAATAGGTAGTTTATTGGTGTTAGTGTACTTTTTAGCACTTTAGTTATGAGTTTTATGCTACAGCTTTGTAACGTAAAACTCATAACTACTGACTTTAAAATGTGTTAGGAATCTTGGCGGTAGAGGGTGTACCGCTCACTTTTTGGCCTCCCAGGACAAATTCGTAATACCAGTGCTATGCAAGTCCCATTGAAAAAAGCCTTTACGAAATTTGCTTAAGTTGGTTTGCCAAAAAAGTGTGCGGTACACCTATACCTGCAAGACTCGTAATAGCAGCGGGCGTAAAAAAAAACAGCATTAGCACGCTGCTTTTTTACCTTAACGCACAACTCGTAATCTAGCCGTATAATAATCACTATTAAAGGGACAGTCTACACCAGAATTTTTATTGTTTAAAAAGATTGATAATCCCTTTATTACCCATTCCCCAGTTTTGCATAACAAATACAGTTATATTAATACACTTTTTACCTCTGTGATTACCTTGAATCTAAGCCTCTGCAGACTGCCGCATATTTTAGTTATTTTGACAGACATGCATTTTAGCGAATCAGTGCTGACTCCTAGGTAACTCCACGGGCGTGAGCACAATGTTATCTATATGGCTCACATGAACTATTGCCCTCTAGTTGTGAAAAACTGTCAAAATGCATTCAGATAAGAGAAAGCCTTCAAGGGCTAAGAAATTAGCATATGAGCCTACCTAGGCTTTGCTTTCAAATAAGAATACCAATAGAACAAAGCATAATTGATGATAAAAGTAAACTGTAATGTTGTTTAAAATCACATACCCTATCTGAATTATGAAAGTTTATTTTTGACTAGACTCTCCCTTTAAGAAATCTCTTTTAAAAGCTTGATTTTAATAATTACACTACTGGTAATGACAATCACGACAGTGTGCTTACAATTAAATATTAAAAATGAGAAATATAAACACACCATTTGTAGATGTTGTTGTCCTGAAGTGACTTTAGAAGTATGTCCAACATGCTAAGACACATATCACTTTCATATGGTTACTGAGAGTTGAGGATATATTGTGATGACAATAGGTAATGTCACTTGTGCAGATGAGTATTTTCCTTGCAGAGGGAAAAAACTTAGGCCTAGATTTGGAGTTTGGCGGTAGCCGTGAAAACCAGCGTTAGAGGCTACTAACGCTGGTTTTAGGCTACCGCCGGTATTTGGAGTCATTAAAAAAAGAGTCTAACGCTCACTTTTCAGCCGCGACTTTTCCATACCACAGATCCCCTTACGTCATTTGCGTATCCTATCTTTTCAATGGGATCTTTCTAACTCCGGTATTTAGAGTCGTGTCTGAAGTGAGCGTTAGAAATCTAACGACAAAACTCCAGCTGCAGAAAAAAGTCAGTAGTTAAGAGCTTTCTGGGCTAACGCCGGTTCATAAAGCTCTTAACTACTGTGCTCTAAAGTACACTAACACCCATAAACTACCTATGTACCCCTAAACCGAGGTCCCCCCACATCGCCGCCACTCGATTAAATTTTTTTAACCCCTAATCTGCCGACCGCCACCTACGTTATACTTATGTACCCCTAATCTGCTGCCCCTAACACCGCCGACCCCTATATTATATTTATTAACCCCTAACCTGCCCCCCACAACGTCGCGGCCAGCGACCTACAATAATTAACCCCTAATCTGCCGACCGCAAAGCGCCGCCACCTACATTATAGCTATGTACCCCTAATCTGCTGCCCCTAACAGCGCCGACCCCTATATTATATTTATTAACCCCTAATCTGCCCCCCTCAACGACGCCTCCACCTGCCTACACTTATTAACCCCTAATCTGCCGAGCAGACCGCACCGCTACTATAATAAAGTTATTAACCCCTAATCCGCCTCACTAACCCTATAATAAATAGTATTAACCCCTAATATGCCCTCCCTAACATCGCCGACACCTAACTTCAATTATTAACCCATAATCTGCCGACTGGAGCTCACCGCTATTCTAATAAATGTATTAACCCCTAAAGCTAAGTCTAACCCTAACACTAACACCCCCCTAAGTTAAATATAATTTTAATCTAACGAAATTAATTAACTCTTATTAAATAAATTATTCCTATTTAAAGCTAAATACTTACCTGTAAAATAAACCCTAATATAGCTACAATATAAATTATAATTATATTATAGCTATTTTAGGATTAATATTTATTTTACAGGTAACTTTGTATTTATTTTAACCAGGTACAATAGCTATTAAATAGTTAAGAACTATTTAATAGCTAAAATAGTTAAAATAATTACAAATTTACCTGTAAAATAAATCCTAACCTAAGTTACAATTAAACCTAACACTACACTATCAATAAATTAATTAAATAAAATACCTATAATTATCTACAATTAAACCTAACACTACACTATCAATAAATAAATTAAATACAATTCCTACAAATAAATACAATGAAATAAACTAACTAAAGTACAAAAAATAAAAAAGAACTAAGTTACAAAAAATAAAAAAATATTTACAAACATTAGAAATATATTACAACAATTTTAAACTAATTACACCTACTCTAAGCCCCCTAATAAAATAACAAAGCCCCCCAAAATAAAAAAAATGCCCTACCCTATTCTAAATTACTAAAGTTCAAAGCTCTTTTACCTTACCAGCCCTGAACAGGGCCCTTTGCGGGGCATGCCCCAAGAAGTTCAGCTCTTTTGCCTGTAAAAAAAAACATACAATACCCCCCCAACATTACAACCCACATACCCCTAATCTAACCCAAACCCCCCTTAAATAAACCTAACACTAAGCCCCTGAAGATCTCCCTACCTTGAGTCGTCTTCACCCAGCCGAGCCAAATTCTTCATCCAAGCGGAGCAAGAAGAGGTCCTCCATCTGGTAGAAGTCTTCATCCAAGCGGGACAGAAGAGGTCTTCCATCCGATTGAAGTCTTCATCCAAGAGGCATCTTCTATCGTCATCCATCCGGAGCGGAGCGGCAGCATCCTGAAGACCTCCGACGTGGAACATCCATCCTGGCCGACGACTGAACGACGAATGACGGTTCCTTTAAATGACGTCATCCAAGATGGCGTCCCTCGAATTCCGATTTGCTGATAGGATTATATCAGCCAATCGGAATTAAGGTAGGAATATTCTGATTGGCTGATGGAATCAGCCAATCAGAATCAAGTTCAATCCGATTGGCTGATCCAATCAGCCAATCAGATTGAGCTCGCATTTTATTGGCTGATCGGAACAGCCAATAGAATGCGAGCTCAATCTGATTGGCTGATTGGATCAGCCAATCGGATTGAACTTTATTCTGATTGGCTGATTCCATCAGCCAATCAGAATATTCCTACCTTAATTCCGATTGGCTGATAGAATCCTATCAGCCAATCGGAATTCGAGGGACGCCATCTTGTATGACGTCATTTAAAGGAACCGTCATTCGTCATTCAGTCGTCGGCCAGGATGGATGTTCCACGTCGGAGGTCTTCAGGATGCTGCCGCTCCTCTCCGGATGGATGACGATAGAAGATGCCTCTTGGATGAAGACTTCAATCGGATGGAAGACCTCTTCTGCCCCGCTTGGATGAAGACTTCTACCGGATGGAGGACCTCTTCTTGCTCCGCTTGGATGAAGAATTTGGCTCGGCTGGGTGAAGACCACTCAAGGTAGGGAGATCTTAAGGGGCTTAGTGTTAGGTTTATTTAAGGGGGGTTTGGGTTATATTAGGGGTATGTGGGTGGTGGGTTGTAATGTTGGGGGGGGTATTGTATGTTTTTTTTTACAGGTAAAAGAGCTGAACTTCTTGGGGCATGCCCCGCAAAGGGCCCTGTTCAGGGCTGGTAAGGTAAAAGAGCTTTGAACTTTAGAAATTTAGAATAGGGTAGGGCATTTTTTTATTTTGGGGGGCTTTGTTATTTTATTAGGGGGCTTAGAGTAGGTGTAATTAGTTTAAAATTGTTGTAATATATTTCTAATGTTTGTAAATATTTTTTTATTTTTTTGTAACTTAGTTCTTTTTTATTTTTTGTACTTAGTTTATTTCATTGTATTTATTTGTAGGAATTGTATTTAATTTATTTGTTGATAGTGTAGTGTTAGGTTTAATTGTAGATAATTATAGGTATTTTATTTAATTAATTTATTGATAGTGTAGTGTTAGGTTTAATTGTATCTTAGGTTAGGATTTATTTTACAGGTAAATTTGTAATTATTTTAACTATTTTAGCTATTAAATAGTTCTTAACTATTTAATAGCTATTGTACCTGGTTAAAATAAATACAAAATTAACTGTAAAATAAAGATAAATCCTAAAATAGCTATAATATAATTATTATTTATATTTTAGCTATATTAGGATTTATTTTACAGGTAAGTATTTAGCTTTAAATAGGAATAATTTATTTAATAAGAGTTAATTAATTTTGTTAGATTAAAATTATATTTAACTTAGGGGGGTGTTAGTGTTAGGGTTAGACTTAGCTTTAGGGGTTAATACATTTATTAGAATAGCGGTGAGCTCCAGTCGGCAGATTAGGGGTCAATAATTGAAGTTAGGTGTCGGCGATGTTAGGGAGGGCAGATCAGGGGTTAATACTATTTATTATAGGGTTAGTGAGGCGGATTAGGGGTTAATAACTTTATAATAATAGCGGTGCGGTCCGCTCGGCAGATTAGGGGTTAATAAGTGTAGGCAGGTGGAGGCGACATTGTGGGGGGCAGATTAGGGGTTAATAAATATAATATAGGGGTCGGCGGTGTTAGGGGCAGCAGATTAGGGGTACATAGGGATAATGTAAGTAGCGACGGTTTACGGAGCGGCAGATTAGGGGTTAATAATAATATGCAGGTGTCAGCGATAGCGGGGGCGGCAGAATAGGGGTTAATAAGTGTAAGGCTAGGGGTGTTTAGACTTGGGGTACATGTTAGGGTATTAGGTGCAGACGTAGGAAGTGTTTCCCCATAGCAAACAATGGGGCTGCGTTAGAAGCTGAACGTGGCTTTTTTGCAGGTGTTTGGTTTTTTTTCAGCTCAAACATCCCCATTGTTTCCTATGGGGGAATCGTGCACGAGCACGTTTTTGAGGCTGGCCGCGTCCGTAAGCAACTCTGGTATCGAGAGTTGCAGTGGCGTTAAATATGCTCTACGCTCCTTTTTTGGAGCCTAACGCAGCCATTCTGTGGACTCTCAATACCAGAGTTATTTTAAAGGTGCGGCCAGAAAAAAAGCCAGCTTTAGATATGCGGGTCGTTACCGACAAAACTCTAAATCTAGCCGTTAGTGCATTACTCTAACCTTAAATGGGCAGTCTACACCAGAATTTGTATTGTTTTAAAAGATAGATAATCCCTTTATTACCCATTCCCTAGTTTTGCACAACCAACACAGTTTTAAATATATATATATATTTATATATATATATATATATATATATATATATATATATATATATACACTTTTTACCTCTGTGATTATCTTGTATCTAAGCTTCTGCAAACTGATAACACCCTCTAGTGGTAAAAAACGGTCAAAATGCATTCAGAAAAGAGGCAGGCTTCAAGCTCTAAGAAGTTAGCATATGAACCTCCTAGGTTTAGCTTTCAACTAAGAATACCAAGAGAACAAAGAAAAATTAGTGATAAAAGAAAATTGGGAAATTGTTTAAAATGACATGCCCTGTCTGAATCATAAAAGTTTATTTTGGACTAGACTGTCCCTTTAATTGAATGGGCTGTTGAGTGTCTATTTTTAAAAGAGATATTTTACACATGAAAAGTCCTTTTCAGGAGCTTGTGGTTGAAAACTAATTCACAGTGGCAGGGCTTTAACAAACAAAACAATATAGCATTGTAATCACTTGAGAAACACGGCTATCAAAATGGGACCAGATTATGAATGATGGGCTAATTAGAGCTTGCACATTAACTTCGCTGGGTGAAGGCATTTTGTGTTTGTTTGGTTGCACGTGCATTATGAGTGGTAACCCGACGTGTACAAAAAACGAAACTTAGAATATCGCAACCGCAATAACGTCTTTTCCCTCAGACTTCAAAGGAGCACAAAAACTTAAAAAAAAAAACTAACATCCATACTGGTACACAAACCCAATCGTGTTTAACCAAGTGTGCTAACCCGACATGAAATATGAATATTTCATATTCCAATGTTCTGCACATAGCAGAATATGTTCTATTTATTATTAAATAAATATTTCTATATACATATATTTTTTGGTAAAATATATTTATTTCCTAAGATATGGAGAGTCCACAACGTCATCAATTACTAGTGGGAATATCACTCCTGGCCAGTAGGAGGAGGCAAAGAGCACCACAGCTGAGCTGTTAAGTATCACTTTCCTTCTCATAATCCCCAGTTATTCTCTTTGCCTTTGTCTCTGGAGGAGGTGACGTTTTGGTGTCTGAAGAAATGGATATTTTTGCTTCAAGCAAGATTGTTGGGTCTAGCCGTAGTCCATGTCAATCTCTGCAGTAGAGTAATGGTGACTTTAACCCCTTATTGACCGGACCATTTTTAAATTTTCTTACCCTTAATGACAATGGCTATTTTTACATTTTTGCAGTGTTTGTGTTTAGCTGTAATTTTCCTTTTACTCATTTATTGTACCCACACATATTATATACCGTTTTTCTCGCCATTAAATGGACTTTCTAAAGATACCATTATTTTCAACATATCTTATAATTTACTATAAATAAATATATAAAATATGAGGAAAACATTGAAAAAAACACACTTTTTCTAACTTTGACCCCCAAAATCTGTTACACATCTACAACAACCAAAAAACACCTATTCTAAATAGTTTTTAAATTTTGTCCCGAGTTTAGAAATACCCAATATTTACATGTTCTTTGCTTTTTTTGCAAGTTATAGGGCAAAAAATACAAGTAGCACTTTGCTATTTCCAAACCACTTTTTTTTCAAAATTAGCGCTAGTTACATATCTCTCAGGAAATCCTGAATATCCCTTGACATGTATATATTTTTTAATTAGAAGACATCCCAAAGTATTGATCTAGGCCCAGTTTGGTATATTTCATGCCACCATTTCACCGCCAAATGCAATCAAATAAAAGAAATTGTTGACTTTTTCACAAATTTTTTCACAAACTTTAGGTTTCTCGCTGAATTTCTTTACAAACAACTTATGCAATTATGTCATAAATGGTTGTAAATACTTCTCTGGGATCCCCTTTGTTCAGAAATAGCAGACATATATGGCTTTGGCGTTGCTTTTTGGTAATTAGAAGGCTGCTAAATGCCGCTGCACACCACATGTATATTATGCCCAGCAGTGAAGCTTGTAGGGAGCTTTTAGGTTTAATTTTAGCTTTAGTGTAGTGTAGTAGACAACCCAAATTATTGATCTAGGCCTATTTAGGTATATTTCATGCCACCATTTCACCGCCAAATACGATCAAATAAAAAAAACTGTTAAGTTTTTCACAATTTTAGGTTTCTCACTGAAATTATTTACAAACAGCTTGTGCAATTATGGCACAAATGGTTGTAAATGCTTCTCTAGGATCCCCTTTGTTCAGAAATAGCAGACATATATGGCTTTGGCGTTGCTTTTGGTAATAATAAGGCCGTTAAATGCTGCTGCGCACCATACTTGTAATATGCCCAGCAGTTCAGGGGTTAATTAGATAGCTTGTAGGGTTAATTTTTAGCTTTAGTGTAGAGATCAGCCTCCCACCTGACACATCCCACCCCCTGATCCCCCCTGACCCCCCTCAAACAGTTCTCTTCCCTCCCCCACCTCACAATTGTCACTGCCATCTTAAGTACTGGCAGAAAGTCTGCCAGTACTGAAATAAAAAGCATTTTTTTTTCATACAGTCTGCAGTGATGGATCCCCCCTTACCCCACAACCTCCCTGATCCCCCCATACATCTCTCTAACCCTCCCCTGGACCCCCCTCTACCTATTTGCCGCCATCTTGGGTACTGGCAGCTGTCTGCCAGTACCCAATTTGCCTCCAAATTTATTTATTTTTACATTTTTTATATAAAACATTTGTTTTCTGTAGTGTAGCTGGCCCCCTCAACAATCTACATCCCTCCTCCTCCCAGATCCCTTACTAAACAACAAAGATCCCCCTTCATCTGCATCGTTTTTTTTTTATAATTTAATGCCTATTTTGCACACACCGCCCACGCCCCAGTCGCCGCAACAGCCCACAATGCCAGATTGGATAGTAAGGTATTAGAAAATAATAAACAGCCTAACATCATCACGGAAGCTGCTCCCACCCACCAACGTGAACGATTGTTTTAGCATCAATGGCCGATGCAGAGAGGGCCACAGAGTGGCCCTTTCTGCATCGGTGGGTAAAATAGGGGATTGCAGTGATGTCTCAATATTGAGGCATCACTACAATCCCTTGTAAGCAGCTGGAAGCGATCATGATCGCTTCCAGCACTTCAAAAAACAGAGGACGTACCAGGTACGTCAATTGTCATTAAGGGAACTTTTTGCTATGACGTACCTGGTACGTCCTCTGTCATTAAGGGGATAAAGCAGTTAGGAACTTGTAAGGTGGGCCTTGCTGTGTTTTGCTAACACATTTGCTTCCCATGGTATTGAAAGCCAGAGTAGGTTTACTCTGTTCTTTCTTTTTTCTACAGGTCTCTATAAGGAGTATGTTTCCTTTCACGCCTTGTAAGCTGTCCTCCTGCCGGATAGCTGGATGTAGGTAAGTGCTTTCTTTCTTCTAGGTTCTGGAGACTGGCACTTTATATGATAATCTGCAGTATTTATTGGGACACAGTATATCCTTAGTAAGGATATATTTATAGACAGGGTGCAGGCACTTTAAATGTATGTGAGAGAGACTGCTTGTTAACTCTTGGATGGATGATTTTGAAGGGGTTAACTTGTTATTTAAGGCAATTATTTTTAGTTAAAATTTCTTCGGGCAATTATTTGTGTTTTGACAACTCAGTTTAAGCCCTCATATAAAGACCATTTGTTTCTTTAATCGTAGAAGTGGCTGCTTTTGTCCGCTCTGAGTCAGTCACTGAAATTACTGCTCAGGAAAAGGCTCTAAAATGAAACATGCGCTTTGTTGTGCAGTTTCATCTCGGCTGATCATGTGAACTCCTCTTCTCTTCCACTCACTGCTAGAGCAGGGTCGACTGAAGATTGTCTTTGTTCAATATAAGAAAACTTTTTATGGGGATACAAGGTACACAATCTTGTCAGTCCTTATGCACAATCCGTAACCAACCAATCCTTTATATAGGTTACTCAAATTTCCACACCCACTTTCATTTTACTTAGACAATTTCAGTAAGAGGGTCAAAAAAATCTTGGTATATTGGTTTATTGATTCCACATATGCATTTGGCTATGCACCCTGATCACAAGGTTAAAATTCCTGTGAATCTCAAAGTCCATATTCCTTCATTCAGCTCTATGTTTCCACTTAGGTTAATGATGCTAGCCTATGTGATTCAAATAGCCCATTCAGCTGTTTCAACATAAACAACAATTACACATATGAATGAATCCTCATTTTTCAACTATAGCATGCATCCTCATAACGGCAGCTGGTGTAGTCACTCGATCAGTGTAGATGGGTAGTTACATATTCCTCAGGCACTGGAGTTGCTCACAAGCCATTACAGTCTCAATGCTTTAGCCCAGTGTGTAAAAATGTGCAAAAAAGCAACCTTACCCTCTTCTCGTCCTCTCAGTTCAACATAGACATACCCTCAGCTTCTTACAACTTTCCACAGGCAAGAGCAAAGTAGCGTGTGACGTCTCCTCATCTGGAAGTCAGTCTGGGCGTCTATTGGTTGACGCGTGGGTGTGTGGAAACGACCAGCTAATCCTGTGCTCAAACGAGTATGTGAGATCCATGCTTCACTCGGTGGCCACAATATTTTTGTATACAATTAGAAAGAGTTGAACAGGAGCACCGGATCTGCGTAAAAACCACCTTTATTGAAACAATTAAAACTAATAATCTTCAGCATACATATAGGGGGTGCTGTACAAGGTTCCCTCAGCTAGAACACTGTGTTGGCTGATGCGTTTCGGCTCAATGCCTTTGTCTTTGCTCAGACGGTCATTTAAAATTTGATGGACTGTTTTGGAAATGAAGCACGCTGTTTCTTCTAGTTGCACACCTCATTTCTTTGCTGAGTATATGACCCCACCTCCTTCTTCAGCTAAAGATCGGAGCGGCGCCACCTCCTTCTCAGTATGAGAACGGAGCGGCGATGTTTTTTCTACTGCCTATGTGTGCAGAGTCTTAGTATTCTAATGGTCTATCAGTCAAGCGTGTTAATCTGATAGGGACCTTTGTTTGTTAAAGAATTTTAGGTGAAAGTGCATATTTACTGGGCATGAAAAGACCTTAATAAATAAAGTTTAGTGAATGGCTAATTCTATCATGATTTTGGAACAGGGGTCTGTTCCTGTAAATTATTGCTTCTCATGTCCTAAGGCAATTTTGTATTAATTTAAAGTGACAGCACAATTTTTAAAGTGTTTTATTTTTTGTGATGGTTTCTGTTTGCTCACGGCGCTAGAGTTCTGCCCCTATGGACAAATGTCTGTTATGCCTTGAATCATAAATTGTGTTGCTATGCAATTTAGTTTTTAAAGGACTTTACATTTTTTTTTTTTTTTCTAAGCCTTATGTTTCTCAGGATGATGTTGTTTAGGCATTGCCACAGCTTTCTCCTTAAACGTCCCAAGCCTTACAGCGTCACATACAGTACATATATTTGCCTGCAGATATTGCTCTTCAGGTATCCTCTGTGGTATCTGAGGCATTATCTGATTTCCCCATGTTAAAGGGAAAACGCAAGATGAAAATTAGACATTCAGATAGTAAGGTTTCTGTTCCACTTTCTGCTACTTAGGTTGCCCTACCTCATAAATCTGATGAAGAGGATACGCCGGAAGGCTCTAAGGTTGAAATCTCAGATTCGGACAGTATAATTCCTTCATCTGTTGCTGAGGTGGTAAACTTCAGATTTAAGCTTGAACACCTTCTTGTATTGTTAAAGAAGGTTTTGGCTATTTTGGACGACTCCGATACTTCTGTAAAACTTATTGAATACTATGATGTTCCTTCCTCTGTGGAAGTGTTTTCTGTTCCAGACCATGCAACAGAGATTATTTCACAGGATTGGGAGAAGCCAGGGATACCTTTTTTCCCCGTCTCCTGTCTCTAAAAGGATGTTTCCTGTCGCTGACTCCTTATAAGATCATGGCGCACGGTGCCTAAGTAAAAGAGGCCATTTCTACATTGGCTAAGATAACTACTATCCTTAGAGAGGATAGCTGCTCTTTTAAGGATTTAATGGTTTTGATGACAACCTGCAGTTTGTTTTGCCACTGTGTCAAGTGAGGCATCTAATTTTTGTGATGACTTGTCTGAATTTATTTTGGTAGAGACTCCTTTGGAGGAGATCCTAGACAGAATTTAGGCTCTTGAGCTAGCCAATTCCTTTATTTCTGATGCTACCATACAAGGTTTTTAACTGGGAGACAAGATTTCTGGTTTTGCTGTGCTAACCCGCAAGGTGTTGTGTCTAAGATCTCAGCGGATGTTTCCTGTAAGTCCAAGCTTCTGGGGCTTTCTTACAAGGGTAAGACCTTGTTTGGACTTGGTTTGGCAGAAATACTTTCTGATATTTCGGGTGAAAGAGGGTCTTTTCTACCACAAGACAAGAAGAATTGGCCTGGAAAGTCTTCCTCTTCCTTTTCCAAGCAGGATCAGCCTGAGTCTTTTTGGAAATCTAAACAGTCTTGGTACAAGGGGAAGCAATCAAAGAAACCCACAGCTGAGTCTAAATCAGCATGAAGGGTTTGCCCCCGATCAGGGATCAGATCATGTGGGGGGCAGACTTTCTCTGTTTTATCAAGTTTGGATACCAGATGTTCCAAATCACTGGGCTGTGGACATAGTATCTCAGGGTTACAAAATAGACAAAACCTTTCCTTCCAGGGGCAGGTTCCACTTCTTAAGATTATCTGCAGACCAGATAAGAAGAGAGGCTTTCTTGTATTGCGTCCGGGACTTTTCTTCCCTGGGAGTGATAGTTCCAGTTCCTGTAAGGGATCAGGGTCTAGGTTTCTATTTAAATCTGTTTGTGGTTCCCAAAAAAAGGGGAAACTTTTCATCCTATTCTAGACCTAAAGTGTCTCAACAGGTTTCTCAGGGTACCATACTTCAAATCCGAAACCAATCGTTCTTCTTTTGGTGACTTTGTGGACTCTCCATATCTGGAAATAAATAAATTTATCAGGTAAGCATACATTTTGTTATCTATCTATAATCTATCTATCTGTATCTATCTATCTATCTATCTATCTATCTATCTATCTATCTATATATACAAAGATATATATTTTATTATATCTGACAACACTGAAGAAATTATACTTTGATACAATGTAAAGTAGTGAGTGTTCAGCCTGTATAACAGTGTAAATTTGCTGTCCCCTCAAAATAACTCAACACATAGCCATTAATGTCTAAACCATTGGCAACAAAAGTGAATACACCCCTAAGTGGAAATGTCAAAATTTGGCCCAATTAGCCATTTTCCCTCCCCTGGACTATGGACATGGATTACTGGAACCATGTCCTGTGGTCCGATGAGACCAAGATTAACTTATTTGGTTCAGATGGCGTCAAGCCCTTGTCGCAGCAACCAGGTGAGGAGTACAAAGACAAGTGTCTCCAGACCAAACCCTATTGAGCATTTGTGGGGCATCTTCAAACAGAATGTGGGGGAGCACAAGGTCTCTAACATCCACCAGCTCCATGATGTCATCATGGAGGAGTGGAAGAGGACTCCAGTGGAAACCTGTGAAGCTCTGGTGAACTCCATGCCCAAGAGGGTTAAGACAGTGCTTGAAAATAATGGTGGCCACACAAAATATTGACACTTTGGGCCTAATTTGGACATTTCCACTTAGGGGTGTACTCACTTTTGTTGTCAATGGTTTAGACATTAATGGCTGTGTGTTGAGTTATTTTGAGGGGACAGTGAATTTACACTGTTATACAGGCTGTACACTCACTACTTTACATTGTAGCAAAGTTTCATTTCTCCAGTGTTGTCACAAGAAAAGATATAATAAAATATTTACAAAAATGTGAGGGGTGTACTCACTTTAGTGAGATACTGTGTATATATATATATATATATATATATATATATATATATATAGATAGATAGATAGATAGATAGATATAGATATATATATATAGATATATAGATATATATATATATGCATAGGAATATATATTTAAAACTACTATGTGAAGAATACTGGAATGTGAAATATTTACAATAACTACTTTATTAAATATGAATATTGCATGAATATGATTTTTCATGTTTTCAACTACTTGACTACAAAGGGCTCCAATGCACTCATATAAATGTCTATATATCTATACATATGTATTTATGTGTTTATGTGTATATGTCTGTAAATACATATATACACATATAAATACATAAATCCATATGTATACACACACATAAATAAATATATATATATATACAGGTAGCCCTCAGTTTACGCCGGGGTTAGGTTCCAGAAGGAATGGTTGTAAATCGAAACTGTTGTAAATCGAAACCCAGTTTATAATATAAGTCAATGGGAAGTGAGGGAGTTAGGTTCCAGGCCCCTCTAAAATTGTCATAAGTAACACCTAATACATTATTTTTAAAGCTTTGAAATGAAGACTTTAAATGCTGAACAGCATTATAAACCTAATAAAATAATCACACAACACAGAATATATAATTAAACTAAGTTAAATGAACAAAAACATTTGATAAACAGAATTATAAACCTAATAAAATAATCACACAACACAGACTTTACTTGCATTTTTCTTCAAACAGTTCTTTGCTTTCAAATCTGGACTGATTTATAGACAGGAAGATCTTGTTCCTTTGAAATCTGCTCGATAGCTCAGGTCTGGTTAAACTGATTAATTTCAGCTTGCTTGGCTTGCATATCTTTGCTGCAACACTAGGGGACAGCTCCACCTACTGGCTATTTTAATCAATGCACTGCTTCTCAACGCTTTTCAATAGCAGTCACATGACTGAAAAAAAGTTTGTTATTCTGAAATGGTGCAAATTGAACCGTTGTAAACCGAGGGCCACCTGTATATATATATATATATATATATATATATATATACATACATATATATATATATCAGGGCTCAAAATTTCAAGTACTAAGCTACTAGACAGGACAAAATGTTACTCGTCACTTCTAATCCCACCCACCGCCTGCCCGAGCACGACCACACCATGGCATCTATTTATCAAGTTGTCAACTGTGCTGCATTCAACGGCACCAATACGCTCGCCTAAGATCGCCTAACATCGCTGCCGCGGACCTTAATACGTTCTCCAAAATTACTAAAAAAGCTGTCAAAAAGCCGCGCACCAAGTACAGTGCGATTAGCAGCGGACTGTTGTTAAATAAGAGTCATCGATCTCGCTGCTCTTCGGCTTTTTCCCAGCTTTATTAGTACCCTGTCACTAAACACCCACACTATACTATACTGTTTTACCCCCTTTACCGCCGCTCCCGGAGCCCACCACAACTATAATAAATGTATTAACCCCTAAACCGCTGCTCACGGACCCCGCCGCAACTAATAAAGTGTTTAACCCCTAAACCGCCGCTCCCGGAGCCCACAGCCACCTACATTTGACTTATTAACCCCTAATATGCCGCCCCCTACACCGCCGCCACCTGCATTATACTTATTAACCCCTAATCTGCCGCCCTCTACACCGCCGCCACCTACATTATATTTATTAACCCCTAATCTGCCCACCCTACACTGCCGCAACCTACCTATATTTATTAACCCCTAATCTGCCGCCCCCAATGTCGCCGCCACTACATTAAATCTATTAACCCCTAAACCTAAATCTAACCCTAACCCTAACACCCTCTAACTTAAATATAATTTAAATAAATCTAAATAAATACTACTATCATTAACTAAATTATTCCTATTTAAAACTAAATACTTACCTATAAAATAAACCTTAAGCTAGCTACAATATAACTAATAGTTACATTGTAGCTATCTTACGCCTAGATTTAGAGTTTTGTCGGTAAAGACCCGCGTAGCTAACGCTCCTTTTTTTCCTACCGCTGCTTCCAAACAACGCTGTTATTTAGAGTTGTCTGAAGGGCTGCGTTAGGCTCCAAAAAGGGAGCGTTGAGCCGAATTTACCGCCACTTCAACCCTCAATACCAGCGTTGCTTACGGTAGCGGTAAGCTGGCAAAACGTGTTCGTGTACGATTCCCCCATAGGAAACAATGGGACAGTTTGGGCTGAAAAAAAACCTAACACCAGCAAAAAAGTAGCGTTAAGCTCCCAACGCAGCTCCATTGTTTCCTATGGGGAAACACTTTCTAAGTCTGCACCTAACACCCTAACATGAACCCCCGAGTCTAAACACCCATAACCTTACACTTATTAACCCCTAATCTGCCGCCCCTGCTATCGCTGACACCTGCATTATACTATTAACCCCTAATCTGCTGCTCCGGACACCGCTGCCACCTACATTATCCCTATGAACCCCTTGAAGATCACACATTCGTTGGTAGGTGGAAGCAGCCTCTTGGAGGACCGGTATTCAATAGACTCCTTACTAGTGCGATCGAGATCGGTTATGTAAATTTCGGCGGTTGTGGCCGGGGGTGGGCGGGGGGCGGATGCGCGAGCGCGCGCGCACGCAAAATATGCACAGAAGTAAAACAACTGATGCAGGGGGATCTCCATTCTTCAGTAAGGGATCTGGGAGGGGGAGGGATGTAGATTATTTAGGGGGGGCCAGCTACACTACAGAAAACATTTTTTTCATATAAAAAAGTTAAAAAAAACTATTTTTGGGGGCAAATTGGGTACTGGTTGACAGCTGCCAGTACCCAAGATGGCGGCAAATAGGTAGAGGGGGTAGGTTAGAGAGATGTATGGGGGTGATCAGGGAGGTTGTGGGGTAAGGGGGGATGCAGACTGCAGACTGTATGAAAAAAAAAAATTATAAATGATTTTTATTTCAGTACTGGCAGACTTTCTGCCAGTACTTAAGATGGCGGTGACAATTGTGAGGTGGGGGAGGGAAGAGCGCTGTTTGAGGCAGGTCAGGGGGGGATCAGGGGGTGGGATGTGTCAGGTGGGAGGCTGATCTCTACACTTAAGCTAAAAATGAACCCTACAAGCTACCTAATTAACCCCTTAACTGCTGGGCATATTACAAGTGTGGTGCACAGCAGCATTTAACGGCCTTATTATTACCAAAAAGCAACGCCAAAGCCATATATGTCTGCTATTTCTGAACAAAGGGGATCCCAGAGAAGCATTTACAACTATTTGTGCCATAATTGCACAAGCTGTTTGTAAATAATTTCAGTGAGAAACCTAAAAGTGTGAAAAATTTAACAGTTTTTTTTTTTTATTTGATCGTATTTGGTGGTGAAATTGTGGCATGAAATATACCAAAATGAGCCTAGATCAATACTTTGGGTTGTCTACTACACTACACTACACTAAAATTAAACCTAAAAGCTCCCTACAAGCTCCCTAGTTAACCCCTTCACTGCTGGGCATAATACATGTGTGGTTTGCAGCGGCATTTAGCGGCCTTCTAATTACCAAAAAGCAATGCCAAAGCCATATATGTCTGCTATTTATGAACAAAGGGGATCCCAGATAAGCATTTACAACCATTTATGCCATAATTGCACAAGTTGTTTGTAAATAAATTCAGTGAGAAACCTAAAAATTGTGAAAAAATTTGTGAAAAAGTCAACAATTTTTTTTATTTGATCCAGTGACGTGCAGTGAGGTCAGAGGCTGGTGAGGCACTAGATATGATACGCCGAAGAAACACATGTACAGAGGGCCGCAAGTACCCCCAACAGGACAGGTTTAAATGATAGCTGAACCAGTGCACAGGTGACATAATCAGGGGATGGGTGAGAGCAAGTTAGTAACCACTGAGTTACTGATCAGCTGACTACTTCACATGTGCACTGATTCAGCTATAATGAAAACCTGGCCTGTTGGGGGTACTTGAGGACCATTCTTGAGAAACACTGCACTAAAGCACTAGCTCATCGGAAATGTATTGATTACCTGGAGAATAAAGCACACATACTCTGCTCACTGACACCCACACACACTCACACAATTCGTTTAGCTTGCTTGTTATGAGCTGAGAAATGTGTTGCAATAAACAAGAATTATGCTATGTGGCACTGGCACCCCTTTTTGTCTCACTGCCTCACTGATTCCTGCACCAGGGCTACAATACTGGACTGCACGTACTTGCCAAACACAGGCAGATTCCGACATCTGAGATGCACTGCTTGTAACTCCCAAGTGAGACTTTACTAATTTGTGTTTTAAACCCTTTGTGGAACTTAAACACATATTAAGCCAGGGTCAGTAATGAAAAATGACAGCATGTAATATTACACCATAATTTCACTGTGGTGTTGCATAAAATGATATTAATGTTACATTTTTATACAATGCGGGACCACTTTGCCAACGATGATATCACAGGTACTAACTACATACACAGAACCTGGATTTAACTCAAGTGAGAAAGGGAGAGGAAAGATAATAATAAACATAAATCAGATAGATCATGTAATTTTAAGACACTTAAATTAACTTCTATTTTAAAGTATACTTTGTTCTCTTGGTATCCATTGTTAAAAAAGAATATGTGCACTGCATATCCTACACTAGCAGGTGCTACCAGGTGATTGGTGCCTGCACACATTTGTCTCTTGTGATTGGCCCACTAGATGTGTTCAGCTAGCTCTCAGTAGTGCATTTCTGCTCCTTCAGCAAATTATACCAAGAGAATGAAGAAAATTTGATAAGAGAAGTAAATTGGATTTTTTTTTTTTTTAATTGCATGCTCTATCTTAATCACAAAAGAAAAATGTTGGGTTTCATGTCCCTTTAATATAAGTTAAAATTCTTAAATTAATATTTCCACCCACAGACCATGAGACACCATGGGCAGGAACGCATGGACCATAGCAAAGCCTTACTGTAGCTAAAACACTTAGTGGTAGACATTTTTGGCAACTGTGATACATTTTGTACCGAGGATTCGTGTTTTTAATATTATTATTTATTTATTTTTACTATTACTACGGAAGTTCTCAAGATTAATTAAGTCTAAAAATGTACATTAAAAAAAAAACCTTATGTGTAATAACAGTGAAGACTTAAACTAGCCGTAGGGACTGTAATTCATGAGCTATGTGTTTACTCTGACAATTTTGTAATTATTGCTTTATTAGATATATTATAAAATATCTTGTAGTGTTCTTCACAGGAAATATTGCCAGCAGGGTGGCATTATGAAGTAGCTGGGTGGGGGAAGTATATTACTTAGCAATATTATAACATTTATGTTACTAAAGCTATCCAAAGAAAAAAAATAATTGCATAATTTAATATAAATTAATTTAGAGATTATTTGTGAATCAAACATTGAAAAATGTAATATTAGCTCATTTTCGATTACTATTGGCTTAAACTTTAGCCAGATAGTCAGTGAAGTGAAATCAGTTGGGGTGTGGGCACATTATAAAGGTCATAGGGAGAATACTATATCTGGTAAGGGGGTTTGTTGAAATGCATTAAAGCATTAAATCAGATCTGTTCTTGCATATTTTAGTAAAATTCATTTTCATGCTAACACATTTCAAGACTAAAATGGAGATATTAACACGGTTTACGTGAGCCAGAAGCTTGTGCCAAGTGCAGGTAATTATATGGTACATCTAGTTTAGAGAATATAATCAAATATTGGTTTTCTGTCTCAAAGTAACAGAACCACGGCTCACAGACAGTCCTTGGTTAAATTATTTTGCCAGTGAAATGAAATAGCTTTTCTGATGCCACATTTTGGCAAGTCTTGTAAAATGGCCATGTGCCATGCAATAGATGCCAAAAAAATTATAAAATAAGTAAAGGAAATTAAACCAAATTTTCAAATATAACACTTTCTAGTGGTAAAAATATTATCTCACAACATATGTAGTATAGAATTCTGTTCAGCATACCCATGCATACCTTCCACACTGTATCCATATATAGAATTGTATCTCCTTATATACATTATACAAAATAACCCAATCAACTCTGATCATCCTGCAAATCCCTGATAAATGTCTGAGAGACAGTTACTTAACCACTTATTAGCCAGCAGATTTTACAGTAACATCAGGCACAGTACTGCAAAAGTGGCATAGATATGAACCCCCCTGACAGCTGAATGGTCACCAGTCTGTGTTAACCCTTTCACAATCATGAGAAAGTCCTTAGCAGGGAAAGGGTTAAAAGGAGGGAACAAATGTATATACAAAAGGAACACAGTGACTCGTGGCTATGCACTGTAAAGCATACCAATGAAACTACAATAGAACAGCATACAGACATTCAGCAACTGCTAGTTTTGCAGCCACTTCTCAAACCTAATGCATCAGAATATTAACCCCTACTGAGTATAAGTTCACTAACACGTGGAAATAAATACAATAAACTGATTTGAATGTACAAACATGCATCTTCATGAACTTATAACACGTACGTTTATAACAAACTCACAGTGTAAATACATGTCCAAGTCACAAAATGAAGTTTATGTGGCAATGAAAACGTTCATGTGTCTACATTTAGTAGGATTTATACAGGAGGTATGAGAGCACCTGTGAGTGTGGGTGTGTGCATGTTGTCATCTCTGCTACTGATGCCCCGAGTTTCAAATGAATACAACCTGCTAGCAATTGGTTACCCCCTTGGCTACCAGAGGGGTTCTGCAACTCATTGGGAATAGCAATACATTCTGGCAATCCATAGGTTAATCCCTATAATATATTTATCCTGAAAGTACCCACCTTGAGCCCAAGCAGGGAACAGCAAACCCAAAAATGCAATCCACATGAAGATCTGCAAGCATCCTTCAGGCATCCTTTTTTTGTAATCCGTAATCTGATATCCCCAATACTACTGGGACCCCAGATTCTCCCTAGATTCGAGACAGGGTGCTCAGTGGAAGGGAGAGTTTGACACTTAGGGATTTCCTCAGATCTCAGTCAGATTCCTTTACACATACAGTACGCTCGTCGCTGCTCCGGTTGCAATGATGCAATCAATGCTGACTGCCTGACTGACTGTTAATAACGGTCGTTGATGTTCAGTACCTCCGGCTCCACGTCTGACTCTAACTGAGCTGCTCTGAGACACGTGACCGCACGCGGAAGGATCTATTTCATTCCCGCCCAGCACTCAGAGACAGCCAGCCCCAATCAGATTCAGACGAGTTCTGAATTCTGAATCTGATTGGGTGAGAGTCAGACTAGTAGTGAGACGACTGAGAGGCGGCCAGGACGGAGGCTAGCCTCCTGTGGAAGCGTATGGGGCGCATTGGAGAGGACTGCATTAGCACCTTTTCTCCTCTGGTGGCAGTCTCTCAGCGTACCATACACTTCCACAGTAGTCAATGCATTCATATTGCGCAATGCAAGGACAGCCGGCTGTCCTTGTCTTGCGCAATATGAATGTATTGATGTATAAACAAACAGTGAGTCGGTTTTAATAAAATTTTTACACAGAATCATGATTTTGGTGGAGGGGTGGGGGGGTAGGGGGGGTCACCTTATTTTATAAAAAAAAAAATATGAAAAAAAAAAAATAATAATTTTTTTATTTTTTAATTTTAAATAAATGCTGCCTGTAATTACATAGATTGGCCAGGGGAGGCGCTGCCTCACCTGCCTCCTGTGACTGCACGTCACTGATTTGATCGCATTTGGCGGTGAAATGGTGGCATGAAATATACCAAAATGGGCCTAGATCAATAGTTTGGGATGTCTTCTAAATAAAAATATATACATGTCAAGGGATATTCAGGGATTCCTGAAAAATATCAGTGTTCCAATGTAACTAGCGCTAATTTTGAAAAAAAGTGGTTTGGAAATAGCAAAGTGCTACTTGTATTTTTTGCCTTATAACTTGCAAAAAAAGCAAAGAACATGTAAACATTGGGTATTTCTAAACTCAGGACAAAATTTTGAAACTATTTAGAATGGGTGTTTTTTGGTGGTTGTAGATGTGTAACAGATTTTGGGGGTCAAAGTTAGAAAAAAGTGTGTTTTGTTTCCATTTTTTCCTCATATTTTGTATTTTTTTATAGTAAATTATAAGATATGATGAAAATAATGGTATCTTTAGAAAGTCCATTTAATGGCGAGAAAAACGGTATATAATATGTGTGGGTACAGTAAATGAGTAAGAGGAAAATTACAGCTAAACACAAACACTGCAGAAATTTAAAAATAGCCATTGTCAATAAAGTGACACTGAACCCAAATTTGTTAATTTGTAATTCAGAAAGAGAATGCAATTTTAAGCAATTTTCTAATTTACTCCTATTATCAATTTTTCTTCGTTCTCTTGCTATCATTTTTTGAAAAAGAAGGCATCTAAACTTTTTTTTGGTTTCAGTACTCTGGACAGCACTTTTTTATTGGTGGATGAATTTATCCACCAATCAGCAAGGACAACCCAGGTTGTTCACCAAAAATGGACCGGCATCTAAACTTACATTCTTGCATTTCAAATAAAGATACCAAGAGAATGAAGAAAATTTGATAATAGGTAGACATGTGCGCGTTCTAAAAATTTGTTTCGTTTCTTTTCGATTCGTTTTTTTTTTTCGGCTCGGTTCGGTCAAATCAATTCGGTAATGCGTTCTTATTCATTTCGGTACCGTTCGTAGTTTTGTTAATTCGTTCTTTCAGATGCATTCGTAAACCGCAATTCGAATTTCAGACCGATACGTAATTTCGGTCCGATACGTAATTTCGGACCGATACGTAATTTCGTTCCGAATTTAATTTCGGTCCGAATATTCATTTCTGACGTTTTTTAATTTCGTATACGATTCGGTTCGATTATTTCGGATACATTCGATTTGTTTTTCTAATCGATTTGATATTATTTAATCATATCAAATATTATTCCTAAATGAAATATATTGTATTCCACTTTTAAATGACTGTAATATATTAACAATAATAAATAAATGTAATATGTCATTTATTTTATTTTAAAGTTTTTAAACACTATCTTTATAATTAATTATTTATACTGTGCAGTGTGCAGCCAATCATGCAGCCTGCAATTATGCTTGCATCATTCCTGCAGTCTGCACACTATAGCCACACCCATGTAACATATCTTATTCTTAAATTTTTTTGTGAGTTGAAGACTGAAGACAGAGAGCAGGTTGTTGGAGAGAATGTCTGAAATTGCTATTGTTCATGGAGGTGATAGGGGGACATTAGAGATAGCGACATTGTAGCTAGGGAGAGTAGTACTAGAGGTAGGGATAGGGACCGTGGAGAAGGTAATAGGATAGTGATAGAGGTAGGGAATCTAGGCGTCGGATTCATCATAGGGATAGGATTAGGCAGTTTAGGGACCTAGTTGGTAGTACTAGTACTACTAGGGAAGGTAGGGACAAGGAGAGGCATGGTGAGCACACCAGTGCCAAAAAACATATTAGTAAGCGGAGGAGGCCACTTACAACAAGTTCCTCTGAGTCTGATGCTATTGAAGAGCGTGCTGCCACATCACCAAGGCACAGAGGGCCAATTTTTACAGCCGATGAAAATTTGTGCCTAGTGTCAGCTGTGCTCAAAGTCAGGCACATTTTATTTTCATCAAGTGTTTCCTCGTTGGCCAAGCAAGCGGCATGGGACACTGTTTGCGATGCCGTCTTCGCAGTTGGGGGAGTGGAGCGTACAGCCGCCTGTGTCAAGCACCGGTAAGTTTTCAAAATCAATTTTCTTTTATAGTAAAAATAAACTAACTCTAGTTAGCCTGTGTGTACATAATACACAGGCCAAAATGTGTAAACTAAAGAAATACATTCAATTAATATTATTTTTCATTGTCATGGCATCTTTATTTGAAAAAGCAGGAATGTAAGTCAAGCTTAAAGCCAGGGATAGTAAACTCTGAAAATATATTTCATGATTCTGCTAGAGCATTTATTTGTTAATCAACTTTCTAATGACTCCTATTTTATTATTAATTAGTCTTTTTTCTCTTATCTTTATTTGAAATTGTAGCTTGATAAGTTAAGGACAGGACAGAGCCTGCCCATTTTTTGTTTTAGTACCCTGGCGAGCTTTTGAGATTGGTGGCAACTGGCAACATTTATTAAACCAATTCTGCACCTAAAAATGCTCATTCCTGCTTTCAAATAAAGATTCCATGTGAATGAAGAAATAATGACTTACTATTAAATTATATAATTGTTTAAATTTTCATCTCTATCTTGAAATAAAATGTTTGTGTTTACTATTTTATTAATTATCCATTTAAGGCCTTTTTTATAATATTTACAGAATTAAAGATGGAAACTTTGCCCAAAAAATACCAAATATATTCTTTTTTTGGATTATATATATATTTTACTTCTCATGATTTATAAATAAAGGCAAGGGATAAACTTTAATCCACTTTATGGGGCACAAAGTCAGATTCAAACGTAAAGGGACACTTAACCAAAATTATTTCTTTCATGATTCCGATAGAGCATCAATATTTTTTTTTTTATCAACTTTCTAATGTACTCCTATTATCAAATTTTCTGTGTTCTCTTGGGGGTCAATGTATTAATGTGCGAGGGGAAATGATACGATGTAGCGTATCATGTCCGCCGCACATCGATAAATGACAGCTGCTTCATAACTTTTCCTGCGAGCCTCAGGGGCATGAAGCCCCGTATCAAGCTTGATAAATTAACCCCTTGGTAACTATCTCTTTATTGGAAAAAGAATGAATGTAAGCCTATGAGCCAGCCCATCCTTGGGTCAGTACCTGGGTAGTGCTTGATGATTGTTGGCTAAATGTTGCCACCAATCAGCAATCGCTATCCAAGATGCTGAACCAAAAATTGTTCCATTTCTTAAAGGGACAGTCTAGTTAAAATTAAACATCTATTATCTAATTTGCTCAATTCTTTAGATATCCTTTGTTGAATAAATAGCAATGCACATGTGTGATCCAATCACACAAGGCCTTTAGGTGCAGCAACCAATCAGCAGCTACTGAACATATCTAGATCTGCTTTTCAGCAAGTGATATCAAGAGAATGAAGCAAATTAGATAATAGAAGTAAATTAGAAAGTTGTTTAAAATGACATGCTCTTTCTAAATCAAGAAATAAAAAAATTGGCTTTCATGTCCCTTTAAGCTTTACAATTATTTACATTCCTTCTTTTTCAAATAAAGCTCCAAGGAGACTGACTAAATAAATATTAATAAAAAAAAATAATAGTATTAAATTTTATTAAAATTCTATGCTCTACCCGAATCTTGAAATAAAAAATTTGTCTTCAGTGTGCCTTTAAATATTCATTTATAAAAAAAAATTATACTTATCAATTTATTATCAAATCCACTTTGAGCAGCGCCGTTCTCATGCTTTTCTCGTGCAGTTTTCTATACTCTCCACTGCACATTCAGCGTTGGTTGTAATATTTTTTAAGTCCAGGTATGTTTTTCTCATGCTGCAGTCTCACTCTCTCTAGTATGTGCATGACAGCATCAGCCAAACATACCTGTCCTTATAATATAAATATCTTATTGTTAAACGACCGCTCATGCTGTTTAATAAATAACATAATTAAGAAGTAGCTATAGCTAATAAAAATACAATGCAATTCTAACACTTCATTAAAATGTATAGAATTATTTTTATACCAATTATATTTGTTTATGGTCACCTGTATATGTGACAGATATCATCCAATCACAGACTATGGGGCATATGTTGTATCAAGCTCCGAATGGAGCTTGATGCCCCGTGTTTCTGGCGATCCTGCAGGCTCACCAGAAACAGCAGTTATGAAGCAGCGGTCACAAAGACTGCTGCTCCATAACCTGTCTGCCTGCTCTGAGCAGGCGGACAAAACTCGCAACAATACAACCCGATCGAGTTGATTAACACCCTTGTGAGCTGCTGGTGCAATGCTGAATAGGTCGAGCGTATTGCTCGCCGTATTCAGCGAGGTCTGTCGGACCTGATCCGCTATGTTGGATCAGGTCCGCCAGACCTTGATAAATATGCCCTATATGTATACCCTGTGAGCTTCTGCACATGCTCAGGAAGTTATTACATAAAAAGACTGTAAATTAAATGTATATAAATGAAGTAAATTATTAAATGTATATATTTAAAAGGACATGAATCAATGTTTCTTCCACGATTCATATAGATAATAAAATTTTAATTAAATAACTTTCAAAATAACGTATATTATTTGATTATCTTCCTTCTCTTATTATTTGTTGAAATGTTTTTCTAGGCAAGCTTTGGAGCAGCAGAGAAGCTATTTTCTCGCTGTTGATTGGTGGCTGCACAGTGCATATACATATATTTCAATTTTGATTGGCTCACCCAGGTGTTTTGTTAGAAATTATTCATGCATTGCTGCTCCTTCAATAAATGATACCAAGAGAATGAAATTAATTAGAAAATCAAAGTAAATGCTAAATGTTTGGAAAATGATATCCTCTATCTGAATCAGGCAAAATATTTTGTTTTCTTTTCATGTCCCCTTAACTTTCCAATTATCTGATCTAGCTGATTCAGAATCAGAAAACTTTATTTTCACTTTATAGTCCATTTCAATGTATAACAGATAAGCAAAGACTACTGTACTAACTTTACAAAAAAAAAACAATTTATTTGTTACATAACTAAATTTTACATTCATATAAAACAACAATAACCTGTGAATTTATATATATATATATATTTCTATTAATCTATCCATCTCTATAATATAACTTTTTAAAACTAAAAAAATCCGTGGTAAAGGTCAGGCACTGTCATTCATTTCCAATAGCTCCGCTGGTATTCTTTGGATGTATCTGATGCAAAATGTAAGAAATCCTTATTTTCAAATAAAGTCAGTATAGTTTATCAATAACCAAAAATATGTTTTTATTTTATTTATAGGTATTATGATTGCAGGGCCATTGTAAAAAAGAAAATGTCATTGATGTACTCCACAAAGAGAGTGCATTTTAACAGTTGGGAGATGGAGATGCGGGACAAGCTTCTTGAAGAGGCTGTTGTCACTGTAGAAGGAAGTGTCACTGGAGAAGGAAGCTCAAGTAGGAGAGACGAATCTGTCAGGGAAAAGAGAGCTGGTGAATAAAATTAAATATACGATTGCTTTGATTACTTTGCATGGGTGTGGAAATAAAAACCAAAAAAAAAGGGAATAAAGTGGAATACAAGACAATCGATTTATCCTTTAGCTATTACAATTTCCCTTTTTTTTTTTTTTTAAAACAAATAAAGAAAGACCCATATCTGTAAGGCAAAAAAATCATGTATGACGGGAGTTGCATTCTAGGCAGCATACATAGCTACATAAACATATTTCATAACTCAATTTCCATCATCCACATACATTTCTTGTGTATGTGAATTGTGAATGTGAAAGATGGAATATGAATGCATCTGGCATAGTTGTATATGAGAGAATCAAAATCACACTTTATATAAGTCCGGTGAGGTTGCTTGATTGTCAAAATGCCATGACTACAAAAGCCTGTTCAAAGATACAAAGGTTCAAATCCCAGCAGGGCCAACTCAGCCCTTAATCCTTCTGATGTCACTCAAATGAGTACCATTACATTTCTTAATAATAACAACTATAACTATTCAACTGCCGATTTTTTTAAATTTTGAGAGCGAGCGCTGAAAATGACCTTCAAGACTTTGAGTACCACTGTGAGAAAGGCGCTATATAAATAATAATTATATATATATATATATATATCATCCTTCTCCCTCACCATGGCCTTTCTTTTGTGTTCCCCTCACTCCCCTATGCCCCTTCATTTGTTGTTCCTCTATATCCTTTTTCCTCATGTCATCTTTCTTCTCTTTCCCTCCCAAGGCCCTTTTTTTTTTCTTTCCCTACCTCACCAATACCTGAATTTTATACGCTTTGGCCTTTGCATCCTTTTTTCTGTAATGTGACTTCAAATCTTTAAAATATAAAAAATCGACCATGACATTAAATGCCTATTATGGTCTGTTGACAAGATTTTCTATATATATATTTCACTACCTGGCCTGTATAGGTTTTTTTTTACATTATGATTCATTTATCACTAACAACATTTGTCCACTAATACACGTGTTAGACTTACCTGTCTCTTATCCTTGATGTTTTCCAGATCACCGAAAATACTCTGCAGGCCGATCATCAGGCCCAAGCACGTCTCAGCCAAGTTCTGGTAAGTACCTAAATAAGGAATACAAAGTAGGTTTTAGAATAAAAAAAATGGATTGAAGATTAGATTTCTACTCCCAGAGTATTACATTCAAATAGTAGTACCCTGTCCCAGTTCCCTAGCCCATCACTAATAACTATTGTTCACTAATACACGTGTTAGACTTACCTGTCTCTTATCCTTGATGTTTTCCAGATCACCGAAAAAACTCTGCAGGGCGATCATCAGCCCCAAGCACTGATCAGCCTAGTTCTGGTAAGTATCTAAATAAGGAATACAAAATAGGTTGTAGAATAAAAAATGGATTGAAGATTAGATTTCTACTCCCAGAGTATTACATTAAAATAGTAGTAGTACCCTGTCCCAGTTCCCTAGCCCATCACTAATAACTATTGTTCACTAATACACGTGTTAGACTTACCTGTCTCTTATCCTTGATGTTTTCCAGATCACCGAAAAAACTCTGCAGGGTGATCATCAGCCCCAAGCACTGATCAGCCTAGTTCTGGTAAGTATCTAAATAAGGAATACAAAGTAGGTTGTAGAATAAAAAAAATGGATTGAAGATTAGATTTCTACTCCCAGAGTATTGCATTCAAATAGTACCCTGTCCCAGTTCCCTAGCCCATCACTAATAACTATTGTTCACTAATACACGTGTTAGACTTACCTGTCTCTTATCCTTGATGTTTTCCAGATCACCGAAAACACTCTGCAGGGCGATCAGCCCCTAGCACGCCTCAGCCTAGTTCTGGTGGTAAGTACCTAAATAAGAAATACAAACATAGGTTTTAGAAAAAAAAAATGTATTGAAGATTAGATTTTTACTCCCAGAGTATTACATTCAAAATGTATCCTGTCCCAGTTCACTAGCCCTGTTACCTTTTTCTTGGCAAGTTACTTTCCATGATCAAGTGTTGTGCTTAAAGATATAATGAACCAAACATTTTTCTTTCATGATTTCATACTAGAATCTGCTAGAACAGCAAATGAACCTACTTAATTACAGTATTTGATCATCAATTTTTCTTTGTTTTCTAATATTATCTTTATTTTACAAAGCAATAATGTAAGCCTGGTCCCCGTTTTTCTTTTCTTCTTTCCAACCCATGCATAGTGGCATAGTGCTTGCTTACATTCTTGATTTATAAAATAACAATAATAAGAAGACAACAAAACAAATGTTATGATAGGACTATACATTTATAATGCTGCTTTATAATTTCCTGCTCTTTCAAAATATTGAAAGTCAAATATTTGTTTAATTATCCATTGTATCTTGATTTTCATATAATGACTTTCATCAGCCTGATAAGGATTCTGCCGGCCATCCACTTGTTGCGACTATCAGCTGACCATTCTCTGCTAAATGTATGGCACACTATTCACCTTTTCATTAAATATTTTTTTTTTAATGCTTTACCATTTTTAAAAAAAAAAATAATATTCAAAATAAATATTGATGTCTTCACACAAACTTATTATCTATAATTTAGTATACCTTGGCTTGTGCTGATTTTATTCTATATTTAACAGTGTTAGTAACTTGGATTCGGATCCCACCAGTAGCAGCCTTCGGAAGTGGAGAGATGCCCACTACTCCTCCACGTAAGTTATAACAAACTGAAAATATAAACAAACAAGACAGGCAAAAATTATCTGGACATGTTATGTAATTAAGCCTTTACTATATCAAAAATAATCAGCTACAAATGATTTAAAACGCAATTTTTCTACAAATAAATTTATTAAAGGGATACTAAATAAAAAAAATTTCTTTCATGATTCAGATAGAGCATGAGATTTTAAGTACCTTTCTAATTTAATCCTACTATCAATTTCTCTTTGTTCTCATGCTATCTTGATTTGAAAAAGCAGTACTGTAAGCTTTAGAGCCAGACCATTTTTTGTTCAGCACCTAGGTAGCACTTTCTGATTTGTGGCTAAATGTAGCAAACCAATCAGCAAGCTCTACCAAGGTGCTGAACTAAAAATGGGCCGGCTCCTAACCTTTTATTAATGCTTTTTCAAATCAAGATAACATGAGAACAAAGAAAAATTGATAATAATAGGAGTAAATTAGAAAGTGGCTTAAAATTGCATGTTCTATCATAATCATGAAAGAAAAGATGTGGGGTTAGTATACCTTTAATTGAATATAACTTTTATTTAGATTTGACAGAGAGATAAAATCGGTCCATCCTGGATATTAAAATATATTTGAGCGAATAATGTATAATAAAATTTTGTGGATAGTCTGTTGCTGTATTTTTCTTAGATATTATGGAAGAAATCTTTTAGCGAGAGTCTTTCTATGTCTGTACAACATGTCAACAAATACATTGGTTTTCATACAACAAAATAATATTTGATTACTGTTTCATCTATTTCAGAACTACGCGGCATTTCTGCAGGTGGAAGCCATAGCAGTCAACTGCATTCACCTGTTCTTTGTGTAGAGGGAAGTCCTGTTGTAAATATTCAAGCAACATGCTTTTCACCATCGTCATCTGTCATCGTTGACCAAACATCAACAGAAGACCATGCCCCCATTGTGGATGAGCAGACAGCCCAGACTCAAGCACCTCAACTGGAAGAACAACATCGGTATAGCCGGACGGAAGAATTACTTCTGGAAAATTTACTGGCAACAAAAAAATTAACAAAAGCTGTAAACAATATGAGAAAAGATGTCCATAGACACATAGACAGGGCATTAGCCCGTGTCAACAGAGATCAGAGGCAAGCAATTGATCAAATGCAGGAATCCATTTTGGATGCAATTTATCTGAATCTACACAATGTTTCATGACCTGAAACATAGATAGAACTTTATTATATAACTTAATTTTATGACTCAAACTTGTGATACTTATATTATTTTACAAGGTTTAAAAATTGAAAGTTACATTAAAACCTTCTTTATGAGCAGCACTCCATGCCGGTTTAATAAAAATTATTTTGAAGTAAACATGTATTGATAATTCTTACCCGTGAACTCCTTGTAGCATCCTCTTTTTTAAGGTCTGTCTCCTCCCTCAAAGTCAAGTCTACAGTTTTTCTTTAGTATTCTATGAAAAACATGAGAAAGAAACAGAGAATATTTTATTAATAAATGTAAATAAATGATGGAATGTGGATTAAGTGGTAAATTTAAAAGTCACTCACTTGTTTGTGCCTCTGTGCAAAGCATTACTATTATTGTTTTTTTTTTCTTATGAGGAGCGGACTTCCAGAATGACAACACTGTCCTAGAGATTAACCGTATTTTTTTGCATATGGTAGCAGCTGGCTGATTGTTCAATCTATATTTTTTTGTAGCACTAATATTTTTTTTTAGTGCACAAAAATATTATTCTTAGTTGTAATTCAAAATTTTTTTTCTTAAACATTAAGACAATAATTTTGGATAACAGTCTCCAAAACTCCCACTAACTAATAAAAAAAATTGTGGCTTAACTTGAACTGTAACTAATGTGTGACAATGCTTACAACAGAAACTTTTCGTGTAACGTGTAAATATGTGTTAACAATTGTAAAATTATGATGAAGGTGCACTTATTAATTATAAACGATTTTAAAAAAAATGGATACACTAATACAAATGCTTGAGCAAGCTTGTTTAGGCTAAATCAATATCTAAAAAAATAACGAAAAATATAAAGAAAGTCAATAGAAAGTTGAAATTGTAATAAAATCAACCATCACACCCTTGGGAAGTAAAATCGCTGTCAAATAGAAATTTATTTTTGGGTCGCCATTCTATGACAAATCATCACATTTCAATGTTTATTATGAAATATTTAAGGTTGAAGGTCACATGACGTTCGTTACCTTCAAATTACTAATATAAATCAAAATAATTGGATTTTTGGGCCTTAGCTTTTAAGTTTAAATTATTTGGAATTTGTTTTACATTTTGGATGGATACCCTGCTGTAGTGGGAATAAAATATATTATGTCTCAAAGAGGGGTAGAAAATTTTGAATTTGGGAAGTTACTTGATTGATGACCTCTAGCTAACTAAAAAATATCATCCAAATAAGAGATCTTTTGCTTTAGGAGCCATGATGATTGATTTGTCATGTAATGACAACCAGCAAAGCCGGATTAGCCTAACGGGATAGCAGTAAATGTATTGTTGGGCGGGAGCAGCTATGGCTAGAAAAGCTAGAATTTAAAGTGCTGATTAATGGATGTAATTGGGCTTTACAGTGCATATAGCAAGAATATGTGTAAAAAATTAATGAAAAAATTATATACTATAATTTGGAAAAAAAATATTGTGGGGAAGGAGTATCACAGTAATCTCACCTTTGTGAAAAATTGCATGTGTGCATTATACTGAGTGGGTGGAAAATAGGGCTGTTCGCCTAATTTTCCAGGGATGATTTTAATTCCCAGTCCAGTACTGACTGGCACACTGCACAAGTGGGTCAGCAGGAGATTATATCCACTTTTTAATCTGAATCAAAGCTGAGAGCTGGGTAACCCAGCTTTGGAAGATTTATTTTTAAAAATGTCATCTGCTCCAGGAGATGGGGGGACAACTGTGCACGATGAGGTGAAAGTGTATTTCCTGTGATTGAAAATACACGTTCACTGTGGACGCTGGTTGGGGGACAGGAAAGTAGCTCTTGGGCTACCACAGACAGGACAGGCCACAAATACCTCTTTTCATCCCAAAATGTCAAGGGATCAGTACTGGGGGGCAGGGGAGGTTGAGATAGGTAAAGCTTAACCGTGTCGGCAGCATTGCTCTCTTTCATCGGGGGATCTCTAATGTCTCCAACCAATGTGCCCAGTGTATCAGCCCAAAAAGTAGCTGCTGTGGTGGGACGAGGACAAGCAGCAGTGCTAGAGCTTTTGGGTGACAGAGTCTCACTATCAGACTCTGTCATCTCTTCATCTTCCTCTACAGGTGACATTTTTTTTTTGTCTATCACACACTCTCTGTATCAATTTGTCCCACCATGAGGTCAAGGTATTTGTACGGAGTGCTATCTTTCCCTTTACTCTAGGATCACAAAGTGTGGCTAGCATATAGTAAGGGGTACTGTCGATGCACTCTTTTACGCGCCGAGTCAGTTGCTCCTTCAACCTCCTTACAAGGGCAGCAACATCATCATGAAGATTACCACCAGGCAATACTTCCCTATTAGTATGGAAATTATCGAATAGGTTAGAGAGGTGAGTGAAGAGGGGAATGACTTGTGCCAGGCTAGCGTTCTCTTGACTTAAATTTTCTGTCACCGCCCGAAAAGGTGTGAGGACTGCCACTACCTGTTCAATCATGGCCCAGTCATCCCTGCCCAGTGGTCTGTCAATGCCAATGGAATGTTTGTATGCCATTGCATGGATTGCCTTTTGCTGTTCAAATATACGCTCCAGCATATCTAATGTGGAGTTCCATCTAGTACTCACATCTTGTTTGAGCCGGTGCTCTGCAAGTCCAAAATTTTTCTGTTCCTGCCTAAGGAGATGGCTATCTTTGACACTATGATGGAAGTGGCCAGCTATTTTTCGGCAACACTCAAAAAGTGTTGCCAACCTTCCAGTATCGTGATCGAGGGCAACCTTAACAACAAGATGCAGTACATGTGCCGAACAGCGTATACCCACAAACCCGCCATCCCGTAGCGCCTTTAGCATATTGGCTGCCGCATCGGTGACAACAAAACCCATTTGTGCCTTTGTCCCTGCCTGCTCTCCTAGCCACTGAGCCACCATATTACTCAGTACATGTCGGATGTTCTGAGAGGTGTGCTGATGATCCATCACCTCAGCATGCAGGAGAAAGGAGCGGTACCCCTTGACTACTGCACCAGTCACTGAGTCTGAGGTTTTTGAGCCTGAACTTTTGGCTGATATAACTGGTGGTGACACATTTGGCAGCCACCAATGTGCCGTCAAAGACAGGAAGGCATTTTGGCCACTAGGAGCACTCCAAAGGTCAGTGGTGAAGTGCACTGACTGTCCAGCAGCCTTTACCAGCTCCTCCTTCAAAACAACAACGCATGATCTGTAAAGTGAGGGAATTACAGATCTACTGAATGTGGTACGAGAAGGAACTTTATAATGGGGTACAACTGCCTCCATAAGTTGTTTAAAGGGGTCCCCTTCCACCATATTTAAAGGAACCCCTCCAACTGCTATGAGCTGGCCAATGAGGCGTGTCATTTTTCGCACCTGCTGTCTTGACATGCGACTGGAATGTACACCAAATTGCTCCATTGTGGGCTGGGTGGATTTCATGGGATGTTGGCTGACACTGATAGCAGCTGCACCAGAAGAGGCATGATCACCATGCCCCTTGTGATTCCTACTGGTGGTGACTGTGACACTGCTAGTAGTAGTTCCCCTAGTAGTGCTGGCTGGAGCAGAGACACCACTTTCTTCCCTTAACACCACTGGCTTGTGATGGGTGCAAAGGTGTTGGTTCATTCCTGAATTGGTCAGATGCCCCAACACTCTACCCCGGCTGATTTCCCTACCACACAATTTGCATTTGGCTTGGTGACCATCACCAATAGCCTCAAAATGCTGCCACACTTGTGCACGACGGGTACCTTTGCCACTGTGCAGTGAAGAATCTTTTGTGACAGTTTCTTTGGCCGCACATGCTGTAGCAACTTCTTTTCTTTTTGTTATTTCATGTCCTTCTCTCTGTGATGTAACAGGAGGAGGCCTAAACATTGAAGGGATGGCGGGAATGGAGGAGGTTAGTGGCCTACCAGTAGTGGCGGGTGCACTAACTACAATCTGGCTGGGAGACTCAACACAAGCTATTGGAGAGCTCAGTGACACTTGTGGTGACGATGTTGGAGACGGAGAGGAATACAAATCTATAGAATACTGTGAATGATGGGTAGGTGAATAGTGAATTTGATCATCTGGTTCAAAATTATGAGATGATGCTGATTCGTCCATGTCAGTAAACATGGATTTATCACTAGCGACATATGTTGGGGAGCCCTCTTCTCCCTGGTGACTACTGGTGCCCTTTTCACATATATCAATAACAGATGGGCTATCAGTAATGTTGGCACTGGCAGTAGCAGTGGTGGTGGCAGCAGTATCAGCATGAGAAATTTTGTCTTCCTCATACTCAAATACTTCACGTTTGGGCTGCTTAAATGAATGTTCACTGGAAAAAGCCTGCGTTGGTACTGTTTGGCTTCTACTGTAAAACATTTTAGTTGGCAACACGGTACTAGAACTGGACATAGCAGAGGTGGTGACACAACTGGCACTAGTGATTGTACTAGTTGTTTTGGGGGGAAGCTCCGGAAAATTAAGACGCCGACGAAATGCGGACTGCTTCCTGGTCTCAGAGGAGGACCTATCAACCCTGCTAGAGGATTGTGAACTTGAATTTTACTTACAGCCCTTTGAAATTTAGAGAGTGGACTCAGATGACTACTAGTACTACCGCTAGTGAGTCTACGAGTGCTTTGACTACTGCTGCTGCTAGCTCTGCTTGAACCAGTAAACTTTACCTGAGGTTGCTTCATTTGCCTCTCCTTTGTAGTATCAGGTCTATTGTGAGACCTAAATGATGTTTCACGTGTGGAGGGTGGATGAGAAATGTCTGTGCCTGGCAATGAGGATGTGGATTCTGTGGAAGGATTTGACACAGACAGTAACGGTACACATGTAGTGTCACTGGTGGTTACTGTGACACTGCTACTGGTTGTTTGAGGAACATGAGGTGGGGGAGGACTATCCATTATAAATAGGTAGTTGTCTATATATATTTAAAAAATAAAAATTGAAAAAATAAATAATACTAATTATTAGTATAGATTTAGCCAATAATAGAGATTGGATAATGTGTCTAGTTCTGATGATGCTGATGTGTTCCAAAAAAAAAAATGACTAAAGGACAAGTGTGCCTGCTGTAATGTAATATAGGAAGACAGCAAAGCAAATAAAGATAGAACTCTGATAAATTAAACAGACAAAAAAAATTAAATTAAATTGTGTGTGGATATATATCAAAAATGATGACTAGTATACATACACACACACCAAAAAAAATCCTATGCAAAAATAAGAAATGTGCCTGTAATGTTATATACATTTACAGCACAGAAAATAAATTATACTACAGTTAAACAAACAAAAAAAAAATGTTATTAAATTCTGTGTGGGGATATCAAACTACAAATGAATAGTATACATACACACACACACACACACAAAACAAATAATAGATTTATCCATAAAGAGTAAATAAGGGTGATGTCTGTGTCTTTTGCTGATGTGTTATCAAAAAAATGCTATCATCATTCAGCAACCAACCTGTGTGCCTGTTATATAACTTTAAAGTTTAAGACAGCACACACACACACACACAGCAAATAACTAAATCTCTGTCTTAAACAAAAAAAACTAAATAATTGCAGTGAGCTCAGCTCAGCTCATTACAGATAGAACTCCAAAAAGTCACACAACAAAATCAATAGAATAGTACACAATTAGAATATTTATTTTTAACTAACTATACTAACTAACTAGTACTCTAGTGAGAAGTTTTAAATAATAACAATTATTAATGCAAGAACTATAAGATAAAGAAATATAATATATTTGACTGTTGTAAAACTTTCTCCTCTCCCTTGAGTCACAATTTCAGCCAAAAATAATAATATAATAAGCACAAATACGCAGACCAGTAAATCTCTAGGACACTGTGCCTTCTTCTCTTCTTCTGTAACTGTTCAACTTCACAACAAGTTCAGGGATTGTCTTCTGCTGCAATGCTGACAGAATGGAAGTCTGATAATGTCTGCCTTCTGATTAACACAACAGCACAGATAAAGCACAGCCCTTGAGGAAAAGCTAGCACATTGCACTGCGTGTGACAGTAATCCAACCCACAAAATTATAATAATATTAATTATTGGACCAGAAAACTATCACTGTGACAGAATCCAACCCCCCAAAAAAATGAATGATCTGATTGGACAAGAAGATATATGACACTACACTCATTTTAATAAACTAATCAATTTGAATCGATTCGTTGTCACTCGTTATTACTTACTAGTATACCATGCTAGTCCAAAAACCAAAATAAATATTTTATATTTTCATTTGTTCAATAAATAATTACATAATCATTCAGATCTCACTTTCTTCTAACTATTTTGTGGTTCTTTGGATTTAATAATAAGATTTATTTGAAGAAATAATTTGAAAACTGCGCCACGCGCACGTCTGAATGAAAACGAATATATCGGAACGAATCGAATTTTTCGGAACAAATGCATTCGGATTAGTAGTTACGTAACGATACGTCACGTGTAACTAAAAATCGAACTGCGTCACATGTAAAATTGTAAATATAAAAATCAATTCAAATGCGCCACACACATCCGAATCACAACGAATACGTCCGAACGATTCGAAGATTTCAGAACAAATTCATTCGGATTAGTTTCTTTCGGAAACCATTTCATTCGGATATTCGAATCGGCCCGAAGCTCCGAATTCTACAAAATTCGGACGAATTTGAATTCGGTACGAAACGAATCGCACATGTCTAATAATAGGAGTAAATTCGAAATTTGCATAAAATTTCATGCTCAATCTGAATCACGAAATTAAATTTTTGGGTACAGTGTCCCATTAAGGGTAAGAAAATTGAAAAATGGTCCGGTCATTAAGGGGTTAAATATAATTTTAATCTAACTAAATAAATCAAATCTTATTAACTAAAGTATTCCTATTTAAAACTAAATACTTACCTGTAAAATAATTCCTAAACTAGCTACAATATAACAAATAATTATATTGTAGCTATTTTAGGATTTATATTTATTTTACAGGCAAATTTGGATTTATTTTAACTAGGTGCAATAGCTATTAAATAGTTATTTACTATTTAATAGCTACCTAGTTAAAATAATTACAAAATTACATGTAAAATAAATCCTAACCTAAGTTACAATAAAACCTAACACTACACTATCAATAAATTAATTAAATAAATTATCTACAATTAAATACAATTAAATAAACTAAACTAAATTACAAAAAAAAACAAACACTAAATTACAAAAAATAAAAAAAGATTACAAGAATATTAGGCTAATTACACCTACTCTAAGCCCCCTAATAAAATAAAAAAGCCCCCCAAAATAATAAAGGTCCCTACCCTATTGTAAATTAAAAAAGTAATCAGCTCTTTTACCAGCCCTTAAAAGGGCTTTTTGCAGGGCATGCCCCAAAGTAATCAGCTCTTTTGCCTGTAAAAAAAAATACAACCCCCCCTTCAAGATTAAAACCTACCACCCACATACCCCTACTTTAACCCACCCAAACCCCCCTTAAATAAACCTAACACTACCCCCTGAAGATCTCCCTACCTTGAGTCGTCTTCACCCAGCCGGGCCGAAGTCTTCATCCGATGGGGCAGAAGAGGACATCCAGACCGGCAGAAGTCTTCATCCTATCCGGGCAGAAGAGGACATCTGGACCGGCAGACATCTTCATCCAAGCAACATCTTCTATCTTCATCCATCCGGAGCGGAGCAGAGCCATCTTCTTCCCAGCCAACGCGGATCCATCCTCTTCAACCGACGCCTACTCGCCGAATGAAGGTTCCTTTAAATGAAGTCATCCAAGATGGCGTCCCTCAAATTCAGATTGGCTGATAGGATTCTATCAGCCAATCGGAATTAAGGTAGGAAAAATCTGATTGGCTGATTCAATCAGCCAATCAGATTGAGCTTGCATGCTATTGGCTGTTCCGATCAGCCAATAGAATGCAAGCTCAATCTGATTGGCTGATTGGATCAGCCAATCGGATTGAACTTGAATCTGATTGGCTGATTGAATCAGCCAATCAGATTTTTCCTACCTTAATTCCGATTGGCTGATAGAATCCTATCAGCCAATCGCAATTTGAGGGACGCCATCTTGGATGACGTCATTTAAAGGAACCTTCATTCGGCAAGTAGCCGTCGGTTGAAGAGGATGGATCCGCATCGGCTGGGAAGAAGATGGCTCCGCTCCGCTCTGGATGGATGAAGATAGAAGATGCCGCTTGGATGAAGATGTCTGCCGGTCCGGATGTCCTCTTCTGCCCGGATAGGATGAAGACTTCTGTCGGTCTGGATGTCCTCTTCTGCCCCATTGGATTAAGACTTCGTCCCGGCTGGGTGAAGACGACTCAAGGTAGGGAGATCTTCAGGGGGGTAGTGTTAGGTTTATTTGTGTGGATTAGAGTAGGGGTATGTGGGTGGTGGGTTTTAATGTTGGGGGGGTTGTATTTTTTTTTACAGGCAAAAGAGCTGATTACTTTGATGCATGCCCCGCAAAAAGCCCTTTTAAGGGCTGGTAAAATAGCTGATTACTTTTTAATTTAGAATAGGGTAGGGACCTTTATTATTTTGGGGGGCTTTTTTATTTTATAAGGGGGCTTAGAGTAGGTGTAATTAGCCTAATATTCTTGTAATTTTTTTTATTTTTTGTAATTTAGTGTTTTTTTTTTTGTAATTTAGTTTAGTTTATTTAATTGTATGTAATTGTAGGTAATTTATTTAATTAGTTTATTGATAGTGTAGTGTTAGGTTTAATTGTAACTTAGGTTAGGTTTTATTTTACAGGTAATTTTGTAATTATTTTAACTAGGTAGCTATTAAATAGTAAATAACTATTTAATAGCTATTGTACCTAGTTAAAATAAATACAAAGTTGCCTGTAAAATAAATATAAATCCTAAAATAGCTACAATATAATTATTCGTTATATTGTAGCTAGTTTAGGGTTTATTTTATAGGTAAGTATTTAGTTTTAAATAGGAATACTTTAGTTAATAAGATTTAATTTATTTAGTTAGATTAAAATTATATTTAATTTAGGGGGGTGTTAGGTTTAGGGTTAGACTTAGCTTTAGGGGTTAATACATTTATTAGAGTAGCGGCGAGGTCCAGTCGGCAGATTAGAGGTTAATACTTGAAGTTAGGTGGCGGCGACGTTGAGGGGGGCAGATTAGTGGTTAATACTATTTATTATAGTGTTTGCGAGGTGGGAGGGCGGCGGTTTAGGGGTTAATAACTTTATTAGAGTATCGGCGAGGTCCGGTCAGCAGATTAAGGGTTAATACTTGTAGTTAGGAGGCGGCGACTTTGGGGAGGGGCAGATTAGGGGTTAATAAATATTATGTAGGTGTCGGCGATGTTAGGGGCAGCAGATTAGGGGTTCATAGGGATAATGTAGATGGCGGCGATGTGCGGTCGGCAGATTAGGGGTTAAAAATATTTATTATAGTGTCAGCGATGTGGGGGGACCTCAATTTAGGGGTACATAGGTAGTTTATGGGTGTTAGTGTACTTTAGAGCACTGTAGTTAAGAGCTTTATATACCGGCGTTAGCCCATAAAGCTCTTAACTACAGCCTTTCCATGGGCGTTAGGAGTCTTGTCGGTAGAGGTGTACCGCTCACTTCAGCCAAGACTCTAAATACCGGCATTAGGAAGATCCCATTGAAAAGATAGGATGGCGTAAGGAGATCTGCGGTATGGAAAAGTTGCGGCTTGAAAGTGAGCGGTACACCTTTACCTGGCCGATTCTAAATACCAGCGGGCGGCCAAAAGCAGCGTTAGGACCCCTTAACGCTGCTTTTGACGGCTAACACAGAACTCTAAATCTAGGCGTTAGGGTTTATTTTTATTTTGCAGGCAACTTTGTATTTATTTTAACTAGGTACAATAGTTATTAAATAGTTATTAACTATTTAATAACTTCCTAGTTAAAATAAATACAAATATACCCTGTAAAATAAAACCTAACCTACGTTACAATTACACCTAACACTACACTATAATTAAATAAATTCCCTAAACTAAATAATACAATTAAATAAAATTATCTAAAGTACAAAAATAAACAAACACTAAATTACAGAAAATAATAAACAAATTACAAGATTTTTAAACTAATTACACCTAATCTAATAACCCCTAACAAAATAAAAACACCCCCCCAAAATAAAAAAAGCCCTACCCTACACTAAATTACAAATAGCCCTTAAAAGGGCCTTTTGCGGGGCATTGCACCAAAGTAATCAGCTCTTTTAACTGTAAAAAAAATTACAAACCCCCCAACATTAAAACCCACCACCAACACAACCAACCCTACTCTAAAACCCACCCAATCCCCCCTTAAAAAACCTAACACTAACCCCTTGAAGATTACCCTACCGTGAGAAGTCTTCACCCAAATGGGCCGAAGTCCTCAATGAAGCCGACAGAAGTGGTCCTCCAGACGGGCAGAAGTCTTCATCCAGACGGCATCTTCTATCTTCATCCATCCGGCGCGGAGCAGCTCCATCTTCAAGACATCTGACGTGGAGCATCCTCTTCATCCGACATCTTCTTCAACAATGACGGTTCCTTTAAGTGACGTCATCCAAGATGGCGTCCCTTCAATTCCGATTGGCTGATAGAATTTTATCAGAAAATCGGAATTAAGGTAGGAAAAATCCTATTTTTTTTTTTAAAGAAATTTCTTTAAAACAGAAATGTGGAAGCATGAGAAGAAAATAAAGTGACATGAAAACAGGGTTGTAACCTAAGGAATTTCAAGCTGCTGTACCATAACCTGGCAGGGGTCTTACAAACACACAGACACAGCTTCTCTAAAACACACTCTCACACACACACATACACACTTACTCTAACACTCATAAACCCAAACTTATTGACACACAAACTCTCTCACACTCATATACACAAACTCACTCACTCACTCATTCACAGAAACTCTCACTTATACACACTCTCTCTCTCTCTCTCTCTCTCACACACACACAAAGACACTCCCACACACTCTTATACTCACACAGTCACACACACACACTCTCATATACACAGTCTCTCACACTTACACACAATAACTCTCTCTCACACACATACACACAGACTCTCACCCACAGTCACATATCTATTATTATAACATGTTATAGTGAGAAAGAAAAAAAAGGAGGAGGAGTGAAAAATAGAGAAGAGAGGGGAGAGATATATTTGATTAAATATGTGATATCTGCTATATATAGATGTAAACTTATTTGCTATTTTGTACAAGATTTGCTTCTACTTGGAAAAAAAGAGAAGAAAAAAAAACTAACAAGGAGAATACAGAGCCAGGTAAAATAGTTTAGCACTCTACATGCAGAATAGCAACCCACAGTGGTTATCTCCACAGAGTTTACTCAGAAGAAGGTGCATATACCATATCTTTCACGTCAATTTTACTATATTGATCTATAAAAAATATGACATAACTTTCTATGACCAGGAAAATTAGTTTAACATCTTTAATATTGTAAGCACAGTGCCTGATTTTGTGATTGTGCTGCCATCTGACTGACAAGTGATATATGCAGGGCAGGCTAGTGATCATATTCATATTACTCACATGGATTCTGGGGAAGAAACTGTTAAATGTCCTCTCATCATACTATTGCCTGCCTCAGGTTCTAGTCCCTCCCATCAGTCTAGCCGGCAGCCTGTGTGCTCTGAGGTTTGACATTCCTGAACTTCAGTTAGTAGCACACGGAGGAGATCACTACATTTGATATGGAGCAGACAATATCTGCCCAGCTTCTGCACTGGAGAGAGAGCACCTCCCCCCATCAGTAAATAATTCAGTTAGTACAGATTGCTGTTTTTCAATGCTAAGGAAACTTTTTAAATCATTGGAGAGGAAGCATAAGCATATTATAAAACAGCATTCCGTACTAACCTTGAAACCACATGGTAAAAACCATGCTTACTCAGCAAATTCATATAAAAACTACTTAGCAGAAATATAAACATGAAGTAAAAAAGTGCCAAATCAGGAAGGACCTCTCCAAACGTCTATTGACAACAATTTGTGTCTGTGTGCATCACTACTGTAATATCGCTACAAGGCTCACAAGTGTCTTCATTACAGCCCCTCCAATATCCAGCACACAAATCCCAATAACATGAACAATCAAGCAGAATAATTCAGATTTTCAAACTGATAATGTTTGTTTTGGACCTGCATGTTACCTTAAAGGCTTAGCAGTGAGGAGCTACAGACCAATGTTTTTCTATCATGGATTTCCTTACAGAAAATAAACAGACTTACTAGCATGTTGCCCGCGCTTCCTCTCTCTGACTTCAGACTGATGATGCAGCTCTCCACCTTCAAGGCTGTGCTACATGTTAACTGATTCAACACAGCGCAAAGGCTTTGATAGTTAATGTACATTCACTCAATATTTTACTCCCAGCTGTTTAATTTCTACTCACCAATGGCGAGTTGGCGAGTGGAATTTTTGAGCCCTGTATATATATATATATATATATATATATATATATATATATATATAGTAGAAAGTCCAGCACCAATTCACTTGTGTTAATGGGTGCAAGCAGTCTCTGTCTCACCTCAAACAGATATAGATAGAAAATGTAGAAATGACTGCAGCACTCCTGATATAATTAAATAATTTTAATAACAAGCAGTGAACATACAGGCGACGTTTCGGGCGTGTGACCTTTCTCAAGCCAAGTCTATATATATATATATATATAGATGATAGATAGATAGATAGATAGAGATGGATAGATATGCATACATACATATACATATTTAGACATCTGTATGTATGTATGTCTATGATAAAGCCCTTTGTGTGCCTTTTTTTTTAACACCTGAGACCTCATATCTTTGAACCCTAATAACTTTTTGCATGCAATATTTTTTTAAGCATTTTTATAAGACAGTGTTATTAGGAGTGTAACTGTAATCTTAAACTTTTTAAAATGTGTTTTGTGCAACTTGTTTGTCTTGCGTAACAGTTAACCAGTGCTCTGAAGTTGCGCTTACCTGACGCACGTTAAATTCAATTGCATTCAAGCTAACGCATTTACTTTCAACTCGTAATACGTGAGCTACTTCCAAAGCGAGCAAAGAGCCGCAATACACCCCTTATCGCTCATGTGCAACAGTTAGCATGCCACTCGTAATCTAGCCCTTGGTTGGAAATCAAAAAACATTTTCAGGAGCAAATCGCCAATAGATTTTGATTGAGACCTAAATAAGATGCCCGCTGCCAATGCCACTTTTTATACCCCAAATGCAGGAAGATTAACTTAAACTATGTGCAATAAGGAAGAACAGATACGTATAATAGATTACTTGGAAAAAAATTAAATTAGGTGACTAGTTATTAGGGAAAAAAAATAAAGCCTAGGGCAACAGAATGCCCTCCAATCCAATAAAAAAAGAATACATTTCCAAAATGTTAAAACTAATCCTCAGATTCATCATTAAAAAGACAAAATAAATTAATCCCTTCTGTGTGCACTGACTAATTTTGAGGCAATTGACTAGTTCAGAGAGGCCTAAAACAGTATAATTCTAACAGCTCAAAGTGATTGAATGAAAATGACTTAGTCTTCCATAGGCTCCCAATCCTCTCTGCTAGGTTAAGACTTGATTCAATCCAGTATGACTGTATGACTAAAATGCAATATTAAGTGTCTGACTGACTGTCCCTGACATCAACCATTAGTAGCACAATGGCAGGATTGGATGTTGGCACATGAATAGTCAGATGCCCTGCTCATCACTGCAAATGAAGGAGCTGATTAGCCAGTATTCAGCAAGCATTTTGTTCTCCCCCCTTTCCTGACTTTTTTTTGTTGGTTCCAAAAGTAACCAATGAAAACTGAATAATTAACAAATGTGTTCACTCTTCATTTGCCTTGCTCAGTATTTAAAGGGCCACTAAACCCAAAATCTTTCTTTCATGACTCAGATAGAGAATAGAAATTTAAACAACATTACAATTTACTTCTATTATTTGTTTTGCTACATTTTTTAGATATCCTTAGTTGAAGAAAAAGCAATGCACATGGTGAGCCAATCACACGAGGCTTCTATGTGCAGCAACCAATTAGCAGCTGCTGAGCATATCTAGATATGCTTTTCAGCAACGAATATCAAGAGAATTAAACAAATTAGATAATATAAGTAAATTAGAAAGATGTTTAAAATTGCATTCTCTTTCTAAATCATGAAAGAAAAAATGTGGGTGTCATGTCCCTTTAATTTGTTTATACATTATTCTGAGTAATCACTGAATTTGAACAAAGATGAATGCACAACTAATGAGTACAGTATGTTTATGTGTTTATGAGTATAAATTGACGACTATATAATTTTACAATGTTTTTGTTTCTAATTTTTTAAGTAATGTAGTTTTATGACAATATTTCAATAGTTACAAGTTTGTATAGCAGTTCACAGGGATCAGTCTACATTCATCCTGTCAGGGCATCTGTAAATGTCAGTGGAATATATATATATATATATATATATATATATATATATATATATATATACACATATGTATATATATATATATATATATATATATAATATAAGATAAAATAAGTATGAAATATTTCAAATAGTAAGTTTGAGCATGCTCATTCATCACACTCTATGTATTCCACATCTGAGAACAAAGGATTGCTTCCAAAGATGTCCCGCTGAGGTGTGAAGTTAAAATCCCTATCAGATTGTCACGGACCCCTATTTCTACTCTGAAACCATCTATATTTTTGTGTGTTGTAAATCTTGGAAAAGACATCTAAGAACAAGATTATCAGATAGATAACCCCATACAGTGATACACAAACACAATGTCTGAGAAATGGCTGGATTTCTTGTTTGAAAATAATGAAATTCGTAAAAACCAGAGTTTAGCGGAAGTAATGACTATGTGTCACCTATGTGCTAATTACCCTGCTAAAACGAAATACACATAGAACATCCAACTTTCCAGACATGGACATTAGATTTTAAATAGCAGAATGTATACTTAAAAGTCATATAACTGATTTGTCTATAGATTTAAAAAAATACTCAGGTAACACCTATATGTATATGTATATATATATATATATATATATATATATATATATATATATATATATATATATATATATATATATATATTCATATATTCATCTGGGACATATTATATTAAATAAATAATTGATGTATTGAATAATAACTACATTGATATATAAAAATACTGACCCATTGAATTAAAGATAAACACATTTTTCTCTGTTTTCCAGAAATCTAGTGAAGATTATAAGAGCTACTGATGTGGAGATGGAATCTCTAATTAAATATCTATATAATAGATGTGTAAATGCTAGAATAATTTCAAAATAATATCTGTCCTTTGTTTTACAGGAAAACAAGATGTCCTGTGAATCTGGGTCATAAACAAGATTCATGCATTCAGGATTTATTAGAAATATGAAATATACTATATTCATGTTGGGATGCAGTGCAGTACTGAATGTGAAATATGCGGTGGTTTTATATGAATAAAAGGAAGAACTAACCAAATGCTATCTTTAAATAGATTTCAAGATAATAATAATATGATATTAGAAATAATACTGATGTTTCATATTAAAATAATCAGAATGGCAAAGTCCAGTACATTTGAACATGTAACTTATTAATATAAAGAAATTATAGCATTTTAAATACACATTTTAAAGAAATGTTGTTACTGTATAAAAAAGATTAAATGAAGCTGTTAGTTTGTCATGCTGCCCCTGTTGTTGCGATGTGAGAATTACAGCCAAAATATTTGACTGTTAAAGATGCATTTCCCTAGCAACCATACATTCCAAAATGAACCAATGAGAAGGGACAAGATCCGAAGGGCCTCCCAAACCAATTCAGCAATGATGGTACATAACAAAAAGGGGTGGGGTTATATCACATGATTTAACTCCAAGCATAGAGAGAGAAAAGGGCTAACTTTGGCTAATTTTTGCTAAGAACTGTTGCTGCAAAAACTTTGGCTGCTGGCTGGTTTTTGTCTTGCTAACTTGTAACTGATAACTGCTGCGGGGACACAGTTACTCTAAGCAAATTGGGATCTTTGTATTCTCCACATGCAAAATACTAATTTTTTTGTATTCTGAGGTGAAATTGGACCTGTTGAGAAATATTGGAAACTGAATTATCGATTTTGGTCATTTTGGGTAAAGTATTAAGAGGTTGCTAAACATAGGTAATTTTAAAACAACATTCCTTGTTGCTCTAGTTAATACATTTAAAGAGCATATGTGTATTTTAAAACTTGTATTTCATAGCCTATGTATTGTAAAACTAATCATAAATGCTAAGTAGTTTATCTTTGCAAATATAGATTTATAACTTAGAATTGGTCTTAATTGTAAGTAACTAAGAATTTATTTCACCTTAGATAAATGAGCATACAAATTGGGTTGTTTGCACAAATAATAGATAATATTTTGATGCTTTAAATTAGAATTGTATTAGAATCAATTGTGGCTATATAGCTGATTGTACTGCTTGAATGTTAGTAGCTAATATCTTGGGATCTCATTGTGTTAATTGAATGACATTCAATTGTGAATAAGGCTAGTTATAAAGTTACAATTTGGTTTGCTTTGTAAAGAGTATTGCAATAGTTTAAACACTGTATAGTTTGATTCATATGTGGCTTCCTACAAATATATGTCAATGTGTTTATAAATATTAATTAATAAAAAGAACTTAGGAATTTATATTAATTTTATTGTTTTGGTATATGTATTTTTATCGGGGTTTATTTGAAAGAATAATTATTAAATATATTGTACCATAAATTCTATTGCAATATGTTAAATTGATTATAATCCAAATCATATGTAAAGCATTCCATCTTTTATTATTTCTTTAAATGAATATATTGTGCTATCATCTATCTATATATCTATGTATCTATCTAATTATCTATCTATCTAATCTATCCATTTTGTAATGTAATATAATGTAATAAATAAGGATAGCCCCCTCTTCTATGTGCCTCACAAGCTAGAGGGAAAAGAAGCTTCCAATTTGTACAATGAAACAAGTCTAGATGGAAAGTGCAACAAAACATCATCTTTAATACTGAATATTGAATTATTGGCCCATATTTATTAAGCTCCGTACGGAGCATGAAGGGCCATGTTTCTGGCGACCGCTGCTCCATAGCCCTGTCCGCCTGCTCTGAGCAGGCAGACAGGAATCGCCGGAAATCAACCCGATCGAGTATGATCGGGTTGATTGACACCTCCTTGCTGGTGGCTGATTGGCTGCGAGTCAGCAGGGGGCGGCGTTGCACCAGCAGCTCTTGTGAGCTGCTGGTGCAATATTAAATGTGGAGAGCATATTGCTCTCCGCATTTAGCGAGGTCTCGCGGACCTGATCCGCACTGTCTGATCAGGTCCGCAAGACCTTTGATAAATAGGGGCCATTGTCATTATTGTATTGAGCTAAAATAGGTATTGCTTTATAAGCCGAATAAAGTCAAATTCCTTATCATGCAGCCATTCTAAAAAAAAACATAAAACTTAAAGGCCCAAGTGTGTCTGCCTGTTGAGTTAAATCTTGCATGGAATCTTAGAATGTAAACATTAAATAAGAGAAATGGAATGAAAGGAAAAAATGAAAGAGAAGGAAAAAAGAAGACAAAATAATTTTAAAAATGTTGTTATTTATGAGTAGAATTAATTCTGTATTTTGTAATCCTTAGGCACATCCTGTTATTGTTCAGAACATTACACCATAGTATAATTAATTAAACAATTTTATACCATTGCTTTATTTAACCTAATAAAGAAACCCATTCTAATATTTTTTATTTACTAAGCAAAAATATTGTACTGTATGTCTGCATACTTTTTATTTTTATTTTCTAATCAATTCCAATTCATTTGAAAGGACTAGAGTTTGAGATGTACATAACAAATTTTTGAAGATGTAATACACTTATTGCCATAACATGCTCATGAATGTATTTAACATTTCATTCATAGTACAGCTTTAAGAGTCTCCACATACTGTAATTTGCAGTTTTTATAAAGTACTTCTTGTTCTTATGTTACCACATTGTTAAAGTCTATGGACCCCAGGGTTTTGGGCATTGCTCCCATAAATAAAAAACCCTCTTCACTCTATACTATCCCTCAGCTGTTTAGGGTAAACTAAATTAACCACTATTAGCTACTACTATTGCCAGCAGGGAGTGGCATGGAATCACTGGAAAAAGTGAACTCCTCTGCAATTCTGATGACAGGTTATTTGGATGTATGAAAACGTCTAGAGGACCTATACTAACCAACAACCTTTGTCCCCAAGTATATCCTTCTAGAACATAGTATTCATTGTAAATCATGAATGCCTTAGAGTTAATATTTATTTCTAACAGGCTATAAAGGTAGAATAAATATTGGCCAATTAGCACTCAGGGCACACAATTAATAGTAAGTATACCTCTCTATCAGTGTGTAGCTGATTTGCAGTCGCTCCCTTTGTATCATGAATATTAATGTTGCATTCCCTGGAAGTAATAATTGCTCACATATCCTGTGTTAGTCTTCTATCTTTGCAGGATTTGAGGCAGGTACATTTCCTTAAGGAGAATTGATGGATAAGCACCTGTGTCATCCTTGTTGATTATTAATGTTTGTTCTGGTATTGTGTTTCATAAAGTGGACACTAAATTGACAGTACTGCACAGACATCGGTGTCATGACCACACAGAGTTTAAATTTAATTTAAAAATAAAAACTACCAAGCATAAATACAAACATGTTTACACAGCAATTAAAACTGGACCTCTTTCACTAATCGTGCCACTCTCAATCCTCTCAGTCAACCTGGCACAGCCTCTCTAATATGTTGGGCTTCTCTCTTTCTCCAAAACAATTCTAAGTTGTTGAGCATAACAGAATCAATTGTAGAACTGATTGCCAATGTAATTTGTGTGTTTTCTAGAATTTAAACAAGGGCATTAATTTATTTTACTAAAGTCCCTTTGCATCAAAGGTACAGCTGAGATTCAATGCTTAAGATCCTTCAACAAATCAAGCAATGATTGGGATGTGCACAGCAAAACAATTAAGTTAAAAAACATCTTTATTTTTAAGTTATAGAAACATAGATTTTGAAGGCAGATAAGAGACATAGGCCCAGCAAGTGTGCCCTGATTATTTCCTAAAAGTATTAACTTGTCTAGTTTGGTGGATAGCCTTATGCTTATCCCAGGCATTCTTAAAGTCCCCCACAGTGTTTATTATTACTACCTTTTGTGGAAGTTTATTCCATTTATCAAAACCATTTCTATAAAGAAGTGCTTCTGCAGTTAGCACTGATCAAAGTTCCTTTAAAATCCTTGGATGAATATTATGAGGACCCACTATCTGTTTTATATTTATTTTTGATAATGCCAATGAAACCTCATCCTCTGAAAACAGATTAGTGCTAAGCTCATTTCCATTTTTTTGTAGCATCCCTTAATGTAGACATTCTATCTTCACAATCTTTTGTGAAAACAGAACAGAAGTAATCATTGAGACAGTCTGCAATTTGCTTGTCTCCTTCTACTATTCAACTGTTTTCAGTTTTACTATTCCAACTTTAGGCCTAGATTTTGAGTTTGGCGGTAGCCATGAAAACCAGCGTTAGAGGCTCCTAACGCTGGTTTTAGGCTACCGCCGGTATTTGGAGTCAGTCAAAAAAGGGTCTAACGCTCACTTTTCAGTCGCGACTTTTCCATACCGCAGATCCCCTTACGTCAATTGCGTATCCTATCTTTTCAATGGGATCTTCCTAACTCCGGTATTTAGAGTCGTGGCTGAAGTGAGCGTTAGAAATCTAACGACAAAACTCCAGCCGCAGAAAAAAGTCAGTAGTTAAGAGCTTTCTGGGCTAACGCCGGTTCATAAAGCTCTTAACTATTGTGCCCTAAAGTACACTAACACCCATAAACTACCTATGTACCCCTAAACCGAGGCCCCCCCACATCGCCGACACTGGATTAAATTTTTTTAACCCCTAATCTGCCGACCGCCACCTACGTTATCCTTATGTACCCCTAATCTGCTGCCCCTAACACCGCCGACCCCTATATTATATTTATTAACCCCTAATCTGCCCCCCACAACATCGCCGCCAGCTACCTACACTTATTAACCCCTAATCTGCCGTCCGCACGCCGCCGCCAGCTACATTATAGCTATGTACCCCTAATCTGCTGCCCTAACATCACCGACCCCTATATTATATTTATTAACCCCTAACCTGCCCCCCACAACGTCGCCGCCACCTACCTACAATAATTAACCCCTAATCTGCTGACCGCAAAGAGCCGCCACCTACATTATAACTATGTACACCCAATCTGCTGCCCCTAACACCGCCGACCCCTATATTATATTTATTAACCCCTAATCTGCCCTCCCTAACATCTCCGACACCTAACTTCAATTATTAACCCATAATCTGCCAACCGAATCTCACTGCTATTCTAATAAATGTATTAACCCCTAAAGCTAAGTCTAACACTAACACCCCCCTAAGTTAAATATAATTTAAATCTAACGAAATTAATTAACTCTTATTAAATAAATTATTCCTATTTAAAACTAAATACTTACCTGTAAAATAAACCCTAATATAGCTACAATCTAAATCATAATTATATTATAGCTATTTTAGGATTTATATTTATTTTACAGGTAACTTTGTATTTATTTTAACCAGGTACAATAGCTATTAAATAGTTAAGAACTATTTAATAGCTAAAATAGTTAAAATAATTTCAAAATTACCTGTAAAATAAATCCTAACCTAAGTTACAATTAAACCTAACACTACACTATCAATAAATTAATTAAATACAATACCTACAATTACCTACAATTAAACCTAACACTACACTATCAATAAATTAATTAAATACAATACCTACAAATAACTACAATGAAATAAACTAACTAAAGTACAACAAATAAAAAAGAACTGTTACAAAAAATAAAAAAATATTTACAAACATAAGAAAAATATTACAACAATTTTAAACTAATTACACATACTCTAAGCCCCCTAATAAAATAACAAAGCCCCCAAAAATAAAAAAATGCCCTACCCTATTCTAAATTACAAAAGTTCAAAGCTCTTTTACCTTACCAGCCCTGAACAGGGCCCTTTGCGGGGTATGCCCCAAAGAATTCAGCTCTTTTGCCTGTAAAAAAAAAAAACCATACACTACCCCCCCCCCCCAACATTACAACCCACCACCCACATACCCCTAATCTAACCCAAACCCCCCTTAAAAAAACCTAACACTAAGCCCCTGAAGATCTTCCTACCTTATCTTCACCTCACCGGGTATCACCGATCGGTCCTGGCTCCAAAATCTTCATATAAGCCCAAGCAGGGCCAAACATCCATCATCCGACGGCTGAAGAAGTCCAGAAGAGGGTCCAAAGTCTTCATCCTATCCGGGAAGAAGAGTAGATCCGGACCGGCAACCATCATCTTCCAAGCGGCATCTTCTATCTTCATCCGATGAGGACCGGCTCCATCTTGAAGACCTCCATCACGGATCCATCCTTCTTCTCCAACGACTAGACGACGAATGACGGTTCCTTTAAATGACGTCATCCAAGATGGCGTCCCTCGAATTCCGATTGGCTGATAGGATTCTATCAGCCAATCGGAATTAAGGTAGGAATATTCTGATTGGCTGATGAAATCAGCCAATCAGAATCAAGTCAAATCAGATTGAGCTCGCATTCTATTGGCTGTTCCGATAATTAATTTATTGATAGTGTAGTGTTAGGTTTAATTGTAACTTAGGTTAGGATTTATTTTACAGGTAATTTTGAAATTATTTTAACTATTTTAGCTATTAAATTGTTCTTAACTATTTAATAGCTATTGTACCTGGCTAAAATAAATACAAAGTTACCTGTAAATTAAATATAAATCCTAAAATAGCTATAATATAATTATAATTTATATTGTAGCTATATTCGGATTTATTTTACAGATAAGTATTTAGCTTTAAATAGGAATAATTTATTTAATAAGAGTTAATTAATTTCGTTAGAATAAAATTATATTTAATTTAGGGGGTTGTTAGTGTTAGGGTTAGACTTCGCTTTAGGGGTTAATACATTTATTAGAATAGCGGTGAGCTCCAGTCGGCAGATTAGGGGTTAATGTTTGAAGTTAGGTGTCGGCGATGTTAGGGAGGGCAGATTAGGGGTTAATACTATTTATTATAGGGTTAGTGAGGCGGATTAGGGGTTAATAACTTTATTATAATAGCGGTGCGGTCCGCTCGGCAGATTAGGGGTTAATAAGTGTAGGCAGGTGGAGGCGACGTTGTGGGCGGCAGATTAGGGGTTAATAAATATAATATAGGGGTCGGCAGTGTTAGGGACAGCAGATTAGGGGTACATAGGGATAATGTAAGTAGCGGCGGTTTACGGAGCGGCAGATTAGGGGTTAATAATAATATGCAGGGGTCAGCGATAGCGGGGGCGGCAGAATAGGGGTTAATAAGTGTAAGGTTAGGGGTGTTTAGACTCGGGGTTCATGTTAGGGTGTTAGGTGCAGACGTAGGAAGTGTTTCCCCATAGCAAACAATGGGGCTGCGTTAGGAGCTGAACGCGGCTTTTTTGCAGGTGTTAGGTTTTTTTTCAGCTCAAACAGCCTCATTGTTTCCTATGGGGGAATCGTGCACGAGCACGTTTTTGAAGCTGGCCGCTTCCGTAAGCAACTCTGGTATCGAGAGTTGCAGTGGCGTTAAATATGCTCTACGCTCCTTTTTTGGAGCCTAACGCAGCCATTCTGTGGACTCTCAATACCAGAGTTATTTTAAAGGTGCGGCCAGAAAAAAGCCAGCGTTAGCTACGAGGGTCGTTACCGACAAAACTCTAAATCTAGCCGTTAGTTTTTCTCATTTTACTGAAATATCTAAAGAAGGTTTTGCCCCCATTTTTTACTGACTGTGCTATCTTCTCTTCCACATGAGCTTTAACCTTCCTAATTAACTGCCTATTCTTTTTTTTTTTTTTTGTTCGAGTCTTAATATTTTCATATCATCATCTGACTGTTTGTGTCTGTAATTATTATAAGCTATCTTATTTGTCTTTACAGCATGTGCTACTTCTTTAAAAAACCATAATGGTTTCCTCTTTCTTTTACTTGTACAGACATGTCTAATACAGTGTGCGGTTGTTACCTGATTCTCCAAGTAAGAAAATATAGGTTAGAACTGCAGATGGGTTTGTGAGGAAAAGACTGTTAGTGAGTGACTCCATTTTGATAACTGTGTATTTAGGTGAAAGTAAAGGAACTATCTGTATCAGATATACTTAATGGGACACTAAACCCAATTTTTTTTTTCTTTCATGATTTAGATAGAGAATGCAATTATAAGCAACTTTCTAATTTATTACTATTATCAATTTTTCTTCGTTCTCTTGCTACCTTTATTTAAAAAGCAGGGATGTAATGCATAGGAGCCGGCCCATTTTTGGTTGAGGACCTGGGTTATGCTTGCTTATTGGTTGGTAAATGTAAGCCTCTAATAAGCAAGCACTACCCATGGTGCTGAACCTAAAATGGGCTGGCTGCTAAGATTTACATTCCTGCTTTTAAAATAAAGATAGCAAGAGAATGAAGAAAATTTGATATTAGGAGTAAAATAGAAAGTTGCTTAAAATTTCATTATCTATCTGAAGCATGAAAGAAAAAAATTGGTTTCAGTGTCCCTTTAATAGAATTTCTGGCACCTGCCTTACGACTAAATGTCAAGTGCTTGAAATGTCGTTTTGTATATCTAATCACCCAAGAATTAAGAAATAAAGGTAAATAAGTAACCTGTATGTGCTGTTATTGTACTAAATCTTGGCTGGAAATATTCAATTAACCCATTCAGTTTTATAATTTTGCATTGTTGAATCACAATATTAGATCTAAAAGTTTTTAAAAAAAAAGGAGAATGGTTAGCTGCAATTGCGCTTTTTGTTATTTCATATGGTCATGTGCAGGAGCGTACATTTTAACAAATCCATAGCCATCTTCCATTTGCATACAGCCAAATGGATTGGAACAGTTTCAAATTTGAGACACCTGTGAAAGCTATGGGAAATAATATGAATGTAAATCTTGATGGATTAGAATAGGAGCCATTGTCATGGTTTTGTAAATCTGAGAACTTAAAAAAAAAAATGCTTGCAAAAAAATATATAATATCTTTAAAAAAAAATGTAAATCTGCTCATGCATTTCTATTTACCTTTGCAATTCAGCATTTTAGTGCTAAATCTCACCACATGGGATCACACAGCAGGTTTGAAATTCCACATTTATGCATATTTGTTTGTATATAATGCATTCTGCACAGTCATCAGTTAATGCAACATTTATTGAAGTAAATTATACTTACATTCAAATTATAAATAGTTGTGCAAAACAATCTCAAACTAGTTGTTATTAGATATAAGTAGAAAAGAGTAATATACAGAATGTTGCCCATGAAATATATGTGAAACACAGGAATAGTTTACCATTAGATACTTGCTATGAGCATCCTTGAATCACAGATGTAAGGGTATGTAAAGAATTTATCCCACAAATACAGTACAATGCAAGACACCGGGCAAAACAATACAGTACAATACAAGACACCGGGCAAAATGTAACAAATACAGGCTTTTTAAGTAGCACAAACCATTGTGGCCTACATTATAAGCGAAGAACCATTTTGTGCGAGATTTCTAGCATTACTTGAGCTTGAGTGAAAATGATACAGCAAATACACTGTGAGCATCTGTGCCCTCATATTACAAGTTTAAAGTACATTTATTTTACGCAATTGCAAATATTGTTTGCGTGCAAATTTTGAGATTAGCAAGTAAAATAGGTTTCTCATTATTAAATGGACAGTCTAGTCAAAATTAAACTTTCATGATTCAAATAGCACATTCAATTTTAAACAATGTTCTAATTTATTTTCTTTGTCAAATTTGCTTTGCTCTCTTGTTATTTTTTGTTGAAAGCTAAACCTATGCTAATGTTTAAGCCTTTGAAGTCCACCTCTTATCTCAGTGCATTTTAGACAGTTTTTCACAGATAGACATCTCTAGTTCATCAGTGCAAAAAAAAGAAAACATTGTGCTCACTCCAGTGGAGTTAGAACTGATTGTTTTACATTAAACAAATGCAAATTACTAAAAAATGGCCATTCAGCAGGTCTATCCATCTGTTACAAATGAAAATAATAATTTTCATGTGTGAAATTAACCCTTTCAGTTCCTAAATAATAGCAAAACTTGTAAATGAGTTATTGGGCCCCATGTTTAAAAAGCAGGTAAGGCCAGTGGACATTGTGTGCCCACTGACCGCATATACCATTGCATGTAGACTTTCTTAAGCAAAGCTGCCCCCTGCTTTGCATGACCAATCACGTAATAGCAGGGCCTGTCACTCACACCAAGTGAAGTATGACCACTGCTTCTTACATTGAGGAAAGCAGGCTTGCATCTATATGATCATACCCTGCAAGGTCTCAAAAGCAGCATCTTCAGCTAAGTACATTGAGTCCTATTTATTTATTTGAGCTGGAGCATTATGGGTATATTGTGCTTGTGTGTAGAATGTGTTACTTATATGCATTATACTGTAACAATTATTATACATTTTTATGACTTTGGTTATTGTTAAAACATGTTTTTAAAATGTTGCAAGGTTTTACTATACAATCAAGATTAATAATAATATTATTATTATTCTTTATTTATAAAGCGCCAACAGATTCCGCAGCGCTGCCCATGGGTACAAGGATAACAGTACAATGGAGAAACAATATGATAAAAGACAAAATTGTACAGACAAATACAGGGGGAATTGAGGGCCCTATTCCCGTGGGAACTTACAATCTAGATGGGTAGGGGGATGGGAAACAGGAGGTGGGGACTGCAGAGGTGAGAATGATATTAGTGAGGAGATAGAGGGCAACTGTTAGTTAAGTGAAGTTAGTTTGTTAATGAGTCAGGTGATAAGCTTATTTGAACAGAAAGGTCTTTAGGGAAAGTTTAAAGGAGGAGAGGTTAGGGGCGAGTCTGACAGCTCGAGGAAGTACGTTCTAGAGGGTTGGTGCCGCACGAGAGAAGTCCTGTAGTCTAGCATGAGAGGAGGTGATGGTAGAGGACGCAAGAAGCAGGTCATTGTTGTATATTAAGGGGCGGGCAGGAGTATATTTGTTGATGAGTGAGGACAGGTAAGGTGGGGCAGCATTGGTGAGGGCTTTGTAGGTCAGGATGAGAATTTTGAATTTAACTCTGTTGTGAATGGGGAGCCAGTGAAGAGACTCACAGAGAGGTGTAGCAGAAACAGAGCGTCAAGAGAGGTGTATTAGCCTGGCAGATGCATTTAGGATGGATTGGAGGGGAGAGAGGTGGGAGAGAGGGAGGACAGTTAGTAAGTTGTTACAGTAGTCAAGTCGGGAAATTACCAGGGAGTGGATTAGCTGTTTAGTAGTTTCAGCACTTAGAAACAGACGAATTTTGGAGATATTGCATAGGTGGTTGTGGCAGGATGAAGAGAGTAATTGGATGTGGGGAATGAAGCACAGATTTGAGTCAAGCATGACTCCGAGGTAGTGGACTTGGGGTGATGGGGAGATAGTGATGCCGCCAACAGTGATAGAAAAATTAGATACTGGAGTAGAGTTAGAGGGAGGAATTAGAAGTAGTTCGGTCTTGGACATGTTTATTCTTAGGTGTTGAGAGGCTGTCCAGGAGGAAATGCCAGATAAGCAGTCGCTGATGTGAGAACTGACAGAAGGAGAGAGTGCAGAGGTGGAAAGGTAGATCTGGGTATCATCAGCATAGAGGTGATAGCTGAATCCATAGCTGTTAAGTTTACCCAGGGAAGAAGTGTAAATAGAGAAGAGTAGAGGACCCAGGACAGAGCCTTGACGTACTCCAACAGACAGAGGCAATAGAGAGGAGAAGTCACCAGCAAAAGTGATGGAGAAGGATCTGTTAGAGAGATAAGAGGGAATCCATTAGAGGGCAGTGTCACAGAGCCCAAGAGACCTGAGAGTCCGTAGGAGAAGGGGATGGCCAACAGTGTCAAAGGCAGCAGAGAGCTCAATTAAGATGAGTATAGAGTAGTATGCTTTGTTTTTATCAGAAAGGAGATCTTTATTTACCTTGGTGAGGGCAGTTTCAGTTGAGTGTTGGGGACGGAAGCCAGATTGCAGGGGGTCGAGCAATGAGTTGGAGGACAGGAATTGGGTTAGGCAATCAAAAACTAGTTTTTCAAGGAATTTTGAAGCTAGTGAGAGCAGTGATATGTGGCGGTAGTTTGCAGGGGAGTTAGGGTCAAGGGAGGAATATGGGATATCAATGGGATATTAATGTTACACAGAAGAAACTACCTGTGTCTTTTTCTGCATACAATAGTGAGCTTTAAAGGGACATGAAACCCAAATTTTTTCTTTCATGATTCAGAAAGAGCATGCAGTTTTAAACAACATTCCAATTTACTTCTATTATTTAATTTGCTTCCTTCTCTTGTTATCTTTCGCTGAAAAGGTTTTTCTATGTAATCTCAAGAGCAGCAGAGAACCTAGGTTCTAGCTGCTGATTGGTGGTTGCATATATATATAATGATTGTCATTGGCTCACCCATGTGTTCAGTTAAAAAACAGAAGTGCACTGCTGCTCCTTCAACAAATTATAACAAGAGACTGAAGCAAATTTGATAATGGAAGTAAATTGGAAAGTTGTTTAAAATTGTATGTTCTACCTAAATCATGAAATACATTTTTTGGGTTTTATGTCCCTTTAAAGCAATCATGCTTTGTTAAAATGGATGGAAAATGGACGAGGATACATTTTGCTGCCACCCTTTCCGATTACAAACCATTCCATTTATATAAAAAATAGAATGCTTAAAAGCTATGCCTATCAGAACCATTGCTTGTAGCAAAAAGGGTTCCATTAGGGAAAAATAACTAACACCTGCGATGAAAAGCTCGGTAACGCAACCCCATTGATGTCTATGGGGAAAAAAAGTTAGAGTTTAGACCTAACACCCTAAGACAGTTTAAACCTAACACCCTAACATAAACCCCACGTCTAAACACCCCTAATCTGCTGTCCCAACATCGCCGACACCTACATAATGTCATTAACCCCTAATCTGCCGCTCCTGATATCGCCGCCACCAAAATAAATCTATTAACCCCTATTACCCTGCACCCCAACATCGCCCACATTATAATAAATCTATTAAACCCTATTCCGCCGCTCCCCGACATTGCTGTCACTAAATAAAGTTAATAACCCCTAAACATCTGGCCTCCCACATCACTACCACTAAATAAACTTATTAACCCCTTAACCCTTAACCACCAGCAACCACATTGCAACAAACTAAATTAAACTATATTAACTCCTAAACCTAATCGTAACGCTAACCGTAACCCTAACCCTCCCCAACACCCCCTAACTTTAACGTAATTAAAAAAGAGCTAAATTAAAGTTACAATTATTAACTAAATAATACCTATTTAAAACTAAATACATACTTGCCTGTGAAATAAAACCTAAGCTAGCTGCAATACAACTAATAGTTATAGTGTAGCTAGCTTAGGTTTTATTTTTAATTCACAGGTAAGTTTGTATTTATTTTAACTAGGAAGACTAGTTAGTAAATAGTTATTAACTATATACTAACTACCTAGTTAAAATAAATACAAAGTTACCTGTGAAATAAAACTTAAGCTGCCTTACACTAAAACCTAACATTACAAAAAAAAAACACTAAAATTACAAAAAATAAAAAACACTAAAATTACAAAAAATAAAAAAACCTACCATTACAAAAAATAGCAAACAAAATTATCCAAAACAATAAAAATTATTCCTATTCTAATACCCTTTTTTAAAAAAAAAAAAAACACCCCAAAATAAAAAACCCTAATCTATAATAAACTACCAAGGGCCCTTAAAAGGGCCTTTTGTAGGGCATTGCCCTAAAGAAATCAGCTCTTTTTCTACAAAAGAAAAACAAACACCCACTAACAGTATACAAACCCCCACCCCTCAAACCTACAAAATAAAAATAAAGTAAAACTTAATCTACCCATTGCCCTGAAAAGGGCATTTGTATGGGCATTGCCCTTAAAAGGACATTCAGCTCTTTTGCTGCCCATTAAAAAAAAATGCCTATTCTAAAAAGAAAAACCCACCTCAAAACGAAAAAAAAAACATTACACAAAATAAAAAACAAATTCTCCAAAATAATACCAATGATTCCTATTCTAATACCCATTTTAAAAATCCCACCCCAAAATAAAAGAAACCTAATCTATAAGAAACTACCAATAGCCCTTAAAAGGGCCTTTTGTAGGACATTGCCCTAAAGAAATCAGCTCTTTTTCTAAACAAAAATACAAAGACCCACTAACATTACAACCATCCACAAAATAAAAAAAAACTATTTAAAAAAACCTAATATACCCATTGCCCTGAAAAGGGCATTTGTATGGGCATTATCCTTAGAAAGGCATTTAACTCTTTTTCTTGCCCTTAAAAGGGCATTTAGCTCTTTTAAGAAATGCCCAACCTCTAATCTAAAAAAAAAAAAAAAAAACACACCTAAAAAAGCTTAAAAAAACCTAACCCTAACCCCTCTTTAGGTATTCACAGTTGCTGAAGTCCCGCTTGAAGGATCTTCATCCCGGCGGCTCCATCTTCATCCAGGCGGCTCAATCTTCATCTAGGCGGCATCTTCTATCTTCATCCCGGCGGCGTCTTCTATATTCATCCCGGTGGCGCGGAGCGGGTCCATCCTGAAGACATCTGGCGCAGAGCATCATCTTCATACAGTTGCCAACGTATACTTAATCTTCAATGCAAGGGAGTATTTTCAAAATAGCGTCCCTTGCATTCCTATTAGCTGATTTGATTTTAGAAATCCAAATCAGCCAATAGGATGAGGGCTACTGAAATTCTATTGGCTGTTCAAATCAGCCAATAGAATTTCAGTAGCTTTCATCCTATTGGCTGATTTTAACAGCCAATAGGATTTCAGTAGATCTCATCCTATTGGCTGATTTGAATTTCTAAAAATCAAATCAGCCAATAGGAATGCAAGGGACACCATTTTGAAAAGGCTCCCTTGCATTGAAGATTTAGTATACGGCGGCGACCGTATAAAGAGGATGCTCCACGCCGGATGTCTTCAGGGTGGACCCGCTCCACGCTGCCAGGATGAAGATAGAAGTCGCCGCCGGGATGAAGATAGAAGATGCCGCCGGGATGAAGATAGAAGATGCCGCCGGGATGAATGATAGAAGATGCTGCCTGGATGAAGATGGAGCTGCCGGGATGAAGATCCTTCAAGCAGGACTTCAGCAACTGTGAGTACCTAAAGAGGGGCAAGTGTTAGGTTTTTTAAGTTTTTTTGGGTGGGTTTTTTTTAGATTAGGGGTTGGGTGTTTTGTTTTTAGATTAGGGTTTGGGCATTTCTTAAAAGAGCTAAATGCCCTTTTCAGGGCAAGAAAAAGAGCTAAAAGCCCTATTTTTTTTCTAAAGGTAAAGAGCTGTTTAACTTATGGCAATGCCCTACAAATGGCCCTATTAAGGGCTATTGGAAGTTTATTGTAGGCTGGGGTTTTTTTATTTTGGGTGGGCTTTTTATTTTTATAGGGCTATTAGATTAGGTGTAATTCATTTTTATGTTTGATAATTTTGTTTGTTATTTTTTGTAATTTTGTATTTTTGTTGTAATTAGATACTTTGTAATTTTTATAGTAATGTTAGAATTTTTTTAATGTGTATTTTAGTTTTCTTTAATTGGTAGTTAGTTTAATTTTAGTTTAAAAGTTACATTAGTTTAATTGTTAGTTAATTTTAATTTTAGTTTTTTGTTTTCATTGTTTAGTTTATATTATTACTAGAACTTATTGAGTTGGATTTAGATATCACAAAATATTATTTATTTATTGTGGTTTACACACACCTTAAATATATATATAAAAATCCAATTGCAGTAGTTAGCACTTCAGAATACAAACAGAAGCCCAGGGTGCTGTAAATAATGTATATGCAAGCAAATCGATTTAAATATAGCAGTAGCAGACAGCACAAAACTATAGTGATGATTGCATTTAAGGGATATCTAGGCATTAGTAATATACTAACCATACAACTACCGATATTGTCTGTCACTTAAAGACATGTGATTAACAGAAAATTCCTCCATCTGACGTTGCCATCATGACAACCTCTAACCTTAAATATCCTCCACTGAATTGGAGTAATTTCTGTTTCTGCCAATACGACTATTTGTTACTCATGAGAACTTTGCCCAGCTCTCGAACATGACATTCTCTACTGTGCATGTGCTAAGGTCTCAGTAAGAGTCAGTATTCGGTGACTCAGCCACTTTTCTTCTTATTGTGACCACAATAAGCCGAGACACATGGAGAACTGTCTTCTTCTTGTCTTTGAATACAGGAAGTTATACAGTGGAACTTGTGTCCAATTTCTGGTAGGACAGTAGAAGCTTTATCACAATAATGTTATTTACATTAACCCAAGGCTCTTGCAAAAAAACCAAACTGGCTTTTGCATTGCCGGTATTTTACTAATACCAGCACCGGCTCCTAATCAATGATTACTGGCTGTGCCGGTAAAATACCAGCTGGGTGGCAACCCTAAATGTATGGTGTTTGCCCCTGTGTGAACCAGGCACTACAGGTGGGCTAAATCAATATAGAGCAAAATGTAATAATGTCCCTCAAAGGATGTGTTTAAGCTTTACATATATTAGCTTATGAAGTACATTTCCACACTGTAAGAAGTAAGTCATAAATAGAGAGTTCACACAGTATTCACTCACCCAAACAACGTCTTCAAGCTTCGGTGTTGTTCTGTAGTATTTCATACTAGCAGTTAGCGTGATGCTCTCCTCCAACACTGTGTATGTGTTACCTTGTTCCATCGACCTCTCATTGCTGATATGGCTGCATTACACCGGGGGAGACATGCTGGCTGGTGACGTCACCAGAAGTGGACAGAAGCTGCCTCTGCTCCAAACAAAAGAGTCAATGAAGGAAAGTCCAAGAACAAGGAGGAACGGTAAAAATTCACTTTTATTGTATATCCATTTAAAACAAAGTATTCGCCAAAGGAGTCACTGGTGTCAGCAAGTCCTGAATCGAACCATCGGCCTACGCATTTCATGCCGGACTTGGCACTTTGTCAGGGCTATCGCACTTGTATAACCATTAAAGATTTATACACCTGCTTCATTACATCAAAGACACGTGACCAGTGAATTCTCAACACTAACTGTTTACAAGTTACATCAGTACTTTTTAAAAAAAATCTACTTACAACAAACTTACAATATTACGGTGACAATTCAGTATTCTTATAGGTAAATTTAAGTAACTGTTCCGAATTCACTATGATATATCATAAAAACAATTTTAAGAGCTAAATTTAAATTTTAAACATTTATGAAATTGTATCTAAAAAATAAGATGGATAATAAAGGTCTTTATTAACTGATCCCTCATTGTAGTCTATTATTCCATATTAGAAGGTATCATATATTTCTGTATATAATTTCCTCATTAGTTTGTTCTTGCAACTATTACTATATAGAATTTCCTCATTAGTTTGTTTCTGCAACTATTTTTAACCAGGTAAGCCAAAAATTGATGTTTAACACATTTGATTATTACTTTTTATTTGAACAAAACCTACAGATAACTATTTTACCTATATTTACAGAGATTATAATTCCCTATTTGGGTGTTTATGTGTGTGCGTGCCAGTGTGTGAGTAGTGCATGTATGTGTGTGTGTGTGCAGGCATGCCTGTATGTGTGTGTCTGTATTTATGTGCGTATGTCTGTCTATCTGTGCATGTTTGTGAATGTATGTGTTTGTATGTAAGTGTGTGTGTGTAATGGTGTGTATGTGTATGAGCAGTGTATGTATGTTTGTGAGTGTATGCGTGTATGTTTGTATTGTGTGAATGTGTATGTATGTGTGTATGTGTTTGTATGTAAATGTGTGTGTGTAATGGTGCGTACGTGTGTGAGTAGTGTATGCGTGTATGTTTGTAGTGTGTGAATGTACATGTGTATGTATGTGTGTGTGTGTGGGGGGGGGGGGGGGGTTGGTGCATCAGGACAAGCACATTGAACTAATATAAGCCATGTTTAATAATTATACACCTGGGGCATTTACAGAACATACTAGGAAAAACACATATTAAAAACAGAAGGCAGGTAGCCAGTTGCCAAACTTCAGTTCAAAATAATCACCAGTCACTCATAGTGCCGCATCCGGGCCGCACTACAATTATTCGGCCGCCGTTGGCCAGGGTTGCTAGGTGTCCTCCACAAAAATACTGGACACCAATGCTAGGAACTGGAGGAATGCGGTGGTGGTGGTGGGGGGGTATTAAAAGCATTATATACACACACATGAGGATTCATATATATTTATTGTTATTAAAAACAATAGATACACAAACAAACACACATATGGAAAACTTTTACCATTTAATGGGAAACACGAGCCCAAAATATTACTATAATATTTAGATAAATATATTAATTTTACTATAAAACCCCAAAAAAGAGAGAAAATTAAAATATTTACCCTCCTTTTGAGGATGAATAGACAATTTAACATTTTATTGCAGTGTTTAAATAAAAGTGTTTGCATAATATTAAAAAATACAATTATATTATTATTATTATTATTATTAGTAAACTTGTAAATCAAATTATTTAAGCACTTGACTGCCTGAGAGGGCTGCACATCTACTACTACATAAGGTATGACAGCCCTCTATGGTGACCAAAGGGTTAAATACTTTGATTTCCTAGACTAAAGTAATGACAATAAATTCACAAACTGTAGTAAGGTTCACAGTCTGGCTCTTACATATAGAATAAGCAGGGCTGGAAGGTGTAGGTCCGTTGCAGCTCATATGTCAGAGGTAGGGAGCAAAGATGCTTAAAAAAAAAAAAAAAAGAAATGAGCAGACATTTCAGGCTGCTGGCTTCCTTCTCCTCCTTCCCCCATTAATTTATTGTCTCTCTCTACAACTTTAGAAGACGGCCCTCTTATGCTGCAAGGACAGAGATCTGTTAGCTTTAATGTCTCTGTAAGTGAGTAACCCCATGCACACTCCCTGAACAAAAGGTGGAAGAAATCGTATAGGCAGAATTGCAGAGAGCTAAAGCAATTGTGAACTCATTAAAAACTGTCCATTTTTTTACTGCAAACGTTACCGAACAGCCAGCTGAAAAATGGACTGTTCGGTCAAATACCGGACACCTGGCAACCCTTGGCCCCTGTCACAGGTGTCACTCACTCACTCACTCTCACACACAACACTATCCTCACGTGCAAAGCCCAGTGCATTCTAATTTCTGCCCGACCTCAGACCCCTGCCCTCATCAGACCCCCCATCACCCTACCTCCCTTCAGTACCGGTCTGGCCATCTGGGTGGGCGTCACTCACGTGGCTTAAGTTATTTCACTTAGAGTGGTGTTAGTGAGTCACGCAGTGCCAGGCATCCAAACCACGATTTCCCTCTCAGACTCCAAACTGATTGTCTGTGCACAATCTCAGATAGGATTAGGGAACGCAAGCGAGCTTCACACAGCACACGCCAACATAGCAATGTAGGAAGTTGTAACCAGGGGCACAGATAGATTAAAGCTGACTGAGCTGTGTCTTGACTCCTCCTGTGTGTGCGCACCCTACAGGCAGCCGCGGTGCATGGCAACATTAACATTTTACATGGCAACATAAACATTTTTAAGAAGAAAAAATGGGGTTTATTTAGCAGCGCTTAAAAAAAGCTAGGAAATGATGATACCAATCTAATTTAAGTTTTATACAATCTAGTTTATTTAAAAATTCTTATAACACATAAAAACAACAGCAGATGCTTTTCCTAATTAATAAAGGGACGTCTCCCTTATACAACACTCATAAAAACAGACTAGAACCATATAATCCTAGAATTCCAGGTATAAAGGAATTAATTCTATAGATAACATATGGCAAGCAACAAATTTCTAAGATAAATGGTGAATTGAATATTTAAAAGGCACAAATGTATCAATCCTAACAGCTTTACAGTTCTTCAGTAACAAACATATAACTTTATACAGTTATAAAGTTACACAGTTACTTTCCTTGGACATATAATTGGCTCAGGTGTGCTGGATAGTTAAAAAGGCAGATGAATACCTTGATGTCTTTAAAGTTCAGTTTGCGTGTTTTAAAAAACGTAGTGCAAATTAGTGTAGAGGTACCTTAATCTGTCCTGGTTGCAACCGCTGATATTCTTCACTGTGAGGGATTCACAGACTGTTTGTTAATGGTGCTTCTGATAAGTCACCTGACCTTCTCTTTGATTCAGAGGTCAGGGGTGATGATACGTTCTGGTGATGTAGTTATCCTTTTTTTTGTTTTCCTTTCTTCTTATAGCCCAAATATTGTTTTCATCTGGGTTCCCTCAGACTTTTTAAGGTTTGAAGAAATCTTTGGTCAGTGTTTAGCAGTAACACCGTATTCCCTGAAGTTAACAAAGGTAGATTTTAACTTGCAGGGTCAGGAGAAAAGTTTAAAGTTGCAGGGTCACACAGCTTTGTGACCGTAGTAAATGAAGTTTAGTAGAGTGTAGCAGGTCCCATTCAACGCGTTTTACCCTTTCAACTTTTTTAGCAGCAGGAATCCACCTTTAGGCGCTCCTATCACACTACACATAAAAAACATAAACATTTTTACTCACGCTTTCAGGCAGTTCCACCTCGGCACCTAATGCTCCCTGTGCCCCCCTGCTGATGGAGCGCTAAGACGGCTGCCTATACTGCCTTACACAAGTGCTGGCCCTGCTTTTATTCAATAACCTTTAGATACAAAAAAATGGTTATTCTGGAAACAGTAATTGTGTGTACTTCAGTCTTACATGTGTTGGCATTAGTTTTAATCATAAAACATAAAAATCACCTATTGTTTTTCATTTTTTCACCAGGCCCAGCAGATTTAGAATATTCCATTATTATATTTTTAGTGCATGACACGTGAGATAGCTGCAGCAAAAACTGGAAAAAAATATATTTTTGCTTACATTTTAGTAAATAATATTGAAAATGGCCAAGTGACCACTGCTGTTACTGTGATTACCTGCCATCAAGGGTACCAACATGTAAAATAGGAGCTCATACAGGCTTTTGGGGGTTATAATATAAATTAGAGAGTCCCCATTGAGCAGTACAGAAATCAAATCATTTTTGTTCTTGCAAGGTGTTCACTGTTAATACAGAGATCACCTGACTATAAAAACAAAACTCATAAATGATCCCCTGCCTATAGTGCCCCTTTTTTTCTGTAGTGTAGGATCCACCCCTAAATAATAATTTTATGAAATGTAGGGACCCTTCCATCCCTCTCCCTCTTCATAGTGTAGGGAATCCCCACTCCCCCACCCTGTGCTGGGCCACCCAGTCACCTCCCTCCTTTCCTTCCACCACTCCCACTGGCACCAACAGAAGATCATTACAGAGAGTGACACAGACAGTTTTACGCTCTGTAATGATCAGAGATTTGGCTTGAAATGGTAAGGGAGCACGTTCAGTGCTCCCTTACTATTTGAAAGGCAGATACATTCTTCCCCCCTTGGTAGTGTATCCCACTGTCTAAGCTGAGAGCAAGCACCCCAGCATGCACCCTGTGCTAAACATGGGTACTAATTCAACGCAGTATGCTAGGCAGTGTGGCCTAATACCTAAGTGCATTTGGTGCAAGGGGTGAAAGTATAGGAAGCAGTATTCATCATGTGAACTTGTGTTAGATTTTCAAAGGCCGACTTGTAGTACAGTTTCTAGCCATACAATTATTTCAGCCTCATTAGTGCAATTTGCAATAACTATAGCTATCCACTTGTAATCTAGGCGTATGTATTGACAAGTTTTTTTTTTAGTGTTAAAATAAATGACTATATTAGCAGAGTATGAAATTGTTCTGAATACAACACCATCTGGTTTGGTGTAATTGCTTTTCAAAGGTTAAATGGACAGTCTACTTCAGAATTCTTATTCTTTTAAAAGATAGATAATCCCTTTATTACCCATTCCCCAGTTTTGCATAACCAACCTGGTTATATTAACATACTTTTTTACCTCTGTTAATACTTTGTATCTAAGCCTCTGCAGAATGCCCCTTATTTCAGTTCTTTTGACAGTTAATCAGTTCTATCAGCCAATCGGAATCTAAGGGACGCCATCTTGGATGACGTCACTTAAAGGAACCTTCATTCTTCAGTCGCTGTGGAAAGATAAGGATGCTCCGCGTCGGATGTCTTGAAGATGGACCTGCTCCGTGCCGGATGGATGAAGATAGAAGATGACGTTTGGATGAAGACTTCTGCCCGTCTGGAGGACCACTTCTTCCTGTCTGGAGGACCACTTCTGCCAGCTTCGTTGAGGACTTCGGCCCGGTTGGATGAAGACTTCTCCCGGTAAGGTGATCTTCAAGGGGTTAGTGTTAGGTTATTTTAAGGGGGTATTGGGTGGGTTTTAGAGTAGGGTTGGTTGTGTGCATGGTGGGTTTTAATGTTGGGGGGTTGAAATTTTTTTTACAGGTAAAAGAGCTGATTACTTTGGGGCAAAAGGCCCTTTTAAGGCCTATTTGTAATTTAGTGTAGGGTAGGGCTTTTTTATTTTGTGGGGGCTTTTTTATTTTGTTAGGGGGATTAGATTAGGTGTAATTAGTTTAAAAATCTTGTAATTTGTTTATTATTTTCTGTAATTTAGTGGGTTTTTTTTGTAATTTAGCTAATTTAATTAAATTAATTGTATTTAATTTAGGGAATTAATTTAATTATAGTGTAGTGTTAGGTATAATTGTAACTTAGGTTAGGTTTTATTTTACAGGTACTTTTGTATTTATTTTAGCTAGGTAGTTATTAAATAGTTAATAACTATTTAGTAACTATTATACCTAGTTAAAATAAATACAAACTTGCCTGTAAAATAAAAATAAACCCTAAGCTAGCTACAATGTAACTATTGGTTATATTGTAGCTAGCTTAGGGTTTATTTTATAGGTAAGTATTTAGTTTTAAATAGGAATAATTTAGTTAATCATAGTAATATTTAAATTATATTTAAGTTAAGGGGGCTTAGGGTTAGACTTAGGTTTAGGTGTTAATATGTTTATTAAAATAGCAACGACGTTGGGGGCAGACAGATTAGGGGTTAATAAGTGTAGGTAGGTTGTAGCGACATTTGGGGGCAGCAGATTAGGGGTTAAAAAATATAATGTAGGTGTCGGCGATGTTGGGAGCAGCAGATTAGGGGTTCATAAGTATAATGTAGGTGGCGGCGGTGTCCGGAGCGGCAGATTAGGGGTTAATAATATAATGTAGGGGTCAGCGATGTCGGGGGTGGCAGATTAGGGATTATTAAGTGTAAGATTAAGGGTGTTTAGACTCTGGGTTCATGTTAGGGTGTTAGGTGTAGACATAACTTTTCTTTCCCTATAAGAATCAATGGGGCTGCGTTAGGAGCTAAAGGCTGCTTTTTTGCAGGTGTTAGACTTTTTTTTCAGCCGGCTCTCCCCGTTGATTCCTATGGGGAAATCGTGCACGAGCACGTTACACCAGCTCACCGCTAACGTAAGCAGCTCTGGTATTGGAGTGAGATTTTGAGCAAAATTTTGCTCAACACTCAATTCTTGTCTTTTAACACCGGGTTTGTAAAATCCCATAATACCAGTGCTGTCTGTAAGTGAGCAAAAACTGCTCGTTAGCAACGCATAGCCCGTAACGCAAAACTCGTAATCTAGCCGAATGTTATCTATATGGAACATATGAACTAGCACTATCTAGCTGTGGAAAAAAAACTTTCAAAATGCACTGAGATAAGATGCTGCCTTCACTGGCTTAAAAATTAGCATATGAGCCTACCTAGGTTTAGCTTCAAACAAAGAATACAAAGAGAACAAACCACATTTGATAACAAAAGTAATTTGGAAAGTTGTTTAAAATTGAATTCCCTATCTGAATCATGACAGTTTAATTTTGACTAGACTGTCTCTTTAAACCTCCTTCTCCACACACACATACACATATTATTCCACTTGCCTTATTCTAAGTTACTGGAGTGTGCAAGGCTTGCCACTGTCATTTTGTAATCAAAAAGTACATTACCTCTGCTGAGTTTAATTAAATATTTAGCAGGTTTAGGCTTGAGAAGTCTATAATGTGCACTTTTCAGAATGGGAAAACCATTTTTTTATTTTAAAAAAATAAAAAGGCAAAAGCAAAATAAATAATGCACTGAAAACTTGTTGTTTCTTTACTATGCAATCTCAAAATGACTCTAACCTTAATCCACTGCAACATTGGTTTATATGAAAATTTACATTTGAAATGTTTCATTTCAATACAGCAGTTGCATAGAGCAATTTAGTACACCCTTGGAATTAATAAAATGCAGAAGCTATACCTTTCTCCCTGTCAAACAATAAGAATACCTACAGAGGATACTTGAATGAGGCCTATATAACAATTTGAGAGCAAAAATGTACAAATGAAAGACTACGGGTGACATTTTATTTAATTGGCTAATTTGATTTTTTAAACCAGCCACTAGGTTTAATGACCATTACTATTGGATAAATATCATTATAAACACTGTAAAAAATACCATAAAAGAAGCAAATAGAGACATTCTATGGTAAGAAGAATTTTTTTGGGGAGTGGGGGGGGAGGGTAAAAATAAGTGTAATTTTTCGGGAAAATTATGTTTTTACAGTAACCTTTTTTCTAAATAGTTATTAAAAAAATGTTTTCTCATAACTATGTTTATACTAAAGTTTGTTTTTAGAGGGTATGGTGGGTGTCTTAGATAAGGGATGAGTTTAGGTGGGGGGATTTCTAATGAGGATCATAGTGGGGGATTTAGGGTTTTGGTTAGTTTAGGCTTGGTGTCTTAGTGGTCAATTCGGGGTCTTAGGGTAATGGACATCTTAAGTTGGGGTAATTTTGCATGGTTTTAAGTTAGTTGTCATTTTAGGTTAGGGTGGCATTGGGTGGCCGTTGGTGGGTAATTAGAAGTTAGTGGTTAATAGTGGAAGTTGCGATTATTTTTGCAATGGTCTGGTGGCTTAGGGATTAATATTTGGAGGAGGATTTTTATGATTGTGTCTTCTGGTTAGTGATTTAATAGTAAATGAAATATTTTGCAATGTTGGTTTGGCAGGTAGGGTGTTAATTGTGGAGAAAAGTGTTTAGCATGGGTAGTTGTGGAAGCTAAAGGGTTAATAGTGGTTAGGGGATTTTAGTGGGAGGGTGTGCATTAGTGTTTGTGGTGGATAGTGGACTAATAGCAGAAGAAGAGTTTATTAATGGGGATTATGATGGTTTAGTAGTGAAATGTATTGAGGGTCTGGCTTGTAAGGGTTTATTACTGGGGATAAGGTAGACTTTAGTGCTATTACCCGCAGTAACAGTTTCTACCAATTTTCACAAACCAACTCTACTTGTAATATCAAGAATTTTATTTTTGTTGCACTTTAACCAATCCCATTATAAAGAATAGGATTAATTAATTTAACCTTGGGAATACAACAAGTCTTTGGTTACATTTTTTAATCAATAAATTGTAATGTTAAATTAAGCATTACTGATTATGTGAGACTGAGCACAAATGAGTGTGCTGTGCCGTGAAGCTGAAGTCATCACTTTTAATGTAGAAATCTTCTTAGATATTATTTTGTAGCTTAGAGGTTCCATATTTACCACTATGAGCAATACAAATCATGACTTGACTGACCAGACTGCTATTAATCCATAAACCACTATAACCCCCTCACTCAATACTGTTAGGGCCCACAATGCTATTAACTGCTAAACCATCAGAACCCCTGCCACAAGAAACCCCTATAGTGCAAGAAATACTCCACATTTAATCCCTTGTCCACTAAGATCTCCACTGTTATTACCCCTAAACCACCATAATCCCCACTATTATTAACTCTAAACACACATACAATTCTCCACAATTAACTGATAAGACTCCCACTATTATCAACCCCTAAACTACCATAAGCCCCACTGCTATTAACACTTAAACCATCATTACTGCAACCACAATTAACTCCCATCCTCTAAGAAGTCACCATTATTAACCCCAAATCTGTAATTAACATTTGAACATCTTAAAAAAAGAAACATCTTCACTGTTAAAAATGGATCAAAATAACCTTTATTGAAGTTTTCTTTTCATAATAACAAGTATTGATGTTCTGTACTACAATAAGCCCTTGACCATGCCTGAAATGTCTCCACTTGTTACTATGAACAGAACACTTCAACAAAGGGACTTTTATTTAACAGTGGTGCTGTTGCTTTTTGTTTAAGCTATTTGCATCCTCTAAGGGTGAGCAGAGATCTTATGTGCACACTGGGAAAATATATGAACTGAAGTGCTGTGCTTAATTCGTGGTTTTCATTAACCCTTAAACTTCCATATACCCCACAATAATTAACCCCTAATTGCTAAGAGCCTCACCTTTATTACCCCTCAATTATGATGCCTCACCAGAAGACACCCACCAGCACTCAGACCCTTCTATTTCCCCTTGCTAAGACCCACCTAAACCCTTTAAATTGCCAAAAAAAACAATTAATCTAATAAAAAAGAATTTTGCCAGAAAAAGGGCATCTAGAAAAAAAAGAAGAAAACTTCACTTCTCCGTTTCAGTCTTCAGCTAGGTGATAAGAGGATCAAAATTCTTATAGTCTCTCGCTGCATTCTTACTGCATTCCTTTTTTTAGGCCATTTGATAAAAAAATACTGAAAAACATTTGATAGTCAGATTGGTAACCACGTTGGGCTTCATAGTAGTGAAAAGGAAACAGCGGGTAAGCACCGCTAAGAGGGGAAGAATGGGGGGGGGGGGAGTGGGAGGGTTAGTAATTAATAGTGGAAACGGACCTCTATAACACGTATGATATTAAAATTCTAGTTAGATGGAGTATAAGGATATAGCTAGATGTCAAGCTTAGACAACTCTCCAAAATGGTGTACCATACACAACTTGAGTAAATATCTGGAGCTAGTATATTATGACTGACTCTATCTTTGCTTCGTGCATATAAATACTCATATTCAGGAGGAAGCTTAAATTAGAAGAAGATCACCTGAACAAAAGTGGTAAAAGCTTAAATATATCTATAGTTTAAGGTGTTGACTAGTTATCTCACATTCAGGCCAACAACTGAACAAATATTAGTTTTAATGATGGCTAGGTTTTATACAAAAGATATTAGGACCTCCAGTAAATAAATCAGAACAGATGTAAAAATAAATATATAAGCATCCAGTATCCAATATGTTTGGGCACTCATAAAATCAATGGATCTGAAAAAGAAGTAGGGCTGCCACATGGAGGATACAAGAAGTGCTAAAAGATGCAATATAACTATAGGACCATTGGTTCGTAAAGTATATGGACCTAAAAACTATTAAGTACTGTGAAAGGTATGTTAAACTAAGCAGAAGCTAGAGAGTCTTGCCTTTATAAACTCATAATATATTACTTCATACTAGAGACAAGATGGAGTATTATCTATTGTGAGTCAAAAACAAAAAGTACATGTACAAACAAAACCATGCCTATTTATGTAAGTAATGGGTAACTAAAAGGAAGGGATTAATGGGGTAAAGAGTTCACAGTGAATTCTAAAATACTAAGAACATGTGGGGGTTATTGATATAATCTAATTTCCCTGACTAATATATGCATCTTCGTTGTCCACATAATTAGGGCAGACTATAATAAAAATAGGTACGTATAAATTACTGGGAAGGAGCAGAAAGAGAATGGGTTAGCTCTACTCTTGTAAATCAAATCTAAGACAGTATGGCTGTCCTGGCATTTAGAAGCAGGGGAGCTGTGAAAAGGGAGGTTATATAAAGACTCTATCATAGATTCAAATAAAAGGTTATGGGAAAAGTAAAGAAGTAGAGTCGTACTAGCATACTGCCCTCTGGTTCTGGGTAATATTATAACTGCAGTTAGGGCCAGCTGAATGGAAATGAGGAACTTTAAGTTTAAGGCATATGACGGGAGGTTGTATATGTGTCTACTATACATTTATAAGCTAATAAGTCTGGATCTGAATATAACTAAAACTATCTTGATCAGGACCTAGGCAAAAACACAGTATGAAGCAAAGAGACACGCTATTGACAGAGCATAGTATACCTTAAGCATCTGATTATTAGCAACAGACCCAGGGGAGAAATGTATACATTATCAAGAGATACACTTAGTTCCTACGCCGGTGCAGAAAAAATATACATCTTAGAAATAACACTATAACTTGCCTATGCCATCTCTGACCGGGTCTGACCAGTTACGGTATAAGTCCCATTCTCTGTTGAGATGATAGACTAAGACTAAGAAGAAATCTCGATAGTCCTTCGTAGTGAGCCGTCTTGGAGGAGCAGCTGACAAGAGCATTGTCCACTCAGATGATCGATCAATTACAATACGATTTTGAGCAAATCCCCAATATCTCGTCGAAGAGTTGGCCGCATCCCCCGAACAGGGCACCAAGGGTGAGAAGAAGAGTTGTCGATCTACATCTGTAATTGGGGTAAGTAGCTGAAGACACAATATATGCCCCATAATTGTGGACCACTCAGGATCGGGAAGCAAAGCCGAGGTTACTCTCCAAATTTGCCGCTGCTGAAGAGACTGAGCGTGTGAGATAGGCAGGTGGTGGATGTCTGGGCCTTCTCCTTTGTCCCCAGCCTCCACTGGTCCCATGGTCCTCTTAGGTTCTTCGGATCTATATTTCAATGTCCAATCTATAGTGAGGTGAATCTCCGGTGTTGCAGCTGTGTCCTGCTTAGATGGTAGTAGTTGCCAGACGCCCTTTTCAATGTCGTCTCCTTTGATAGCAGCTCTGAGTTCAGCAAATCCCGCATCCATCTTATGGTCAATGTCACGTAGCAAGGCTAGTATACTGAATCGGGATTCCTCCATCTTACTAAATGAGGTCAGCAAACAAATAGGCCTGTAAAACCCGGCTCACCGGGGGGGGGGGGGTGTTGAAAAGATAACAGAGTAAAAATGTACAGGCAGGACGTGCACTCATAGGAGGCAGGGGAGGCAGTGCCTACCCTGCCATATGTGGCCAAAGCTTAATTAAATGTTAATTAAAACAAAAACAAAGAAAAGTAAAAAAAAAAAATGTCCCCCCATGTAATGCTATGGAGAAGCAGGTACAGGAACGCTTCTCTCCATTGCAGTACATGGGTCAAAGGGAAAGCTGTGCTGCAGCACCACCTGTGTTCTGTCAATATATTAGCAGCAAAAATTGGGACCAATAGGAGGCACCCCTCTTGATGCCTCCTAGCAAGTGAAGGATATATAGAATAATCAGAAGGAGGATGCAGTGAGCAGGGTCATGTGACACAACAGGAAGCTGAGGTAACCTAAGAAGAGATGACACCAAGCAGAAGAGTAAAGTAGTATTCTATATCTCTTGCGATTCACAAATTGTGTTCAGATACAGCTCATTAACAGGGGGGGACAATAAGTGAGCATAACCCAATACTGACAGGAAGTCAAAGGGTCAATTCAAATTTAAATCCATATTTTAAAACCCAGAGTTTGAAGTTAAGTGCCAAATTATTTAAATTAAAGTTTTTGACATTGAATATTGCTAAGCCTCCCTTTTTCATGGTTATTTTATTTAATTTGGTACAAACTCCATATATGTTATGTCTGTTCAGTCAGAGGATGCAGTATCTATTTTTATTTTTCTCTGTGTCTCCATTTATTTAAAGACTGCTGTTAACTTGTAATTCACAAATCAATTGAAAGCTGTTGTATTGTGTTTTTAATATGTGCTGCTTTTATACAAGTTTATATTAATAAAAAGGAGATAATGAGTCATTTAAAAAATATTTGTAATTATTGCAGTTAAATGTTTTCAGAAATGATGCCACTGTAATGTAACTGGTTAAACACATAGTCAAATGGAGACATTTAAAATTAAACTTTCATGATTGAGGTAGAGCATGCTATCTTAATAGACTTTTCTAGTTATTTATATTTTGAGAATTAGCATCAACTGTTACTGGCCCCATGTCAGCAAATCAAATTAGTTTTACAAAGGAACATGAAAGTCATAAGACAAAAGGATATACAAGGCGCTGCTAAAAATACATATATATTAAAATTTCCCAATGGTCTAATTAATTATATTAAAAATTATTTACAAGTTGTGCCCCTGTTATAGAACAGAGAAAACATTTGATGCAATACAGAAATAAAATAGTTCTTACTGATCCTCCAAAGTCAATTATATGGCTGATCAAGATCAATGTTCCTTTAAGGTATTATATATGGGCTGCTCCTTAAATAAGTCCCATCACGAACTTAGCACAGGAATCTAGAAAACCATAGAATAAAGAGCGCCCAAACGCATCTAAGTGCAGACAGATAGTACAAATTTATTATACCAAATAAAAATAACACACATAAGAATCGCACTCACAATGTTTAAAAATAATACAAGCAGTGTATTATATCACCCGCTTTGTTTCCGGTCTCTTCCACTCCAATGTCTCTGTGTGTGGCGTCAATTCCCCGGATGTATGTGGGCGTGTTATATTCAGAGCCAATCAGGTGACTTCTTCCGTGAATGGACCCCACGCTATTGGATAGTTATCGTGGGCTTGTAGTCCTAGTACGGATCCTCCTCCAAACGATACAATGTGTCTCTCCACACAATAGAATGCTATAGAAATAGTAGCATGTACCTACATAGAGACCTAAGTCCTCAGCCCGCTTAGTGTTAGTTAATGGGTAAAATATAACACCATATGCGGCCTCACCAGACTTTAGCAAAATAGCAAAATAGCAATGTAATGAGCACTGGATGTGCCCCCTCACTCAACGTACATTTCGTTCCGTGCTGGAACTTTTTCAAGAGTGTCAATTGCCTCTAACTGCCTGCCTTTTATAGGCGGTAACAGCCATTAATTGATAGCATTAACTGTTTCATTGACTTATATCCTAAACTGGGGATTTTAAAATGTATAAATGAAATAAATAAACACTTACTATTATTAACTGCATCGCATTACAAACAAATATATACCATCATTTGATCTTCTATTGGACAGATATGCACATGTTTTGTGAATATGAATAAATATTAAAAATACAATAGAATAAAAATGTGCTTACCTATACCTTCATAAAAATCGTAAATATTGGTCTATTATAAAATGTTGAACCATCTAAAGATATATATATATACATTACATTTAAAAACAAAGTAATACACTTAACAATATATAAATATAGATTAAATATTATACCTTATAAAACATTACATTAAAAAGGCCTGTATATCCAATTCAATATTTAACCCTTGTGGATAAAGACACTCCAACTTTTTTATCCAAAATGTTTCTCGTTTCCTTAACCTGAGTAGCCTATTAGTATCCCATATATTAGGAGGGACCCATTCTATAACTTTAATTTCTAAGTCCTTTGGATCGCAATTAAAATTGCCAACTTAAAATGCTGGGATACACTGTGGGTATCCAACCCCTTTTCGATATTATTGAGATGTTCCCTGAATCGATACTTTATCTTTCTTTTTGTTCTACCTACGTAGATATAATTACATTTACACTTAGTATGATATAATACGTGGGTACTCATACAAGTACACCTATCCTTATTAGAGAAATTTCTTGAATTGTCATGATTTTCAATAACATTATGGTTATTGGGTATATGTGGACACATTACACAGTCTTTCTTTTTACATTTAAATGTACCTGTGTTAGTCCCCCAGTCAGATATCTTTACTACTGGCTTGCTCCGAAGTTTACTCGGAGCTAAGATATTTTTTAAATCCCTATTCTTCCTAAACACCATTTCTGGTCTCTCTATTCTTCCTAAACACCTAATAAGGATAGGTGTACTTGTATGAGTACCCACATAGTATATCATACTAAGTGTAAATGTAATTATATCTACGTAGGTAGAATAAAAAGAAAGATAAAGTATCGATTCAGGGAACATCTCAATAATATCGAAAAGGGGTTGGATACCCACAGTGTATCCCAGCATTTTAAGTTGGTCCATAATTGTGATCCAAAGGACTTAGAAATTAAAGTTATAGAATGGGTCCCTCCTAATATATGGGATACTAATAGGCTACTCAGGTTAAGGCAACGAGAAACATTTTGGATAAAAAAGTTGGAGTGTCTTTATCCACAAGGGTTAAATATTGAATTGGATATACAGGCCTTTTTAATGTAATGTTTTATAAGGTATAATATTTAATCTATATTTATATATTGTTAAGTGTATTACTTTGTTTTTAAATGTAATATATATATATTTTTAGATGGTTCAACATTTTATAATAGACCAATATTTACGATTTTTATGAAGGTATAGGTAAGCATATTTTTATTCTATTGTATTTTTAATATTTATTCATATTCACAAAACATGTGCATATCTGTCCAATAGAAGATCAAATGATGGTATATATTTGTTTGTAATGCGATGCAGTTAATAATAGTAAGTGTTTATTTATTTCATTTATACATTTTAAAATCCCCAGTTTAGGATATAAGTCAATGAAACAGTTAATGCTATCAATTAATGGCTGTTACCGCCTATAAAAGGCAGGCAGTTAGAGGCAATTGACACTCTTGAAAAAGTTCCAGCACGGAACGAAACGTACGTCGAGTGAGGGGGCACATCCAGTGCTCATTACATTGCTATTTTGCTATTTTGCTAAAGTCCGGTGAGGCCGCATATGGTGTTATATTTTACCCATTAACTAACACCGAGCGGGCTGAGGACTTAGGTCTCTATGTAGGTACATGCTACTATTTCTATAGCATTCTATTGTGTGGAGAGACACATTGTATCGTTTGGAGGAGGATCCGTACTAGGACTACAAGCCCACGATAACTATCCAATAGCGTGGGGTCCATTCATGGAAGAAGTCACCTGATTGGCTCTGAATATAACACGCCCACATACATCAGGGGAATTGACGCCACACACAGAGACATTGGAGTGGAAGAGACCGGAACATGAAAGTCATAATTACATTTCTATCATTCAGATAGAAATTGCACACAAAAAATAAATAAATAAACTTTATATTTTACTTTTATTATTATGTACTTAATTCTTTTGGTATCCTTTGGTGTCCTTTGTTGAAGAGCATACCTAAGTGGGATGTGCACGTGTGTTTCTTGAACACCATATTGCAGCACCTGTCTTGGCAGTATTGATAACTTGTCCTTTGTGTAAAACTTGTATGGTAAATTATTTCTATTTTTACAATACAGTAGTGAGTAGAGAAGAGATTGTGTATCATTCTAATTACTTAGTAACTGGCACTGTGCCACAGAATTGTGTAAGTGTGTATGGCCTAGATTTGGAGTTCGGCGGTAGCCGTCAAAACCAGCGTTAGAGGCTCCTAACGCTGGTTTTGGGCGCCCGCTGGTATTTGGAGTCAGTGATTAAAGGGTCTAACGCTCACTTTTCAGCCGCGACTTTTCCATACCGCAGATCCCCCTACGCCATTTGCGTAGCCTATCTTTTCAATGGGATCTTTCTAACGCTGGTATTTAGAGTCATTTCTGAAGTGAGCGTTAGAGCTCTAACGACAAAACTCCAGCCGCCTGAAAATAGCAGGAGTTAAGAGCTTTCTGGCTAACGCCGGTTTATAAAGCTCTTAACTACTGTACCCTAAAGTACACTAACACCCATAAACTACCTATGTACCCCTAAACCGAGCTCCCCCCACATCGCCGCCACTCGATTAAAATTTTTAACCCCTAATCTGCCGACCGCCACCTACGTTATACTTATGTACCCCTAATCTGCTGCCCCTAACCCCGCCGACCCCTGTATTACATTTATTAACCCCTAACCTGCCCCCCCACAACGTCGCCGCCAGCTACTTAAAATAATTAACCCCTAATCTTCCGACCGCAAAGCGCCGCCACCTACGTTATCCCTATGTACCCCTAATCTGCTACCCCTAACACCGCCGACCCCTATATTATATTTATGAACCCCTAATCTGCCCCCCTCAACGTCGCCGACACCTGCCTACACTTATTAACCCCTAATCTGCTGAGCGAACCTGAGCGCTACTATAATAAAGTTATTAACCCCTAATCCGCATCACTAACCCTATCATAAATAGTATTAACCCCTAATCTGCCCTCCCTAACATCGCCGACAGCTACCTTCAATTATTAACCCCTAATCTGCTGAGCGGACCTCACCGCTATTCTAATAAATGTATTAACCCCTAAAGCTAAGTCTAACCCTAACACTAACACCCCCCTAAATTAAATATAATTTACATCTAACGAAATAAATTAACTCTTATTAAATAAATTATTCCTATTTAAAGCTAAATACTTACCTGTAAAATAAATCCTAATATAGCTACAATATAAATTATAATTATATTATAGCTATTTTAGGATTAATATTTATTTTACAGGCAACTTTGTAATTATTTTAACCAGGTACAATAACTATTAAATAGTTAAGAACTATTTAATAGTTACCTAGTTAAAATAATAACAAATTTACCTGTAAAATAAATCCTAACCTAAGATATAATTAAACCTAACACTACCCTATCAATAAAATAATTAAATAAACTACCTACAATTACCTACAATTAACCTAACACTACACTATCAATAAATAAATTAAACACAATTGCTACAAATAAATACAATTAAATAAACTATCTAAAGTACAAAAAATAAAAAAGAACTAAGTTACAAAAAATAAAAAAATATTTACAAACATAAGAAAAATATTACAACAATTTTAAACTAATTACACCTACTCTAAGCCCCCTAATAAAATAACAAAGCCCCCCAAAATAAAAAATTCCCTACCCTATTCTAAATTAAAAAAGTTACAAGCTCTTTTACCTTACCAGCCCTGAACAGGGCCCTTTGCGGGGCATGCCCCAAGAATTTCAGCTCTTTTGCCTGTAAAAGAATAAATACAATACCCCCCCCCCAACATTACAACCCACCACCCACATACCCCTAATCTAACCCAAACCCCCCTTAAATAAACCTAACACTAATGCCCTGAAGATCTTCCTACCTTGTCTTCACCATCCAGGTATCACCGATCCGTCCTGGCTCCAACATCTTCATCCAACCCAAGCGGGGGTTGGCGATCCATAATCCGGTGCTCCAAAGTCTTCCTCCTATCCGGCAAGAAGAGGACATCCGGACCGGCAAACATCTTCTCCAAGCGGCATCTTCGATCTTCTTCCATCCGGAGCGAAGCGGCAGGATCCTGAAGACCTCCAGCGCGGAACATCCATCCGGACCGACGACTGAACGACGAATGACTGTTCCTTTAAGGGACGTCATCCAAGATGGCGTCCCTCGAATTCCGATTGGCTGATAGGATTCTATCAGCCAATCGGAATTAAGGTAGGAATTTTCTGATTGGCTGATGGAATCAGCCAATCAGAATCTAGTTCAATCCGATTGGCCGATCCAATCAGCCAATCAGATTGAGCTCGCATTCTATTGGCTGATCGGAACAGCCAATAGAATGCGAGCTCAATCTGATTGGCTGATTGGATCAGCCAATCGGATTGAACTTGATTCTGATTGGCTGATTCCATCAGCCAATCAGAAAATTCCTACCTTAATTCCGATTGGCTGATAGAATCCTATCAGCCAATCGGAATTCGAGGGACGCCATCTTGGATGACGTCCCTTAAAGGAACAGTCATTCGTCGTTCAGTCGTCGGTCCGGATGGATGTTCCGCGCTGGATGTCTTCAGGATCCTGCCGCTTCGCTCCGGATGGAAGAAGATCGAAGATGCCGCTTGGAGAAGATGTTTGCCGGTCCGGATGTCCTCTTCTTGCTGGATAGGAGGAAGACTTTGGAGCCTCTTCTGGACCGGATTATGGATCGCCAACCCCCGCTTGGGTTGGATGAAGATCTTGGAGCCAGGACGGATCGGTGATACCTGGATGGTGAAGACAAGGTAGGAAGATCTTCAGGGGATTAGTGTTAGGTTTATTTAAGGGGGGTTTGGGTTAGATTAGGGGTATGTGGGTGGTGGGTTGTAATGTTGGGGGGGGGTATTGTATGTTTTTTTTTACAGGCAAAAGAGCTGAAATTCTTGGGGCATGCCCCGCAAAGGGCCCTGTTCAGGGCTGGTAAGGTAAAAGAGCTTGTAACTTTTTTAATTTAGAATAGGGTAGGGAATTTTTTATTTTGGGGGGCTTTGTTATTTTATTAGGGGGCTTAGAGTAGGTGTAATTAGTTTAAAATTGTTGTAATATTTTTCTTATGTTTTTAAATATTTTTTATTTTCTGTAACTTAGTTCTTTTTTATTTTTTGTACTTTAGCTAGTTTATTTAATTGTATTTATTTGTAGGAATTGTGTTTAATTAATTTATTGATAGTGTAGTGTTAGGTTAATTGTAGGTAATTGTAGGTAGTTTATTTAATTATTTTATTGATAGGGTAGTGTTAGGTTTAATTATAACTTAGGTTAGGATTTATTTTACAGGTAAATTTGTTATTATTTTAACTAGGTAACTATTAAATAGTTCTTAACTATTTAATAGCTATTGTACCTGGTTAAAATAATTACAAAGTTGCCTGTAAAATAAATATTAATCCTAAAATAGCTATAATATAATTATAATTTATATTGTAGCTATATTAGGATTTATTTTACAGGTAAGTATTTAGCTTTAAATAGGAATAAGTTATTTAATAAGAGTTAATTTATTTCGTTAGATAAATATTATATTTAACTTAGGGGGGTGTTAGTGTTAGGGTTAGACTTAGCTTTAGGGGTTAATCCATTTATTAGAATAGCGGTGAGCTCCGATCGGAAGATTAGGGGTTAATAATTGAAGTTAGGTGTCGGCGATGTTAGGGAGGGCAGATTAGGGGTTAATACTATTTATGATAGGGTTAGTGAGGCGGATTAGGGGTTAATAACTTTATTATAGTAGCGCTCAGGTCCGCTCGGCAGATTAGGGGTTAATAAGTGTAGGCAGGTGTCGGCGACGTTGTGGGGGGCAGGTTAGGGGTTAATAAATATAATATAGGGGTCGGCGGTGTTAGGGGTAGCAGATTAGGGGTACATAGGGAGAACGTAGGTTGCGGCGGTTTACGGAGCGGCAGATTAGGGGTTAAAAAAAATATGCAGGGGTCAGCGATAGCGGGGGCGGCAGATTAGGGGTTAATAAGTGTAAGGGTAGGGGTGTTTAGACTCGGGGTACATGTTAGGGTGTTAGGTGCAGACGTAGGAAGTGTTTCCCCATAGGAAACAATGGGGCTGCGTTAGGAGCTGAACGCTGCTTTTTTGCAGGTGTTAGGTTTTTTTTCAGCTCAAACAGCCCCATTGTTTTCTATGGGAGAATCGTGCACGAGCACGTTTTTGAGGCCGGCCGCGTCCGTAAGCAACTCTGGTATCGAGAGTTGCATTTGCGGTAAAAATTCTCTACGCTCCGTTTTTGGAGCCTAACGCAGCATTTGTTTGAACTCTCGATACCAGAGTTAATTTTATGGTGCGGCCAGAAAAAAGCCCGCGGAGCGTTAACAGCCCTTTTACCGCCGAACTCCAAATCTAGGCCTATGTGAGCAGAGTGTGTCTGGGTGTCAGTGAGCAGAGTATGTGTGCTTTATTCTCCAGGTAATCAATACAATTCCGATGAGCTAGTCCTTTCGTGCAGTGTTTCTCAACAATGGTCATCAAGTACCCCCAACAGGCCAGGTTTTCAATATAGCTGAATCAGTGCACAGGTGAAGTAATCAACTGATCAGTAACTCAGTGGTTACTAACTTGTTCTCACCTATCACCTGATTATGTCACCTGTGCACTGGTTCAGCTATCATTTAAACCTGCCCTGTTGAGGGTACTTGCGGCCTTCTGTACATGTGTTTCTCCAGCGTATCATATCAAGTGCCTCACCAGCCTCTGACCTCACTGCACGTCACTGCAGGCCACCTCCGGATTCGAGTAGTTACTCCTCTAGTAAAAAATATTAATATAGCACAGTCTTGTAGCACAGTCTTGTAGCACAGCAGAGTGACTGTGTAGTTTAAGCAGTTGTAGAAGGAAGTTGTGAGCTCCAGCATAAGGTGGCAACCTGTATTTATAATTGACTAATTCCGCTCCTGGATAGTCTGATGTGCAAATCTTTGTAAGTCTCAGATCTACCAGATGAGTAGTAGTGTGATCCAATAATTGTAGAGTTAGATGAAAGCTACATCTCAAAGCAATTTATATATTGGAAGTTTAGCCCCAGGAGCTTCATAAAATGCGGCTGATCATGGCTGCCTCTTAGCCACTCCCCCCCCCTGCATTTTTTTTTTATTAATAAATCCATATTTAATTCAGATCAGCCACTAGAAATGTCTTGCATCCTGTTTGTGGGTTAAAGTGATAGACTACTTAAAATGTGTTACTATTCAAAAAGAAAGATCATCCCTGTATTACCCATTCCCCTGTTTTGCATAACTAACACTGTTATATTAATAAACGTTTTACCTCTATGACAGACTGCTCCTTATCTCAGTGCTTTTACAATCTTGCATTTTAGTAAATTAGTGCTGGTTGTTGCATAACCATATCATTCTCTGCAAGGGGGAGCACAATGTTGTCTATATGGCACACATGAACTAGCACTATCTAGCTGTTGTGCAAGATTTAAAAAGCACTGAGATAAGAGTCGGCCTGCTGGGAGTAAGAAACAGGCAAACTTAGAGGTTATAAAGTATATTGATATAGCAATGTTAGTTATGCAGAGCTGAAGAAGGGGTAATAAATGTGTTATCTATATTTTAACAATTAAAAAATAATATAGACTGTCCCTTTAAACCAACCAATATGAATATACTTTGATCCTATTATTCTTAATAGAAAGGGGATATTGAGTTGGGGCATGACAGTTTAGAGGTTGGAACTGGGGTGACAGTGGTCAGGAAGTTAATAAAAATTGTTCACTGTACCCAAATTTTTTCTTTTGTGATTCAGATAGAGCACGACATTTTAAGCAACTTTCTAATTTACTCCTATTATCAAATGTTCTTTATTCTCTTGGTATCTTTATTTGAAATGCAAGAATGTAAGTTTAGATACCGGCCCATTTTTGGTGAACAACCTAGGTTGTCCTTGCTGATTGGTGGATAAATTAATCCGCCAATCAAAACTGCTGTCCAGAGTTCTAAACCAAGAAAAAAGCTTAGATGCCTTCTTTTTCATATAAAGATAGCAAGAGAAAGAAGAAACATTGATAATAGGAGTAAATTAAAAAGTTGCTTAAAATTGCTATCTGAATCACGAAAGAATTTTTTTGGGTTCAGTGTCCCTTTAATTATGTGACAGTGTAGGATATTTTATTATTATTATTTTTTTACTGCAAGAACTAGACATTGTGCTATTGCAAGCAACTTTATTTGCTCTAGCACAGTATACTCTACCCCAGAATTAATGAAAGGAGCAAAAAAATATCAATTACTTGAGGGCCCACACTGGGGTTGCCACCTCGGCCATGTTTTCCTAGACACTTATAAGTTACACATGAATTGGACCCCTGGATAGCACACGAATACTGATCCTGGACAGCACTATTCATGTTCCTCCCTGCATACCCTTAAGCATGTGTAACTTATAAGTCTCCAGGAAAACATGGCCGAGGTGGCAACTCTAGCCCACACTATTTTTTACAACCCTGTTTTTTAGTTAGTTTGCTTATGTATCAGTATGTACACATAAAGCATTGTCATAGTTTGAATATGCTGGGTCTGCTGAAAAAAAAAACACACACATATATAAATATATATATTATATATAATCTGTGTGGGTTTCTCACTGCATGTCATCAGCACCTAAAACTCCAAACTTAAAACTTAGAAGGGTGTGGAAATGGCTCAGTAGTTACAGAGTTACACATTTATAGATTGATATTATGTTCCTATTTATAAATTGAATAAATAGCAATATTTTGCAAAGTGACCAAATTTAATGCATTTACTTTTAAAAATTATTATTTATATATAAAATCCTAAATTATAGTGGTTTAGCAAAGTAAACAGATAACAAAACTGTAACCATAGCTTATATGCTGTGTATTTTACCATATACATTGTTGAAAATTACAATAAAATGTAACTTTTTTGGCATTCTAAATGGTTGATTTTTTCTTTATTTTGACATTTCTGCAAATAATGTTATCTATATGTACTTTGTCTATTAATTTGTGTGGGCATATAAACAGAAAAAGCAATGAGACTGAGTGAAAATGACTGAAAAAAGCTTTAGCACAGGGTGTAAAATATCTCAGCACTGAAGGGGAGAAAACATATAAGGTTTATGTTTAACCCTTACATATAAAGGTTGGACAAAAAATGTTTAGCTAGCAATATGTTTCAGGTAACAATCATAAACAGACCTTAGGTTAAATGAGCAAGTGATTAAATATCCCTACTAGAGAGTACATTACAGACAAGTCACAAAGATTACTGCAAACTTAATTAGATTTAATCTTTCAATCTACTTTATTACTACAATAAAAAAAAATCACTCATGTTTCAAATGAAAAGACTTTTGTCATGTGATATAGTGAAAAGGAACTTTAAGATAAAGGATATGTGTATCTTCAAAAATTATGCAAGGTATCTGACCTTTTTATGAGTGCTAGAGAAGTGTTGTTTACAAATAATAGTTATTTATTTTATATTTGTGTATTTTGGTTTCTAGGAGTGGATCATTTGCAGAGTAGGGGAGGTCAGTACCCCACATTTGAGCATCACCTGAGAGATGACAGATTAATAATTTAGCCCAGGATTTCTCACTCTCTATTTCAACTCACCTGAAACTGATATTAAAGGCAAAAAGTTGTTAAATACACAGAGCTGAGAGCTCATTGAGTTTTGTTCTCAGTTTAGGCAACAACTATGTTCTGAATGTGGCTTGTTTAAAGGCTAGAAGCTTTATTATAGTCAGTATTATTATTATGGTTACTTAAACCAGTTTGCAAAGTGTAGTTAGAAGAATAATTGTTATTCATAGTTTAACTAGGGCCTCAAGGAGAACATTTGGGGGTTTGTTTTGCTTTTGTTTGCTGGAATTTGCAAAGCTTGGAGGAGTGAGATATATATATATATATATATATATATATATATATATAATAAAGTATTTACCCTCGGGAGATACAATAGGATTGCCTTCCTTCTCATAATTTATATGGCCTTCCCTGATTTTTTATCTTTTTGATTTGTGTGCGGTGTAAGATTAAGTAAATATATTTCTAAACTTTTTAAATTGAAAAAGATTATATATATATATATATATATATATATATATAATCCTTTATTTATATATAATACATTTTAATGTTTCCACTTATATAATGTGTAATGCCCTTTTAATAGTATGTACATATCTGCAATACGTGAATTTTAAAAACAAAATGCAAAAACAAATAAAAATAAATGTAGGTACCTGTTAAATTGTCAGTTATTTCTGTGGGCCTGGATCAATTTCTGTTATCCTGTTACATGCACATTGTCCATTAGATCCCACGCCAGTGGTGTGTCCTTCTACAGGTCATCCATCACTGCAGTATTGCCCTTTTGGGCTTAATAATGAAAGGCTAAACTAGAGTGCTTACATATCAAATGTACTATAGGTGCACTCCGTGATTGCTCTTTTTGTCCCTTGAGCTCCATTTGATGTATATGTTACAGTCTTGGATATGTGGATAATGAGAATTACCAAGGAAACCCAACAACAATAAATCTGTTATCTAAGAAAAATATGTTGTTGAAACAAAAACAGTAAAACAGTAGCATTGTTTAAGAGCTATCTATGTTGGTCAGTAACAACTAATAATTGAAAATAAGAAGATAACATTTATTTTTGGTACTGTTTACCTTCTTGCAATAAATGCAGAAAATTAAAAGAATAAACATAACATTACTTACATTTATTTTGATCATGTGTCATGACCCATTAATGTTCACAGATCCATATTTTGTTTAATTAATAAAAAAATATGGATCTATGAACATTAATGGATTAATGGGCCATGATACCCCAATGTTGAAACACATGAAAGTGATGCAGGATAGCTGTAAAAATCTAACTAGAATATATCAACTGAACATCCCTATGTGAAAAAGAAAGATATTTTACCTCAAAATGTCCTAAATATTCACACCCCATTGTAAAGGACTTTAAGCAGCAAATTAGTATACCTTTCCCGGGACCTGCAAGGGAGCATGCCTCATACACACTCATGTTATTTCCCTATTCGTTTTAAGGAAGTTTACGATGAAATCTTATGAGAGTTAAAGGGACACTGAACCCAAATTTTTTTCTTTCATGATTTAGATAGAGCATGCAATTTTAAGCAACTTTCTAATTTACTCACATTATCAATTTTCCTTTGTTCTCTTGCTATCTTTATTTGAAAAAAGGCACCTAAGCTATTTGTTTGGTTTAGGAACCTGGAAAGCACTTGTTCATTGGTGGATGAATTTATCCACCAATCAGCAAGAACAACCCAGGTTGTTCACCAAAAATGGTCCGGAATCTAAACTTACATTCTTGCATTTCAAATAAAGATACCAAGAGAATGAAGAAAATTTGATAATAGGAGTAAATTAGAAAGTTTCTTAAAATTGCATGCTCTATCTGAATAATGAAAGAAAAAATTGGGTTCAGTGTCCCTTTAAGTGAAATCTCATGAGATCACAGTAAAACAGTTCAAGACCTCAACACTGCTGATGTTCATTGGCTGCTGTTCATTTCTTTCTTTTTTTTTGCACCTGCAGCTGGGCAGTAACTGAAAGATAACTTTTTACACAGCACTTACTCTGGTGAGCTGAGGAAGTTGGGAGGTAAAATAACTTCCTTTTTTACATAGAGATTCTCAGGTGATATTTTCCTGTCAGCTTTTTACAGTTATGCTGCTTCACTTTCAAGTGCAAATATTATGTCCCTTTACCAACACAACAAAATGAAGCTAATGATTGTTGATAGTTTGTTTTTACTATGACAATCACTTGATAGTTATGCAGACATGATGCTCCTTGTATATGGTAGGACATTACTCTTTCAAATGAGGGGGTCATATAATATATTCCTATGGAGAGGGGGTAAATAGGCCTCTTAAAAATTGCTGGAACCCACACAATGCAACAAATGCTGTGAGGTATGTGTCATTGCTTTGGCATTCAGGTGTCAGCTGGTTGGGCACAGAACCATTTATTTCAAGATTGAGCATTTCTGCTTTTAAATGATGTCACAACCCATTGCAGTGCTTAGGTTGGGGCTCTTTGGTCTTATTATTTAAAGTGCAGTGCACCCTAAAAGTCACCTTTTTAATTTGAGTGGTAATGTGTGTGTTTTTTTTGCAGTCTTTAGGTGATATATGTCCCTTTCCATGCTGCATTATGATGAGGGATCAGGATCTACAAGCAAAAAGGAGCCTTCAGAAGGGCAACACTCTACAGGGTAATGCACAAGAGCTGAACCTAGCTGATGATTGATGGCTACACACATATGCTTCTCCTTACTGGCTCACTGGCTATGCTCAGCTACTGACCAGTAGTGCAATGCTGTTCTGGAGTGGACTTTAGCTATATGTTTATCATGTTTTGCAAGGATTAAGCATATGATTGCATGCAAGTAAGGTGGAACAAAAATAAAGTCATAATAATATCACTTGTAATATGTGTAGCAGGAGTTGCTTATTGTACAGAATAAATCATTTTAAAAATGTTAGATAATTGGCATAAAAAAGTCACTCAAGTGTGGTCTAATGCTAAGATATAAGGAAAATAATTTCAGGAGAGGGGCATTTGTTCCCTCTTTCCCCATTCCATTCAGTCACAAATAAAAGAATCATCATTGAAAGTTATCAGATGGACATAATTCAAAGTAATCAAATTTTTATCCAAATCAGAAAAATAACCTCTTATTTGGGTTACCAATTTGATGTGTAAGGCTGATTTAGAACTGATCAATGCAAGTTAATTTTATTGTGATCCAAATAAAGACAGAGTAGAGTCCTTTATGTGCTAGTACTTGGTAACAGTTCATTCACTGTGGAACATACAGATTACAGGTATTCTCCCAAAAAACTGACTAATTTCTTGTGAGAATGGCCTCTTTTGTCTTACAATGTGGCTATAATCAAAGTTATAATTTTTTTAACTAGTAGATTTTTACATTCAGTATCTTTAAATTTGTGAACACCTTAGTAATCAACAAAAGGCTAGCCTAATGTATGATATACTAAACGACAGTGATTGAGTATAAAACCAGAAAGACTGGAAAAAAGAGCAATGTGCACTAGTTGTCTGATAAAGAACATGCAAGGCATTAATAAGAATAAAACTAGATGCAAAAAATATGTACATGACTTAAAGTTTGCTTTTAATTAAATCTAAATTAAAATGATCTGGGTTTTACAACATTTTGTCCTTTTATAATTATTTATATAGCAAGTTACAAGCAATGGGCTAGATTACAAGTAGAGTATAATCATTAGAGCAGTATGCATTATCTTTTGCTCGGTCTCGCACAATAATTTTACACATGGTTGAAGTTGCATAAGCATCTGTGATTCTAGGTGGACAGGTTCCCTGTTTATAACATTGTCCATATTGAAAAAGATAAACATGGCCCATGGTTTGTATGATGCAGACATGATGCAATGCATTGTTAAGTCAGCAGACAAAGGTTTTGAATGAAGGTAAACTTGGATTTTTCAAGGTTTACCTTGAAAAAAACAGGTGAACCTTGGAAAACGAGCATTAGCTACATGTGAGAAGTCACAGGGAGGAACTGATAGAGTGTTGCAGCTAAATCAGCAGTATAAAATTGTGTATTTTTTTGTGTATTTGTGAATTTTGTTAGCTCCCTATCTTTTTAGAATGTTAATCTAGTGGATGACGCACACCCGCTTCCAACTACAATGTTTGAAGCCCACATCACTCTTCTGACCAAACCAAGCTAAACGTTTGACAACCCAACTAATTTTTTACCCATTTCCCTTCTTAATGTCGTCAACTTAAAATTATTTGCTAAAATCTTAGCTAACCTCCTCAATCCCAGACGAGGTTAGTGCCACAGAGAAAGGCTAAAGACAATACAATTAAAGTGCTTAATTTACTCATTTATGTACATCATCATACTATGATCTTTGTTTTTGGTTTTTGTTTATGGATGCTGAAAAGGCATTTAATAGACTAGATTGAAATGTTCTTACTTGCACACTACCCCAACTGCTAAGGCAAATGTGAATTGTTTACTGTCTTAGTCTTTCTCAATTAGAATGGCACCAGACAGGTTTGTCCCCTCTACTTTTTACTCTATCTATGAAGATCTTAGCTTCCAAACTACATAGTTCATATGACATAAAAGGTATACAAGTTAACAGCTCTGAATATAAACTGGAATACAGTAGATCCTATCATTCTAGAAACAAATAAAGTATGGAAGTCAGTTTTAAAACTCATCCACCTATATAATTTATATCATCATCTCTAACTCCAACATTACTGAATTTAGATTTTAAACCAGGAATATGTATTTTAGGCACAAAAAATATACATTGGTTACTACCAATATCTGTTCTCCCAGAGGGCATAATATTCAAAAGCTTTTCTGCTCAGGTGAGATGGTCTAAGATGTCTCATCATTACAAAAAGGTCTCTAAAAAAAAATGAAACACAAATAGTAGTTTGAAAGATATTTATCTCATTATGCAGGGTTCTTGATATGAAGGGAAGACTCCTACACTACAATATAAGGTCTAAAAAAAATCCCAAAGATTTTACATGATTTGTCTTCATGCTGGCGAGTCTTTGAATATCAGGCCCAGAGGATGGTACTTAGTAAGACTAAATTACATAAAATAAGTGCTCAACTGGGAATGGATGGGGCTTAATAGCCCTCCCAGTATACAGCTTTGTTCTGCCCAATCTATGCTTTCCACAGAATAGAATTAACCTGTAGTATATAAGTCTGACCCCATCCAAAATGATAGTCTAGCCCCAAAATACCAGGCAATTCTCATCTGAACAAAGGATTTGTACAGCTAACCCCAGATGTACATTTCGGCTTATATGTGCCTCGTCAGAAGAGGTACAGCTATATATTACTTCTCTTTTTGAATGCACTTAAATTACTTAGTAAACAACAAATTGAGAACCTAGGTTTTATAAAAAATAGTTTATAAACCATCAACTCAACCATTTTTTATCAACACATAAGCTCAATCTCCTAAGAGCTAAAACTCCCATTGAAAAATCATGTTATTCCTCAGCACCTTTAAGACCTACTATATACTTAGTTTATAAAATCTTAATAAACCCCCTTTGAACAGCTTACCTTCATTTACTAAGAAATTGGGTAAAGAGATACCCTTCATTATATCTACAAAGCAATTCAACTCTATCTTTTTCAATACTTGCAAATCTGCACATTTATCTCAATTGCTTGTATAAATCTTAAGTTAATGACATGATGGTATTTAACCCCACAAAAACTTAAATATTTTTTCCGAGAAGCTTCTAATCGCTGTGGCAGAACTGCCCAGATGAAGGCACTATGTACCATATTTGTTGTTCTTGCCCCAAAATTCAATTGTTGTGAAACACGATTTTGCAATATATAAATAGTGCTCTGGAAAGCAATATCCAATTGGATCCTTTATTCTTTATATTTAATCTGACCTCCAAATTCAAAACCAAGATCCATAGGAAATTCTTCAAACTGATGGTGAATAGTGCCAAATAATACAAGTTAGAAAGATATCATTATTTAGTCACAAAACTCTAGAAGTATACTATGATATGATGTTTATATGGGAGTCTCTTTCTAACTGCCCAACCTCTTGATGGGTCTTTAATTCTGCAATAAGGAATACATATTAATCTAAATGCACACTGCACACATGCAGAACCTTAATTTAATTTTTTGTTCATGGCATATAACTGTACTTTTTCAAATGTTAGTATTTTTGGTAAAGTACAGTTAATAACAAAAAATAATAACAATGCAGAAAATACAAAACACACAAAAGAAAAAAAAACACATTTAAAAATAAGAAGTAAATATTTTTTTCTTTTAGGCATGAAAAAGAATGTCCATACAGTATGTCCATGATGTTTATTTGTTTGGGTAAAGTTATAAATAAATATTGTTATTGCAATAAAAACATAATGGATAGACTGTATGAACATTTTTTTCATGCCTAAAAGATAAAAGCAATTTCAAAATTCAGAAATGGCGTTTAACTTCAGGTGGAAATCAATTTTCTTCACAACAGTACAAAGGCTTCACAAGAGGGAACATTTAAAAAGTAGAAAAATTCTTTATTATTGTATAATTAAAAACATTCTCAGCCACTCAGACCCTGGACTATGTGAAGCCTTTGTACTGTTATGACAAAGATTGTGCTCCAATTGAAGTTAAACGCCATATCTCCACTTGGTATGTGCACGGGAGCCAAGACTCCATGGGCCCGATCCGATAAAAATCATCGCCCGCAAAAGCTGGCGACGCCAATATTTCTGTGGTTTGGTATCCTATATACGGCGTAACTTAGAAGTTACGCGCATATATTTCTGCCGTCGCCCATAGTTTTTTGGGCCATAGGCAGGTATACCAAACCAGCGCAGTTTGGTATCCAATATACAGCGTAAGGACTTACGTGGCGAAAATGGAGAAATCTTACTCCATTTTCACCTCGCCACAAAAAGCAGCCGTAAGAAGCCTTACGCTGACTATTGGAGCCCCGCAACTCCCTAAACTACCTGCAAGATAAACCTAACACCTAACGCATGCGCAATGTCTATCTAGCTGTCAACCGCGATCTGCTAAATAAAACCTAACACCTAATGCATGCGCAATGTCTATCTACCTGTCAACCGCGATCCCCCGCCGCAATCCCTAATAAAGTTATTAACCCCTAAACCGCCGCTCCCAGACCCCGCCGCCATCTACATAAACTAACCCCCTACTGTGAGCCCCTAAAACCGCCGCCATCTACCTTATCTATCCCTAATGTGAACCCCTTACACCGCCGCAATCTACCTTATCTATCCCCTAATCTGACCCCTTACACCGCCGCCACCTATATAAAAATTATTAACCCCTAATCTAATACCCCTATACCGCCGCCAGCTATATTAATATTATTAACCCCTAAATCTAATCCCCCTAAAGTAATAAACTCTATTACCAGCCCTTAAAAGGGCCTTTTGCGAGGCTTTGTCCCAAAGTAAACAGCTCTTTTGCCCTATAACCTGCCCTCCCTACACCGCCGCCACCTATATTAATAGTATTAACCCGTAATGTACGCCCCTTACACCGCCACCATCTATATTAAAATTATTAACCCCTAATTTAATCTACCTACCCCGCCGCCAGCTATATTATCTATATTAACCCTAAGTATATTATAGTTAATATAGTTATTACATTATATATATTAACTATATAAACCCTAATTATATTAGGGTTAATATAGTTAATATAGTTACTATAGTATTTATATTAACTATATTAACTCTATCTAACCCTAACACCCCTAACTAAATTCTTATTAAATAAATCGAATTCATATTATAAACTAAAATATTCCTATTTAAATCTAAATACTTACCTATAAAATAAACCCTAAGATAGCTACAATATAATTAATAATTACATTGTAGCTATGTTAGGGTTTATATTTATTTTACAGGTAAATTGTTAATTATTTTAACTAGGTATAATAGCTATTAAATATTTATTAACTATTTAATAGCTACCTAGTTAAAATAATTACCCAATTACCTGTAAAATAAATCCTAACCTAAGTTACAAATACACCTACACTATCAATAAATTAAATAAACTACAAATATCTATCTAAAAATACAATTAAATAAACTAAACTAAATTACAAAAAAAAAACAAACACTAAATTACAAAAAATAAAAAAAAGATCACAAGATTTTTAAGCTAATTACACCTATTCTAATCCCCCTAATAAAATAATAAACCCCCAAAATAAAAAAATGCCCTACCCTATTCTAAATTAAACAAGTTCAAAGCTCTTTTACCTTACCAGCCCTTAAAAGGGCCCTTTGCGGGGCATGCCCCAAAGAAAACTGCTCTTTTGCCTGAAAAAAACAACACAATACCACCCCCCAACATTACAACCCACCACCCACATACCCCTAATCTAACCCAAACCCCCCTTAAATAAACCTAACATTACCCCCCTGAAGATCTCCCTACCTTGTATTCACCCCGCCGGGCAGAACTCTTCATCCGATCCGGGCGATGTCCAATCAAGCGGCAAAAATGAAGTCTTCATCCCGGCGAAGTCTTTCTCCAAGCGGCAAAGAAGAATTCTTCATCCCGGCGATGTCTTTCTCCAAGCGGCAGCAAAGTCTTCTTCCATCCGGCAGCATCTTCCATCAAGCGGCATCTTCAATCTTCTTTCTTCGCTCCTCCGATGCGGAGCATCCATCCCGGCCGACGACTGAACGACGAATGAGGTACCTTTAAATGACGTCATCCAAGATGGCGTCCGTCGAATTCCGATTGGCTGATAGGATTCTATCAGCCAATCGGAATTAAGGTAGAAAAATCTGATTGGCTGATTGAATCAGCCAATCAGATTCAAGTTCAATCTGATTGGCTGAACCAATCAGCCAATCGGATTGAACTTGAATCTGATTGGCTGATAGAATCCTATCAGCCAATCGGAATTCGACGGACGCCATCTTGGATGACGTCTGATTGGTGAACAACCTGGGTTGTTCTTGCTGATTGGTGGATACATTCATCCACCATAAAACAAGTGCTCCTTAGCTGAGATTCCTTCTTTTTCAAATAAAGATAGCAAGAGAACGAAGAAAAATTGATAATAGGAGTAAATTAGAAAGTTGCTTAAAATTGCATGCTCTATCTGAATCATGAAAGTTAAATTTGGGTTTCATGTCCCTTTAATGTCCGTGCATTTTACTATTATATGAAACGTCAACATTTTACTGAGAAATCACACAATGGGTGTTTAATTATAAAGATTTCTTATACTTTTGGTCTATGCAGCAGTAAAAAAAATGGTTTGTACAAATCTTTCTGCACTATTCAGTATTTGTTTTAATATAAAATTAATACTGAATATTATTTGTGGAACATTTGCATTTAATTGTATTAGCAAATGTAAATGTTCCATTGCTTAAGGTGATAAAACGTAATGAAATGAATGTACAAACCTAATGAAAATTTTAATTTTTTTTTTTTTTTTAAAGGGCAACAATAGTTTTAAAACTGTGCAACTAGCACTGCTGACTAGATCAGCAGAAGTTTCTGTTTGGGACCATCAGTTCTCTGTGACTGCTGAGCTGTACTTTAATTATGTGTTTTATACATTTGCATGGGTTAAACACGTAGCATTGCTTGTTTGTAAGGGTTAAAATTACATGATTAATCCATTAGAGCATGTCATTTTAACACCATAATGACCCTTTAAGTCAGCATTCTATGGTAAGAGACCAGTTTCCCTCTACAATAATCTGATAAGAAAACTGTTAAACTATTAAAAACAATTGCGATAAGCAATGTTTTAATGCATACAAACTCATCTAACATGTCAATGTTATCCCAAGACTATAGAAAAATTGTGTAGTGTAATGCATTCTTTGTTTATTCATTCAAACCGCAATAAACACAGTGTTTCCTTATACATAGTAAAACAACTTTGCATTTTACTTTATTTATTTTGTCTTGTTTTCATGTAATTTAACTCTGATAATTGAGGATTTTCTAATTCTCAGAGCTTGAAATGCACTCTGCAGACTTCTCAAGGCTAATCCTGCTACAAATTGTTGACTAATTTTGTTGACTAATTGGCTTTAACTGATAACAACAGCAAAACAATGTTCCTTATACTGACATCCAGGTTTGGCTTCTCAGAAAAAGGCAAGTGTGGTGGATAGAGTTTTGCTAATAATAAAATAATTGCTCTAAACTAAATTTAAATTGTCTTGTAATTAAAGTATGTCTGCTGACCCTTTAAATCAATTACAAAGACAAATAATATTATCCAGGCTATCATGCATTTTAGGCATTGTGGTTTTAAAGATTTAGTGATATATGAAGGGGTAATAAGATATGATAATAATTTTGGTAAACATAATTTTTCTTTAAATAATGTATTTTACATTATATTGCTATAATTAATAGCTTGAATTTTCTGATGACATTGATGACAGTTACATTTTGAATCTGTAAATTTGACTGAAAACTTGACATGAATGCTCTTGCCACTTCATAAAAAAAACGACATTTTGACCATATATTGATTCTTACACTTGTATAATATTAATTAGCCAAGGGGGTTGTTTTCTTTTCTTACATCTTTCATTTATATTTTGATAAATATGGCAAATTGCATAGGTTTAAGATTATACCCCAGAGAACAATTTTCTGTTTATGTGAAAAAAATACACGCTCCAGGCAAATCCTACAATATGTGAGAACATTTTGGAATTATGACATGTGAGACTACAGAATAATGCAATTCCTTTAATTAGTAGCGTTATGGATATTAGTAGTTCAAGTGTTCAACTTTGAAAATAAGAAAAGGTGCATGCTGTGTAAGGTGGACTGGAAAATATATAGAAACAAAGAACTGCAGAAACAAAATAGGATGTTAAATTAGTTTCAAGAGACTGCAGTGGTGCATGAAATTATTTCTTGCTGCACACTGCAAAGATTTTCCCCTGTGGAAATGCAAAGATTAAATGGCACTAACAGAGCACATGGAATTGCTAAAAGGCATCCTCTGAATTAAGAGTTAGAATACATATAGCATACATATTTTGTGCTTTGCAAATAGATGTGTATCTTGAATTATTCTATTGAAAACACGTTTAATGTTTGCTACTTTATACTGATGCAAAATTTGACTGAACAAGAGGCTTTTTTAACTACCAAGGGCAGGACAGAAGACATTATTTCAAAATGACACCAATGCTCAGGTTTTTATTTTGCTTTTTCCTTGATTGCATTTATGGATTTTCAGAGTAATAACATTAGACATAGTGCTCCATTTATAAAAGTCTGGGTGGATAAGGTTTGAGGTCTTGAACCACGTATGCCCAGCCCTGCGGCAAGAGGGCAGCAGTACACTGCCCACAGTTAAAGGGACACTGAACCCACATTTTTTCTTTCATGATTCATATAGAGCATGCAATTTTAAGCAACTTTCTAATTTACTCCTATTATCAATGTTTCTTCGTTCTCTTGCTATCTTTATATAAAAAAGAAGGCATCTAAGCTTTTTTCATGATTCAGAACTCTGGACAGCAGTTTTTGATTGGTGGATGAATTTATCCACCAATCAGCAAGGACAACCTAGGTTGTTCACCAAAAATGGGCCGGCATCTAAACTTACATTCTTGCATTTCAAATAAAGATACCAAGAGAATAAGGAACATTTGATAATAGGAGTAAATTACAAAGTTGCTTAAAATTTCATGCTCTATCTGAATCACAAAAGAAAAAATTTGGGTACAGTGTCCCTTTAAGGTTGCACAATCCACTGATTGTGCAAAGTCGCCCCCTTCTTACGCTACCAATAATGCTTAAGAGGGGGCTGTCAATCATTTTGATCTGATTGGCTTGAGATGCTTGCAATCTGCGACCTAAAGTATTGTGGATAGTTTAAAGGGACACTGTACCCAAATTTTTTCTTTCGTGATTCAGATCAAATTTTCTTCATTCTCTTGGTATCTTTATTTGAAATGCAAGAAAGTAAGTTTAGATGCCGGCCCATTTTTGGTGATCAACCTGGGTTGTTCTTGCTGATTGGTGGATAAACTCATCCACCAATAAAAAAGTGCTGTCCAGAGTTCTGAATAAAAAAAAAAGCTTAGATGTCTTCTAAAGATAGCAAGAGAACGAAGAAAAATTGATAATAGGAATAAATTAGAAAGTGGCTTAAAATTGCATGCTCTATCTGAATCATGAAAGAACAATTTGGGTTCAGTATCCCTTTAAGTTGCAGCGGTCTTATGACCACTGATACTTACCTAGCATTCATTTCAGGCTCACGCTAAATGAGACTGAAACACTGGGGCTCTGAAGCATCTATTGCTGCTGCATAAATAGAGTTCACAATAACAGGCAATAAAAGGCATCAGTACAATAATGATGTGGGGCCCCATACAAACGAATCAGAAGATTACTGAACCAATCTTGTATTTAAGCTCAGGAAATGTTTTCCTTTATTTTGCAAAGTCATTCCAAAACATCAGTTAAGCTGCCTGATGCTTGTGTGAACATCATCAGGAGTTTGGAGCTCAGGTGTGCTGAGGTGTTTGTTTTCAGTGTTCCTTGAGTACTGAAAAGGGTCCAGATCTGTTAACTCTTTTTGACATAATGGAACGAGATAAAAACTGAAGTACTGTGGATACTTTATTAGTTAGTAACAGTAGCTTATCAGTAACAGGCATGTCTGGAAAATTACATGGAACTTTGCAGAAGGCAAGTAGGGCTGCTACAGGTCAGAGACAAGTACTTTTGGTTCTAGGCTGGGACAGTTACTTCCAGTTCTAGACTTGGACAGTTATCTCTAGTTCTAGTCTGGGAGAGGCAGACAGCTATCTCTGGAACTGGCAGACATGTAATTCAGGATCAGGCATGAGTGAGCAGCCAGAGAAGCAGGAAATGTGGATAACAACAGAAATTATGCAGTAACCAAACCTCTCTAGCAGTTCACAGGCCATAGCAATGAGCTACAAACCAGGAGACCCAGGTTTAATCTTCTGCAGAAACAGATGAAGCTCACCTTTTTACAGGCTTATGGGCATGATTTTGAGAGTACCTCCCATCCAAGAATGACCTTTGTGCAGCCTTTGCATTTTTATAAATTAGTAGATCTTGTCTTTAAAAGTATGGTCCTCTGATTTAGATTTTACCTTTGGCCTGAAGGGTCTGAATATCCTCCAGACAGCAGTCTGTGTCTTTAACTTATCATAATCAGTGTCCTCAATGGTACAAACTGTCACATAAGTCCTCTATAGTTTAAAAAAAGGATGCAGCATTAGATTAAGGTCTAGAGGCAGGTATGTCAAGTTACACAGAACTTTGCATGAGAATGGTGTCTTCAGTACAGGGCAGAGACAGGTACCTCCAGTACAGGGCAAAGACAGGTACCTCCAGTACAGGGCAAGGACAGGTACCTCCAGTAAAGGGCAGAGACAGGTGCCTCCAAGACTGGGAAGAAACTGATGCCTTCTGAACTGGACAAAGACAGGTACCTCCAGTGCTAGACAGACACAGGTACCTCCGCTACTAGGCTTTGACAAGTACCTCTGGAACTGGCAGACCGGTATCTCAGGAATTGGCAAAAAATGTATTCTGGAAAATAGCAGACAGGTAACTGTAGAACTAGCAGACAGGAAGTGAGTACCACTGGAGCTTGCCTTTGAATGGAATTCACAAGGTTGGAGGAAGCAGGTACCTCCGTATCTGGCAGGAGGCAGGTATCAATGTCAGAATCCACAGAAGCACAGTCCAAGAGATGAAGTCAGGATCAAACCAGTGTTCAGCAACAGGAATTCATGTACAAAAAGAGGTAAAGGTTCAGAGGAAGGCTATAGCAATGAGTACTAAACAATGCCAGAGAACTAAGCATGGGGTGGAGCAGCCTTTTATAGTGGACTAACAACAGACATACCTGAGGGATCAGGTATGAGGAAGCAGCTAGATAACAGCATATAATACTCAATAGCCAATGTCTGTAAGTTAGGCGATACAGGTTCAGTCCCTCGCAGGAATTGGTGGGGCTCACCTTTTGCCAAGTTTCAGGACATGGCTATGACTCTATAAGAAACAAGGGCATCAAATGTTTTTTAAGGGATTTTTTACATACTAGCAGAAATCCAAGAGGTAAATGGCTAAAGAGAAATTAAAACAGCCATTTTGTGGTTCTCCTCCTGCCTGTCTAACTTTAACTTTAGTGTAGTCTTCTCTGGCACATCCTCTAACCCTTTACTTCTTTCTGTTGGGGTACCACCAGGCTCTGTCCTTGGTCCTCTTCACTTCTCAATCTATTTTTAATCATTTAGATTCTTTAACAAAGTCCCAAGGGTTTCAGTATCATTTGTATGCTGATGCACACAAATAAATCTATCATGAACAAGATTCCTAATAGCAAAAATATTAGGTTTGTAGCTGATTCCTTATATTCAACTCATATACCTTTAGATGAGTGATGCATAAGGTATTAGCAATTTATATTAGTAATTTTTATAATATGATTTCCCCACAAGTTATATCTTGATACTCTAGGGTTAACAAAGGTAATGATTTGTGAAAGACTCATCAACTCTCTAGAGATAATTATGAATAAGTCTGAGGTCAAAATTGAGTAACTTGGAAGTTCTGATATATCCGGCAATTAAGTTTTAAGTTTTGATAGACAATGTGCACAGGTAAGTTATAACATTTTACTTGAGGTAATAGTTCAATTTGGAAGTGCATTCAAAAGATACTTGCGGTTACTGAACAGTGGAGTAGTGTGAGATGTTGAACCGGAGCGGCGTCTGACTCTGAGGCAGAGACGCTACTGTTTGTTTGCAGGGAAGCGTGTGCCGCGTAAGCTCTGAGCAGCGTCTGTTAGGTGGTAGTGGCTCTGATGAGAGGCGGTGTTGGATGACGTCAGGAATTCCAGCTACGGCAAACAGTGAACTCAGAATATTTGATGAGATTGCTGAATGAGTGAAGTTTGAGGCTTGAAATAGTATGAACTGAGAGTTCAGGGAAAGAATCCAGAACACAACTTCAATAATCAAGCAACAACCAGGTGTTGCTGATAGCCTTATATAGGGCAACAATAAAGGTAGACAGATAGAAGTTAAGGTGGAATTATGACAGATCCCCCCTCTCAAGGTGACCCTCCTGGGTTCACCGAGCCCGGTTTGGTTGGGCAACGTAGATGGAAGTCACGCAGTAGATCAGGAGCGTGAACGTCCCGCAGGGGAATCCAAGAATCCTCTTCGGGACCATAGCCAGTCCAACGAACCAAATATTCCACCCGTCTCCAACGTAGGCGAGAATCGAGAATCCTCTCAACTTCATATTCAGACTGATCTTCACATATAGTATCCTCAGAGACAACATCCTCAGGCAGTGTATCGGTACGTCCAGAGTAAGGTTTTAAGAGAGACACATGGAAAGATGGATGGATCCTCAGATTCCTGGGTAAATGGAGCACCACTGCATTGGGGTTGAGGATTTTCTGTATCCTGAAAGGTCCAATAAATTGATTTGCCAATTTTTTGCAGGGGACCTTCAGCTTCAGGTTCTTTGTAGACAACCAAACTCGATCACCAGGAGCATACGGAGGGGGTGGTAAATGTTTTTTATCAAATTAAAGTTTTTGTTTGCTTTTTGCATTTTCCAAATTTTTTTCCAATGTAGGTAAAGTATTTTGTAACTCAGTAAAGTATGCTACAGCATATGGAGAGGAAGAGGAGGTTGTAGTGGTGGGTATTGTTCTTGGATGATATCCATAGGAGGCATAAAACGGAGACATTTTAGTGGATGTATTGATTGAATTATTGTAGGCGAATTCTGCCATCGGGAGCCAGTCAGCCCAGTCATCTTGAATATGTGAAATGTAGCACCTTAGGTATTGTTCCAACGTTTGGTTTAGACGTTCTGTTAATCCATTAGACTGTGGGTGAAAAGCTGTTGTGAATCTTGGTGAAATCTTCATAAGACGACACAATTCCTTCCAGAATCTGGAAGTGAACTGTGTTCCCCTATCTGTTACTATTGAAAGAGGTAGTCCATGTAATTTTACAATATGAGAGATGAAGTAGTTTGCTGTGGTTGTAGCAGTAGGGATCTTCTTTAAAGGGATGAAATGTCCCATACATGTGAGATGATCAACAACCACTAAGATACAAGTGTGATTCCTTGATGGTGGTAGATCTACAATGAAGTCCATTGATATCATTTGCCAAGGTGTGTCAGGTATGGGTAAGGGAGACAACAATCCGAAGGGTTTGTGTGGTATTCGCTTGTTTCGGGAACATATTTGACAATTGTTGATATGGTCACATATGTCTTGTTTCATCCTTGGCCACCAATACTCTCTATTCAACAATTCAAAGGTTTTGGTAATTCCTGGATGTCCTGATAGAGGGTTATCGTGGTAATGATGGAGTAACTGTTTTCTCAGGGATGTCGGTACATATATCAAGTTCCCAAAATGAAATAAACCAGACTTGGTTTCTTTGGTACACATCCGGGGGATGTTGGAATCCATACGCTGAGCAGTTAGTAAATCGGAATGGAATGATGTAATAGAGGCTAGAAATTTGTGAGAGGGAATGATGTTTTGTGCCCTTTCCTTTTCAGGCATATATTGGAAAGTTCTGGATAGAGAATCAGCTTGGGTATTTTTGGTACCTGGTCTATATTGTATGAGAAAATTGAAACGATCCAGGAAGAGCAACCAGCGGACTTGTCGTGATGATAGTGTCTTGTTTTTCTTCAGGTACTGTAGATTTTTATGGTCGGTCAGGATCAAGAAAGGTTTGGATGTACCTTCCAGGATATGTCGCCAGTGTTCCAAAGCGACTTTTATTGCCAAAAGCTCAAGGTCTCCTACGGAGTAATTTCTTTCTGCGGGTGTCAAGAGACGCGAATAGAAGGCAACTGGGTGGTGAACTTGTGAATCAACTCGTTGTTGAGATATAATAGCCCCAACCCCAACATTTGAGGCATCAACTTCTAAAATGTAATCTGCTTCTGGATCTGGAAGCTGTAAGATTGGAGCTGATGTGAAACTTTCTTTCAGATTTTTGAAAGCTTCATTTGCTTCGTTTGTCCAGCTGAATCTGTTTTTTCCTGTTAACTTAGTTAAAGGTTGAGCAATAGAAGAATATCCCTTTATGAATCTTCTGTAAAAGTTGGAAAAACCTAAGAACCTCTGAAGAGATTTCAGACTAGTAGGTGTTGGCCATTCCAATACAGCTTTTACCTTGTCAGGGTCCATTTCTATGCCAGTTGGGGAGATGATATAACCCAAGAATTTGATTGTCTTTACATGGAATTGACATTTTTCAGATTTAGCATAAAGTTGATGTTCCCTTAATCTCATTAGGACCCATCTAACGTGTTTAATGTGGTCTGAGAAGGATTTTGAATATATTAAGATGTCATCTAAATATATCACTACGCAGATATCCAATAAATCCTTAAAAATCTCATTAATAAAAAATTGAAATGTCGCTGGGGCATTTGTCAAACCAAACGGCATTACGTTATACTGAAATAAGCCATAACGGGTCTTGAATGCTGTCTTCCACTCATCACCCTTCCTTATGCGAATAAGATTATATGCCCCCTTCAAATCTAGTTTGGTAAAGATTTGGGCATCAGTTAATCTTTCTAAAAGTTCAGGGATGAGTGGAAGTGGATAGCGGTTTTTCACTGTAATGGTATTTAAACCTCTATAGTCAATAATTGGGCGTAGGCTGCCATCCTTGTTGGTCACAAAAAACATTCCAGCAGCTGCTGGGGATGTGGATGTGGATATAAACCCTTTTCTTAAATTTTCATCGAGATATTCTCTAAGGTGTTGTAACTCTTTTTTAGACATAGGATATATCTTACCAAAAGGTATAGTGGCATTTGGCATAGTGTCAATAGGGCAATCGAATGGCCTATGTGGTGGTAAATTTTCTGCTTCTTTCAAGTTAAAAACATCTGAAAATTCGGTATATTCTGTGGGTATTTGAGGTTGTATGTGGTTCAAAGAGAGAATGGGGTAACAGGTTGTGGTACAGTATTGAGATGAGAATTGTATAGTGTTTGTATTCCAATCTATACTTGGGTTATGTGTCCGTAACCAGGGGAAACCCAGAATAATAGGGTGTATTGAGTTTGGTAGTATATCAAATGTAATATATTCAGTATGCCCATTACCTGATGTTGTTAAAAGGGGAATGGTGTGGTGTGTTATAGGACCTTTTAAATAAGTGGATCCGTCAATAACTTTCACATGCACAGGTAATTTCTTTAACACACTAGGTATTTTATTTACAGTTACATATGTTTGATCCATGAACATGCCGAAAGCCCCTGAATCGATCATTGCTTCATTCCTGAGAAGATGTTGATCCCACTGTAAAGACAATGAAATATTTAAGTGTGACATCACTTTAGACTTATGTTGTGGATTGACTATCAAAATCTTACCCCTCTTTTGGCGTATCAGGTTTGGGCAAGTGGATACAGTGTGGTCTTTGTTTCCACAATACATACATAAATTTAAAGTCCTTCTTCGTTGTTTTTCCTCATAAGATAATGGACCTTTTATTGTTCCAATTTCCATAGGCACAGGATTTGTAGTATTTTTCTCCACTTGGGTTACGTGATACTTCTTGGGGTAGAGTTCAGATGGAGCTTTTTCCCCTCGGCGTTCCCTGTATCTCCTATCCATAGAGATAGAGATCTTTATAAGTGACTCTAGGGTGTCAGGAAATTCAATACGGGAGAGCTCATCTTTTAGATGTTTGGACAATCCCAATCTGAACTGGTTGCGTAGGGAGACTGAGTTCCACTGAGACTCCATGGCCCATAGCTGGAACTCCGCGACGTAATCTTCAACGGGTCTTTTACCCTGCTTCAGTGATCTCAGGTTATTTTCTGCGGTTAATTGTGTATTTCTATCTTCATACAAGAGAGCCATTGCTTTGAAAAATTCCTCCAGAGAACCTAATATGGGATCATTAACTTCAAAAAATTTATCCGCCCATAACCTAAGTTCACCACTTAAGTAAGAAATCACAGTGCATACTTTTACTCTGTCAGAGTTATATGTTTTAGGTTTCATTGAAAACATCAAATAACAGGCATTGCGAAACTCACGAAAACGTGCACGAGTACCAGTAAACACACATGGAGGGTTAATTTTTGGTTCTGGGTGTTCAGCAGCCTTTTGTGTGATAAAGTCATTCAAAATACGTTTCAAAGTGTTATTTTCATTTTTTAACTCTGTTAAACCCTGGGCTAATATTTCTACCTTCTGGTTTAGACTGGTTATTTCATTAGCCATAGCTGCAGGATCCATAGTTATATTTTGAATTCAAATAATTGTTTTTGGCTTGATTATTCTATCATGAACAAGATTCCTAATAGCAAAAATATTAGGTTTGTAGCTGATTCCTTATATTCAACTCATATACCTTTAGATGAGTGATGCATAAGGTATTAGCAATTTATATTAGTACTTTTTATAATATGATTTCCCCACAAGTTATATCTTGATACTCTAGGGTTAACAAAGGTAATGATTTGTGAAAGACTCATCAACTCTCTAGAGATAATTATGAATAAGTCTGAGGTCAAAATCGAGTAACTTGGAAGTTCTGATATATCCGGCAATTAAGTTTTAAGTTTTGATAGACAATGTGCACAGGTAAGTTATAACATTTTACTTGAGGTAATAGTTCAATTTGGAAGTGCATTCAAAAGATACTTGCGGTTACTGAACAGTGGAGTAGTGTGAGATGTTGAACCGGAGCGGCGTCTGACTCTGAGGCAGAGACGCTACTGTTTGTTTGCTTATAACAGAATGAAGTATACCCCATGGTACCCCATGGTATAATAAATTAATCTGGTTGAGGTCTTCAGTATTTAGTAAGTTGTGTATTATTATTAAAAAAAAGTGTTTTATTGACGTATTTTATATGTTTTATGGAATTGAATAGAAAAATATAGCACTCATTTCCGTTGCTTTTAGTAATTTTGCTCATCAACTCCGTCCTTGCCATTAGCATGAGCAAAGTAATCACTTTCCATGAGCTAAATAATTTTACTATTTGAAATTAAAGTGTTATTCACAGAGCATAAGACAATGGCAAAGTTTATTGGATTGAATTATATCTTTATTTAGTTTTTAAACAATTAGTTTTCAATGTAAGGTAGTATGCAAGTTTTAGGGTGTATATCAATGTGTATCTTAGCATTCAAAAAATGCATTTGAAAAAAAATACATTGTCTTTATAACTGAATCTAAAGCTTAATCTGTTTGAACTATGATATGTAATAGCCATTTAATAGCAAGGCAACTAAAAATATAGCTGCAAGCAGCAATAGAGGTGGCCAGCGCATCATTTTTGCAAAGCCATATAAGTAGTTTTGTCACAAAATAAAGTTATATAACAACTGTTTACAGTTCTAACATAAGTATTTGGAAAAAAAACACATTTTCAAAATGTTTGCGTTTTTTTAAAATGGCTGCCACACCATATGACCTATACTTTCAACATGAACAAATGTAACTCTAGGTGACAATATATGGCTTTACAGCAAATTTCACAGTTTTAACATAAGCGGTTGGAAAGAAAAAACAGTTTCAAAATGTTTGCGTAAACCAATATGGCTGCCACAGGTTGTGACTAATTCCTTCAACATGAACAACTGTGACTCTAGGTCACAATATAAGACTGTACAGCAAATTTCACAGTTCTTACATAAGCGGTTGCAGAGAAAATAGACTTTCAAAATTTTTGCGTAAACCAAGATGGCTGCCCGATCGTAAGATATACAGCCTCTATATTATGCATAATAGTGCTCACTATAGATGTCAATAAACATGGCAAAAATAAAGCATTTTTGTAAAACGGTTTTTGTTTTATTATTAATTTAAATATATCGTTAAGCAATTTTGAACAATTCAAAATGGCTGCCAAACCACATGACGTATCAATTTCTCTTGAACAAATCTGAATGTTAGTCATAAGATAACTCTATAAACAAAATTTCAAGTCTGTCCCATAAGCGGTTTCGGAGAAGAAGATTTTTATAGTTTTTAAAAATGGCGCTTACGAAACAAAATGGCCGCCAAGCTATGCAATGTATGGCTTTCAAATTGCACATACTAATGCTCACTATAGACCTCTACAATTTGCAGAAGTTTCATGAAAATTTGCAAATGTTTTATTTCACGAAGGCGACTGCGCAATGCGAATTTTAACTGCAATATTGTCTTTAAGGGTTATGACTATATGTAATCATGTGTCTATTACACTGTAATATTGTTAAATATTGTAAAACTAATGTATAAAGTGCAAAATTACACAATTAAATGGCGATAAAAAGGTTAATGTCTCACAGCAGCCATGTTGATTATGGAAAAATCGCATTTTTACCAATCTTGGTAGAGGACCTTGCAAGGAGCATACGTGCAAAATTGCGCTTTATTGCACTAAGCGGTTTAAGAGAAGAAGATGTTTAAAGATTTTCGTAAAATGCAAGATAGTTGCTACATCATGTGACCAAGTCACTTCTGTTGAGCAACGGAAAATCTAGGTCATAGCATCACTAAGCACAGCAAGTTTCAAAGTTGCAACATAAGCAGTTCCAGAGCTAAAGATTATTAAGCAGTTCTTGAAATTTGTCGCAAAAAACAATATGGCTGCGTAACCTTATGACCTATGAGTTCAATATTGCATGAGATGTAGCATTGTAATAGGCTGTACCAGCATACCTGATTTCAAGAGTTTAGCATACGTAATTTGTGTTTTGTGAGCAATTGACTCAAAAGAGGAAGTATTGAATTACAAATAATTACGATAAACACAAAACCGATATTGCTGCCGCATCATGTGACTGATTCTCTCCTAATGAGCAATTATGAATCTAGGTAACAATATAAGACTGTACAGCAAATTTCACAGTTCTTACATAAGCGGTTGCAGAGAAAATAGACTTTCAAAATTTTCGCGTAAACCAAGATGGCTGCCCAATCGTAAGATATACAGCCTCCATATTACGCACAATAGTGCTCACTATTGATGTCAATAAACATGGCAAAAATAAAGCATTTTTGTAAAACGGTTTTTGTTTTATTATTAATTTAAATATATTGTTAAGCAATTTTGAACAATTCAAAATGGCTGCCAAACCACATGACGTATCAACTTCTCTTGAACAAATCTGAATGTTAGTCATAAGATAACTCTATAAACAAAATTTCAAGTCTGTCCCATAAGCGGTTTCAGAGAAGAAGATTTTTATAGTTTTTAAAAATGGCGCATACGAAACAAAATGGCCACCAAGCTATGCAATGTATGGCTTTCAAATTGCACATACTAATGCTCACTATAGACCTCTACAATTTGCAGAAGTTTCATGAAAATTTGCAAATTTTTTATTTCACGAAGGCGATTGTGCAATGCGAATTTTAACTGCAATATTGTCTTTAAGGGTTATGACTATGTGTAATCATGTGTCTATTACACCGTAATATTGTTAAATATTGTAAAACTAATGTATAAAGTGCAAAATTACGCAATTAAATGGCGATAAAAAGGTTAATGTCTCACAGCAGCCATGTTGATTATGGAAAAATCGCAGTTTGAACAAACTTGGTAGAGGACCTTGCAAGGAGCATATGTGCAAAATTGCGTGTCATTGCACTAAGCGGTTTAGGAGAAGAAGATGTTTGAATATTTTCGCAAAATGCAAGATGGCTGCCACATCATGTGACCAAGGCACTTTTGTTGAGCAATAGCAATTTCAGGTCATAGTAGCACTAAGCACAGCGAGTTTCAAAGTTGTAACATAAGCAGTTCCAGAGCTAAAGATTTTTAAGCGTTTGTCGAAATTTGTCGCAAAAAGCAATATGGCTGCCAGAGCATGTGACCTATGAGTTAAATTTTGCATGAGATGTAGCACAGCAATAGGCTGTACCAGCATACCTGATTTTAAGAGCTTTGCAAAAACAGTTAAGCAGTTATGGGCAATTGAATACAAAGCTTGGCGGAATAAAAAGAATAATAATAATAATAAATATAGCTGCAAGCAGCGATAGAGGTGGCCATGCGCATCGACTTTGCAATGGCATACAAGCTGCTAAGTCACAATATATAGCTATACAGCAAATTTCAAAGATTTAACATAAGCGGTTGCAAAGAAATCACATTTTCAAACTTTTCGCGTAAATCAATATGGCTGCCACAGCTTGTAACTAATTCCATCAACATGAACAACTGTGTATCTAGGTCACAATATAAGGTTATACAGCAAGTTTCACAGTTCTAACATAAGTGGTTGCAGAGAAAATAGATTTTCGAAATTTTTGCGTAAAACAAAATGGCTGCCAGATCATATAATATAAAGCCTCCATATTATGCACAATAGTTCTCACTATAGATGTCGATACACACGGCAAAAATAAAGCATTTTTGTAAAATGGTTGTTGTTTAATTAATAATTTAAAAATATCGTTAAGCGTTTTTGAACAATTCAAAATGGCTGCCAAACCACATGACCTATCAACTTCTCTTGAACAAATCTGAATGTTAATCATAACATAACTCTGTAAACAAAATTTCAAGTCTGTGCCATAAGCGGTTTAGGAGAAGAAGATTTTTGTAGCTTTTAAAAACAGCGCATATGAAACAAAATGGCCGCCAAGCTATGCAATGTATGGCTTTCAAATTGCACATACTAATGCTCACTAACGACCTCTACAATTTGCAGAAGTTTCATGAAAATTTGCAAATGTTTTATTTCACAAAGGCGATTGCGCAATGCAAATTTTAACTGCAATATTGTCTTTAAGGGTTATGACTATGTGTAATCATGTGTCTATTACACTGTAATATTGTTAAATATTGTAAAACTAATGTATAAAGTGCAAAATTACGCTTTTAAATGGCGATAAAAAGGTTAATGTCTCACAGCAGCCATGTTCATTATGGAAAAATCGCAATTTTAACAAACTTGGTAGAGGACCTTGCAAGGAGCATATGTGCAAAATTGCACTTTATTGCACTAAGCGGTTTAAGAGAAGAAGATGTTTAAAGATTTTCGCAAAATGCAAGATGGCTGCTACATCATGTGACCAAGGCACTTCTGTTGAGCAATGGCAAATCTACGTCATAGCAGCACTAAGCACAGCAAGTTTCAAAGTTGCAACATAAGCAGTTCCAGGGCTAAAGATTATTAAGCAGTTCTCGAAATTTGTCGCAAAAAACAATATGGCTGCGTAACCTTATGACCTATGAGTTCAATATTGCATGAGATAAAGCATTGCAATAGTCTGTACCCGCATACCTGATTTCAAGAGTTTAGCATAAGTAATTTGTGTTTTGTGAGCAATTGACTCAAAAGAGGCAGTATTGAATTACAAATATTTACGATAAACATAAAACCGATATTGCTGCCGCATCATGTGACTGATTCTCTCCTAATGAGCAATTGTGAATCTAGGTCACAATATAAGACAGTACAGCAAATTTCACAGTTCTTACATAAGCGGTTGCAGAGAAAATAGACTTTCGAAATTTTCGCGTAAACCAAGATGGCTGCCCGATCGTAAGATATACAGCCTCCATATTACGCACAATAGTGCTCACTATAGATGTCAATAAACATGGCAAAAATAAAGCATTTTGTAAAACGTTTTTTGTTTTATTATTAGTTTAAAAATATCGTTAAGCAATTTTGAACAATTCAAAATGGCTGCCAAACCACATGACGTATCAACTTCTCTTGAACAAATCTGAATGTTAGTCATAAGATAACTCTATAAACAAAATTTCAAGTCTGTCCCATAAGCGGTTTCGGAGAAGAAGATTTTTAGAGTTTGTAAAAATGGCGCATACGAATCAAAATGGCCGCCAAGCTATGCAATGTATAGCTTTCAAATTGCACATACTAATGCTCACTATAGACCTCTACAATTTGCAGAAGTTTCATGAAAATTTGCAAATGTTTTATTTCACGAAGGCGATTGCGCAATGCGAATTTTAACTGCAATATTGTCTTTAAGGGTTATGACTATGTGTAATCATGTGTCTATTACACTGTAATATTGTTAAACATTGTAAAACTAATGTATAAAGTGCAAAATTACGCAATTAAATGGCGATAAAAAGGTTAATGTCTCACAGCAGCCATGTTGATTATGGAAAAATCGCAATTTTAACAAACTTGGTAGTGGACCTTGCAAGGAGCATATGTGCAAAATTGCACTTTATTGCACTAAGCGGTTTAAGAGAAGAAGATGTTTAAAGATTTTCGCAAAATGCAAGATGGCTGCTACATCATGTGACCAAGGCACTTCTGTTGAGCAATGGCAAATCTAGTTCATAGCAGCACTGAGCACAGCAAGTTTCAAAGTTGTAACATTAGCAGTTCCGGAGATAAAGATTATTAAGCGTTTATCGAAATTTGTCGCAAAAAGCAATATGGCTGCGTAACCTTATGACCTATGAGTTCAGTATTGCATGAGATGTAGCAGAGCAATAGGCTGTACTAGCATACCTGATTTTAAAGGGACAGTCAACACTTACTTTAACATGTTTTTATATTGAAAATAACAAAACGGAGGTCCGCCTACACTATACCCCTCCTGCCTTGCCGCCTTGCTTCTGTCCTAATCAGCGGCGCTAACTACTCTAATACCCGGTAAATATGGATGCCGGACTCCCCCCACCATTACGTAGCTGCCTTCTTCTTCAACTGATAAGCAAATCAGAATCCAGTCCTCGGACTGAAATTGCACGCGCTTGCAATTTCTGTCCGATGCCTGGATTCTGATTTGCTTATCAGTTGAAGAAGAAGGCAGCTACGTAATGGTGGGGGGAGTCCGGCATCCATATTTACCGGGTATTAGAGTAGTTAGCGCCGCTGATTAGGACAGAAGCAAGGCGGCAAGGCAGGAGGGGTATAGTGTAGGCGGACCTCCGTTTTGTTATTTTCAATATAAAAACATGTTAAAGTAAGTGTTGACTGTCCCTTTAAGAGCTTTGCTTTAGCAGTTCAAAAGTTATGGGCAATAGAAAAAGTGGCGGAATAATAATAATAAAAAAAAAAAAAATAATAATAATAATAATAATAATAATAATCCTGACAATAACAATAGGTTGTCCTGCAACTTCGTTGCATGGCCACCTAATAATAATCCGAACAATAACAATAGGTTGTCCTGCAACTTTGTTGCTGGCCACCTAAATATTCAATGAAGAATCTGTCTTAAATAAGTACTAATTTTATTCTTCAAATATTTGACAATTGTTTATATATATATATTTCAAATTAATATTTTTTTAATGAGTGAAGAACAACATTGCTTAAACTATTTATTATCACTCATTTATTTGGCTTAGCACACTTTCGTATTTGTTCTGGATTTCGCTTGAGCATTGAGTTTTGTAGTGAGTCCCATAGAAGTCTATTAGGTGAGGGATTTAGCGCAGTCACACTATCGAACCTCCAGATATTAGCATGCCTGAAACTTTTGCTCAAGCGCTAACTTTTCATTTTCAATTTGTAATATAAGCTCAAGAATAAGAATGCTACTGATTTAACTTGAGCAGTGTCAGCACTCAGCAGCACGGATATATTTCATCCATTGTCCACTAATAGTCTGAACACATGAATTATATAAATAGTTTACAATTACAGTTTTCCTATATCTTTTCAGTTACATTTGTAATCTTTAACTGCATAATATAAAACCAAAACAAAGACATAACGAGTTATCCAGAAGATGTAGCCAAAATGTGCAATTAAAGGGACACTGTACCCACATTTTTTCTTTTGTAATTCAGAAAGAGCATGCAATTTTAAGCAACTTTCTAATTTACTCCTATTATCATTTTTTCTTCATTCTCTTGCTATCATTATTTGAAAAAGAAGGCATCTAAGCTTTTGTTTGGTTTCAGTACTCTGGACAGCACTTTTTTATTGGTGGATGGATTTATCCACCAATCAGCAAGGACAACCCAGGTTGTTCACCAAAAATGGGCCGGCATCTAAACTTACATTCTTGCATTTCAAATAAAGATACCAAGAGAATGAAGAAAATTTGATAATAGGAGTAAATTATAAAGTTGCTAAAAATTTCATGCTCAATCTGAATCACAAAAGAATTTTTTTGGGTACAGTGTCCCTTTAACTAACATAAATTGTCACAGAGAAACCTTATTCAGTTTTCAGAACTACATCCTACAGTTCTTGTGTTATAAAGATGAGGAAATAATACAAACACAAAGAAAAAATAGACATAAACACTATTCATGTTTTAAGATTCTCAGGTGGCTGAAAGCTCCAGTGGACTATGACTTCACTGACCTCCCACTGCTTCTTTGTTGAGAAGTACATATTAGATTTTTATTTTTAAGCATTGTACATCCTACATTAGTATTCTGGTAGTCAAGGTAACAAGTGGAAGCAAAATACATTAGAGCAGGCAAACATCTATATTATAGTTCAGATTGTTATTCATTTGCTTGCACTCTCTCAATTAAGTCACGTCAAAGAATGTATTATGCCTATGCCTATCATTTTCTTTCAGTTTAGTGAAGTCAAGAATAATTCTGGGACACTGATATTGATAGACAGGTGGGTTTTTTTTTATACTGATCAATGCATATTGGAGCAAAAAAACTTTGAAATCCTGCAAATTCTTTTTTAAAGGGACATGAAATTCAAAATGTTTCTTTCATGATTCAAGTGAAATTTTAAAAACATTCTAATTAACTTCTATTATAAATTTTGTTTCATTCATTTAATATCTTTTGTTGAAAACAGGGGCATAAGCTCAGAAGAGTGCACATATCTGTAGCACTATATAGAGAACTAGAGGGCAGCACTATTTCCTGTCATGTAGTGCTCCAAACACCTAGCCAGACATCTCTTCAACAAAGAATACCATTGGAACAAAGGAAATTTGATAATAGAAGTAATATGGAAACTTTTTTAAAATTTAATGCTCTGTCTAAATCACAATAGATTTTTTTTGTGTGTTTCATATCCCTTTAATGCTAATCTTATAAATCTTAGTGGTGTAAATGGGTAGGCAAAAGTTCCCATAGCACCATGGAATGTAACAATATTTTATTGGAACATGAGGTCCCAAGCCATAACAATCAGCTTACTCTTGCTATATGAGGAAGAATGATTTAACCCGAAACGTTGCTGTTTGTTACAGCTTGGATCCTCATGTTCCAATAAAATATTGTTACACTCCATGGTGCTGTGAGAACTTTTGGACTTTTGCTTTCAATGTAAGGGTGGATGCAGTAACCCTATCCCAGTCGTGCACATGTGAGGAAGAGTTGGTAAGGTGCTGTATATATTTATTTTGTAAATGGGTAGCAAACAGTTATGATCTATTGATGGCTCAATGTAACAAGTACGTTTAAAGGGACAGTAAACCTTGTGGGATTGTTACTTTAACAGCTCATTTATAGCTATTGTGACAAAAACACCCCTCTTATTGGCAGTTTGTCTTGGGATTAGCTTAGACACATAAATTGACTACAAGTGGAGTATAAAAATGTTAGCGAAATGGTGCTATAACATCACTAAAGCGCAATCTATAGCGCTCCCATTTTTACTTCCATATTCCAATAACACTCGAGCGAAAGCCTCAGATGCGATAACATCTGGATGTCGGATAGAGTTGCCACACTAAATCCCTTACCTAGTACACTTCTCTGGGGCACACTACAAACTAAGGTCCTGGCTTTCCCTCATGCTCTAACCCAAAGCATTTGGGTGTGCATGTCATATTTAGGTATTCATCTATTTTCATTAAGAAATTCATTTTTCAACCTGTTACATAAAAACTTTTGTGAAACATATTGTTTATAAATACTGAGAAACAATTGAATGACTTTCCATTATTTAAAAAAATAAACTTTGTATTCATAAACAGCAGCACTGCTATACCAGGGTGCTATCCTTCACTGCCATAAGTTAATAACCAGTTTCTATGCACTGTAAACTCAATTACTCTCTTCAGGAATAGATTATAAACCATGCAAGTGATAAAATCTTATAATGAAAAGCCTTATCTAAGATGTATAGTGGTATAAAAACACCACTAACATAACATGTCATTACATTGTTTAAAATCTAATTTCTGAGATACTTAAATGTTGTAAAAAGTAGAGTGTTAGAATTAAGGGTAAGGTTAAAGGTTAGGGCTTTAGTGTTAACGCTTGGTGGTAGGGTTAGGGGTACATTTTGGCATGGGGTTAAAGGTATAAAACTATGGAATTACAGCTAAAAATTACTATTTCAAAATGATATTCCAAAACCACTAAAATATTTCTTGAAGCATGTTAGCAATTTTGAAGTGGGGTAAGCCTACAGATCTCAATTATTTTTCATTTACCTACTATAGAAACATTTAATACAATGCTATACTGTATTTCTAGTAATAACAAATTAACATTTTTTTTTCTATACTTGCTAATTCTTACTGTAGTTATATGTGTTCCTTGGTTTATTGCTATGGGACGAAAAATTACTGCAGATATGTAGAGTTTGTCCATAAACAAATTATATGGTTAATAGTGATGTCGCAAATAGTTCGCCGGCGAATAGTTCCCGGCGAACATAGCATGTTCGCGTTCGCTGCTGCGGGCAAACATATGCGATGTTCGATCCGCCCCCTATTCGTCATCATTGAGTAAACTTTGACCCTGTACCTCACAGTCAGAAGACACATTACAGCCAATCAGCAGCAGACCCTCCCTCCCAGACCTTCCCACCTCCTGGACAGCATCCATTTTAGATTAATTTGGAAGCTGCATTCTTAGTGAGAGGAGGGACAGTGTAGCTGCTGCTGATTTAATAGGGAAATCGATAGCTAGGCTAGTGTATTCAGTGTCCACTACAGTCCTGAAGGACTCATCTGATCTCTGCTGTAAGGACAGCACCCCAAAAAGCCCTTTTTAGGGCTAGAACATCAGTCTGCTTTTTTTTTTTCCATGTGTAATCTAATTGCAGTTGCCTGCCTGCCAGCGTGTGTGTCAGGCTCACAGCGTATACTGTGCCCACTTGCCCTGTGCCACCACTCATATCTGGTGTAACAGTAGTGTACATTTAAAAAAAACAACACTTTTTTGACTGTGAAATAATAGCAGACAGCTGCCAGTACTCAAGATGGCCGCCAATAAGGCAGATGGGGAGGGTTAGAGAGTTGTTTTGGGGGGGATCATGGAGGTTGGGGGCTAAGGGGGGATGCCTACACCACAGCATATGTAAATATGCTAAAAAAAAAAAAAAAAAAAAAAACTTTTATTTTAGTACTGGCAGACTTTCTGCCAGTACTTAAGATGGCGGGGACAATTGTGGGGTGGGGGAGGGAAGGGAGCTGTTTGGGAGGGATCAGGGGGACTGATGGGTCAGGTGGGAGGCTGATCTCAACACTAAAGCTAAAATTAACCCTGCAAGCTCCCTACAAACTACCTAATTAACCCCTTCACTGCTAGCCATAATACACGTGTGATGCGCAGCAGCATTTAGCGGCCTTCTAATTACCAGAAAGCAACGCCAAAGTCATATATGTCTGCTATTTCTGAACAAAGAGATTCCCAGAGAAGCATTTACAACCATTTGTGACATAATTGCACAAGCTGTTTGTAAATATTTTCAGTGAGAAACTTGCGAAAAAATTTAAGTTTTTTTTAAATTTGATCGCATTTGGCGGTGAAATGATGGCATTAAATATACCAAAATGGGCCTAGATCAATACTTTGGGTTGTCTACTACACTACACTTAAGCTAAAATTAACTCTACAAGCTGCCTACATGCTCCCTAATTAACCCCTTCACTGCTGGGCATAAAACACGTGTGGTTCGCAGTGGCATTTAGCAGCCTTCTAATTACCAAAAAGCAACGCCAAAGCCATATAAGTCTGCTATTTCTGAACAAAGGTGATCCCAGAGAAGCATTTACAACCATTTATGCCATAATTGCATAAGTTGTTTGTAAATAATTTCTGTGAGAAACCTAAAGTTTGTGAAAAAGTGAACAATTTTTTTTTTATTTGATTGCATTTGGCGGTGAAATGGTGGCATTAAATATACCAAAATGGGCCTAGATCAATACTTTGGGTTGTCTACTACACTACACTTAAGCTAAAATTAACTCTACAAGCTGCCTACATGCTCCCTAATTAACCCCTTCACTGCTGGGCATAAAACACGTGTGTTGCACAGTGGCATTTAGCAGCCTTTTAATTACCAAAAAGCAACGCCAAAGCCATATAAGTCTGCTATAATGGCATGTCTGGCACACAGTGTTGGGTCAAGGGTCCATCTGACCACTGATACCTGGTCTGCAAAGCATGGTCAGGGCAGGTATATCACCTACACTGCGCACTGTGAAGCGGGCGTAACCCTTACACTACCTGATCGATACAACATCATACCTGATGTTTTAAAGCATGTTATTCCAAACAATTTAGGAATGTTAGGTGATTTAGGCCCTTTATGGGTTAAAACCAGACTCTGCATCAACTATGTAATTTTCCATGGGAGTTTTGCCATGGATCCCCCTCCGGCATGCCACAGTCCAGGTGTTAGTCCCCTTGAAACAACTTTTCCATCACTATTGTGGCCAGAAAGAGTCCCTGTGGGTTTTAAAATTCGCCTGCCTATTGAAGTCTATGGCGGTTCGCCCGGTTCGCCCGTTCCCGAACATTTGAGGAAGTTCGCGTTCGCCGTTCGCGAACCCAAATTTTTAGGTTCGCGACATCACTAAATTGATTAATTAAAATCATGAAGGTTTACTACATGCACAATTGTGTTTATAAGAAAAAAACACTTCTGGTAATGATGTGTTCAGAAGAGAAAAGTAAGCAAGATGAAACACCCCAAAGATTCACTCGCATGACAGATATGATGTATCTGAAAAAAAAACAGATTGGAGAAAGAATGACGCATACATTGGTTCGCGACTTGGAAATCTGCCTTTGAAGTACACTGTATGTCCTTTGCAGTGCCCAAGACAATATTGCATAAGTGCCTTAAATTGGACTGTATACGCCTCTTTTCTGTGTGAGAATGTGAATATGAGTGGTTTAGGTAGATGTTTGTTGGGTTTTAATCAATTTTTATGCTATGTTCACGTTATTTTATAATTATTAAATTAATTTGACACTTTAACTGGCCTAGCTTCCTTAAAGCGCCCTCCTTCATTTTGGTCTATATCTGAGAATATTATTAGCCCTTATACTGTAATACAGCTAGATTACGAGTTTTGAGCGCTATAGAGAAATTAATGAATGCAACAAAAGTTACGTTATTTAAATTTCTATAGCGCTGCTATTACAAGTTCTCAAACATACACCTTTTGCGTGCGATATGGTTGCGTTGAGCTCCATACCGCTCACAATCAGAGCGCTGCTGAGACATACTCATGCACGATTTCCCCATAGACATCAATGGGGAAAGCTGGCAAAAAAAACAACTAACACCTGTGATCGTGGAAACAAACGTTTCGTAACGCAGCCACATTGATGTCTATAGGGAAAATAAAAATACAGTTTAAACCTAACACCCTAACATAAACCCTATGTCTAAACACCCCTAATCTGCTGCCCCTGACATCACTGACACCTGCCTACAGTTATTAACCCCTAATCTGCCGCTGCTAATATCGCTGCTACCTAAATAAAATTATTAATCCCTAATCTGCTGCTCCCGATATCGGCGCCACTATACTACATTTATTAGTCCCTAAACCGCCAGCCCCCCACATCATAACAAGCTAAATTAAACTATATTAACCACTAAACCTAAGCCTAACGTAACCCTAACCCTAATACCCCCAAACCTTAACATAATACAAATATAGTTAAATTAAATTTACACTTATTAACTAAATAAACCTATTAACCCCTAAACCGACAGCCCTCCACATCTCAACAAGCTAAATTAAACTTTATTAACCCCTAAACCTATCCCCCCTAACTTTAACATAATTAAATTAGATCCAAATTAAATTTACAATTTTAACTAAATAATTCCTATTTAGAAACTTAATAGAAACTTACCTGTGAAATAAAACCTAAGCTAGCTGCAATATAACTAATAGTATTATTGTAGCTAGCTTAGGTTTTATTTTTATTTCACAGGTAAGTTTGTATTTATTTTAACTAGGTAGACTAATTAGTAAATAACTAGTAAAAGAGCTGATATCTTTGGGGCAATGCCCCCACAAAAGGCCCTTTTAAGGGCCATTGGTAGTTTATTGTAGGCTAGGCTTTTTTTTTATTTTGGGTGGGCTTTTTTATTTTGATAGGGCTATTAGATTAGGTGCAATTGTTTTTTTATTTTTGATAATTTGTTATTTCTCATAATTTAGTGTTTGTTTTTGTAATTTAGTTAGTTTTTATTTTTTGTAGGTAGATACTTTTTGTAATTTTTAGTTGTTAGGATTTTTTATTAGTAGTTTAGTTTTATTTAATTGGTAGTTAGTTTAATTTTAATTAATTATAATAGTTTAATTGTTAGTATAAAATATTTTTTTAATTGACAGGTACATTTTAATTTAATTTAAGCTACGGGAATTGTAATTTTAATATAAAGTTAGGGGGTTGTTAAGTTTAGGGGTTACTAGTTTAAATTAGTTTATTTCGTTGTGGGGGGCTTTTGGTTTAGGGGTTAATAGTTTATTTTAGTATATTTCGTTGTGGGGGTCTTGAGATTTAGGGGTGAATAGGTTTAGTATAGCGGCGGTGTGGGTGGACGGCAGAGTAGGGGTTAATAATATTTAAATAGTGTTTTTGATGTGGGAGGGCGGCGGTTTAGGGGTTAATAACTTTAGTATAGTGGTGACGAGGTTGGGGAGTGGCAAAATAGGGGATAATAAAAAATTTTTTAGTGGCGGCGATATTGGGAGCAGCAGATTAGGGGTTAATACATTTATTATAGTGTTTGCGATGCGGGAGGGACTAGGTTTAGGGGTTAATAGGTAGTTTATGGGTGTTAGCAGTTTAGTTATGAGTTTTATGTTACAGCTTTGTACTGTACAGCTACTGACTTTAGATGGCGTAACGGATCTTGTGGTTTTAGGCTTTATTGCTCACTTTTTTGCCTCACCGCAAAACTCGTAATAGCAGCGCTATGGGAATCCCATGAAAATATGTTGTCTTTTTAAAGACACGATGAGTCCACGGATTTCATCCTTACTTGTGGGATTACGCCTCCTGGTCAGCAGGAGGAGGCAAAAAGCACCACAGCAGAGCTGTATATATAGCTCCTCCCTTCCCTCCCACTCCAGTGATTCTCTTTGCCTACGTTAGTGATAGGAAGAGGTAAAGTGAGGTGTTAGTTTTAGATTCTTCAATCAAGAGTTTACTATTTTTAAAGTAGTGCCAGAGAGTGCAACTTTGTTCTAGGGTGTAGCCTAGCCCAGATCAGTCTCTACAGTAGAGCAATTGGTGGCTTTAAAGCAATAGGAACTGGTGGGACATAATTCTCACTGCGCCTCCTATACATATTTGCTGCCCTAATCCAGATAGCCTAAGCACATTTAACTCAGGCTTATCTTATTCCACAGAGCTATGGGAGGGAGAGGACCTCTTACACCTGCTGGACTGCCATGCTGTCGCACAGCATTTAAGGTAAGTGCTAACTTTATTATTTCTGGGGACATGATTCTCTCAGAAGAAAGTGATCACTATGTTACATAAAATCACATGTCAAGGGCTAAGATAAAGATTGGGCTCTTTATTGTGATGGGACTGTGGTCTCTTCTTGAGGGAGAGATGTTATGCAGACACTGGGGCTGGATGGAATCAGTGTTATTTTACTCCCGGCGGTTTTAACATAAAATATGCCGACCGGGAGACGGCTAACTTTTATTTTATGACAACAGAACATTTAGAGTGCAGGTCTAATTAGGAGATAGAGCTACCTGACATGCAGTAGCATACTCGGCTAAACTTTTACACATTTGGCTTAGTTGTTATATCTCCCGGTGTCAGATCTATTAGATCTTAATGGCGACCGGGAGATTGAGTACGGTGACGCCCACGATGGGCAGAGTTATCTTCCCACCGTTTTTGAGCTCATTCCTCCATCTCTGGACGCAGTACAGTCAGAGTGCTGGGAGATGGATTACTGTCACGACCATGAAGGGCGGAGCTTTACGAGCATTTGTTAGTTGCGCTCTCTACCTCCATTATGATACTGGAGGGTAGAGCGTTTAACACAGCTATGTAACGCTCAGTGTTAGACCTAAATACATCGTGTCTCAGACGTGTTTAAAGGTCTCTGATTATTATACTGTTAATAATAAACACAATGTGATTTTTAAACTGGTTCAGTAGGTCCAGAACTGTTTGCTTACTATTTAAATGTCAGTTTGCAAAACACACAATAAACACAATGTGATTTTTAGACTTTCAGGACTGTAAAGTTTTTTCTCTGTGATCTTTATTATATAGATTCAGTTGCTTGGGTTAGTTCATCCTTGTGATAGGATACTACAAAAGCACGCAAAAAATAATGTTATTTTAACATTTAAAGAAACAGTACTCTTTTTTATGTGTCCATTTTTTATATACTCCTTTTAAAGTTATTGCTGTTAAGAGTCTGGTGACACCGGTCAATCCATGTCACAATTTTCTATTATAGTGTCCAGAATAATTTTATGAACCTCAGGCAGTGCTCTGCGGTTCCTTGCAAAGACATTGCTTTTTGATGTACATAATGATGTTTATTTACAGCAATATTTACAGTGGGGCAAAAAAGTATTTAGTCAGCCACCAACTGTGCAAGTTCTCCCACTTAAGAAGATGAGAGAGGCCTGTAATTTTCATCATAGGCATACCTCAACTATGAGAGACAAAATGTGGAAACAAATCCAGAGAATCACATTGTCTGATTTGGAAATACTTTATTTGCATATTATGGTGGAAAATAAGTATTTGGTCACCTACAAACAAGCAAGTTTCTGGCACTCACAGACCTGTATCTTCTTCTTTAAGAGGCTCCTCTGTCCTCCACTCATTACCTGTATTAATGGCACCTGTTTTAACTTGCTATCAGTATAAAAGACACCTGTCCACAACCTCAAACAGTCACACTCCAAATTCCACTATGGTGAAGACAAAAGAGCTGTCGAAGGACACTAGAAACAAAATTGTAGACCTGCACCAGGCTGGGAAGACTGAATCTGCAATAGGCAAGCAGCTTGGTGTGAAGAAATCAACTGTGGGAGCAATAATTAGAAAATGGAAGACATACAAGATCACTGATAATCTCCCTCGATCTGGGGCTCCACGCAAGATCTCACCCCGTGGGGTCAAAATGATCACAAGAACGGTGAGCAAACATCCCAGAACCACACGGGGGGACCTAGTGAATGACCTGCAGAGAGCTGGGACCAAAGTAACAAAGGCTACCATCAGTAACACACTACGCCGCCAGGGTCTCAGATCCTGCAGTGCCAGACGTGTCCCCCTGCTTAAGCCAGTACATGTCCGGACCCGTCTGAAGTATATGCTAGAGAGCATTTGGATGATCCAGAAGTGGATTGGGAGAATGTCATATGATCAGATGAAACCAAAGTAGAACTGTTTAGTAGAAACAAAACTCGTCGTGTTTGGAGGAGAGAGAATGCTGAGTTGCAACCAAAGAACACCATACCTACTATGAAGCATGGGGATGGCAACATCATGCTTTGGGGCTGTTTCTCTGCAAAGGGAACAGGATGACTGATCCGTGTACATGAAAGAATGAATGGGGCCATTTATCGTGAGATTTTGAGTGCAAACCTCCTTCCATCAGCAAGGGCATTGAAGCTGAAACGTGGATGGGTCTTTCAGCATCACAATGATCCCAAACACACCGTCCGGGCAATGAAGGAGTGGCTTCATAAGAAGCATTTCAAGGTCCTGGAGTGGCCTAGCCAGTCTCCAGATCTCAGCCCCATAGAAAACTTTGGAGGGAGTTGAAAGTCTGTGTTGCCCAGCGACAGCCCCAAAACTTCACTGCTCTAGAGGAGATCTGCATGCAGGAATGGGCCAACATACCAGCAACAGTGTGTGACAACCTTGTAAAGACTTACAGAAAACGTTTGACCTCTGTCATTGCCAACAAAGGATATATAACAAAGTATTGAGATGAACTTTTGATATTGACCAAATACTTATTTTCCACCATAATATGCAAATAAATTCTTTCCAAATCAGTCAATGTGATTGTCTGGATTTGTTTCCACATTTTGTCTCTCATAGTTGAGGTATACCTATGATGAAAATTACAGGCCTCTCTCATCTTCTTAAGTGGGAGAACTTTCACAATTGGTGGCTGACTAAATACTTTTTTTCCCCACTGTATATTAATATTCTTATTGGATTGTTCTGCACAATAGTAATAAGATGTTCTTTTAAAATTTAAAGAGACAGTAACATTTTTTCTGTGTAAATTTTATTAAAAGAATTGCGGCTGTTTCTTTGTTAATTCCTCCTTTGTGACGTAGGATGGTACAAAAACACACAAAAAAGTGTTACTTTATGATTTAAAGAGACAATAACGTTTTGTTCTATGTACATTATAATTAATGAATTTCAGCGGTTTATTTGTTAATTCATCCCTTGTGACTGAGGATGAAACAAACGCACACAAGAATAGAGTTTCTTTTCAGATTTAAGGACACAGTATCGTTTCCTATGTGAAAAGATTTATTAAAATGTATTCAAATTTATTTTCTGTTTTTGAATTTACTCCCTCTACGGCGATTGCTGTTTGGGAGTCTAATAACAATGTCCACAAATTTCTCCTACAGTTTCTGTCGAAAATGTATGGCCCACATGCAGTGCCCTGCGTTCCTTCACACTCCTCTCGGGGTTATGATGCATTCTATATTTTTCCACGAGGTGAAAGCATTGCTAGAGGAATTGCTATTCTAAATGGTTCCTCTATGTTACTGATAATCTCAGTTTCAGATGGAATGGTACCCTAGGCATTCCCTATATTTACAATACTGTTTCCCTTGGCCGACTCAGCTAAGGAGGCTGGACGACATTCCTTAGGGGGAAGGAGTAGTTTTTAACTTCACTGCAAGAACTTCTATACCCTTAGAGGATAGTCCTATGGAAAAGATTTAGTAATGGGACACACCAGGGTTTACAATGGCAACGATCGGTGTACTTTGCTACCCTCACTAGTGTGACAGCATTTTAGCTTGCTGCGTTGTTTGATGCTATTAGTCAGTAGATTCCCTGTATAACATCCAGGACTGGATAAAGCTTTCACATTGGCTAATTCCTTTATTTCAATTTCTTCCCTTCCAGTTATCAAACTGGGAGCATAGGTGGCTCTGTTCCAGCTCTTGGGACCTTATGGTTAGAGCCTTGTTTTATAGATATATATTCTAAAACTAAGATTTTGGTGATTCCTTGCCAAGAGCAAACATTGTTGGGACCTGGCTTGACGAAAAAAAAAAAAAAGAACTTATAGCCTGCTGTTGAATCAAGGACAGCGTGGAGAACATGCCCCGGTCCGGGATTGGATCTTGTAGGGGGCTGACTTTCCATTTTTGCTCACGTTTGGTTTCCGGCTCAAATGTTTTCCTCTCAGAGGCAGTTTCTGCTTTCAAGATTGTCTGGAGATCAGACAAAAGGAGAGACATCCTTACACTGCGTAGGAGATCTCTCAGACCTGGGAGTGGTTGTTTGAGTTCTAATTCTGGTACAGGATCTGGGGTTACCGATCGGGTTGTGCTTCTCAAAAAAGGAGAATCTTCAGACCATTTTTTAAGAAGGGTACTGTCCTTCAGGATGGAAACTATTAATTTGTTCCATTCCTCCCTTGATCCTAGAAAGTCAATTTCTGACAACGGTGGATTAAAAGACAAGTGCCTTCATGTGACGTTCACGAGAATCGTCTCAAGTTCTAGGGTTTGCTTTTCTGGATAGACACTTCCTGTTTGTGGTCCTTCCTTTCGGTATTGCAACAGTTATGAGTTCTTATGGAGGCTCTGGGATCACTGTTGGCAGTGCTTCAGTTACGGAGCATTGCAATGGCGCCCTATCTGGCTGATATCCTAGTCCAGGTGTCATCCTTACAGCAAGCAATATTTACACGGACATGGTGTTATACTTCCGTGACTTTACGGGTGGAAGGTGTCTTTGGCAAAGTGTTACTTAGTCCCAAGCACAAGGGTAGCTTTCTTGGGAATCATGTAAAATTCTATATCAATGAAGATTTTTCTGACTGAGTTCAGGAAATCAAGTTCTATCAATACCGGTTTAGTCCTTCAGTGGCTCAGTACTCGGCAGTGGCAGAAGTAATCGGGCTGATGGTGACGACAATGGGCAATAGCTGGACAGATAGCTCAGCATGCTTAGGCACTGTGGCTGAGCTCTGTACTAACCCAAGGGTTGCAGGTTCAATCCCTAGTGAAGTTCACTCAACCTTTCATCCTTCCAAGGTTGATAAAATGAGCAGCACCTTGTGAACCTTAAAATTCCGTTTGTTCGTTCCACTTCAGTCCTATGCAGTTCAGCATACTCAGGCAATGGAAAGGATTCTATGCAGTCTCCTCCAATAACTCTGGGTCAGGAGACAAGGGACTATCTTCTATGGTGGTTGTCTCTGGATCACCTATTCCAGGGAACATGATTTAGCAGTGTGTGGATTCAGGCGGAGTCTGTTCTGTTTATTGATTCCCTGGAACTGAGAGCGAACTTCAAGGCTCTTCTGGTCTGGCCTCAGTTGGCTTCAGTCCAGTTTCATCTGTTTTCAGATGGACAATATGACGATGGTCTTACATCAATCATCAGGGAGGAACGAGACGTTCCTTGATGATGACTGAGGTAGCCAAGATTATCCAGTGGGCGGAGGCTCATTCTTGTTATCTGTCAGTGGTCCATATCCCAGGGGTGGACACTTGGGAAATGGATTTCTGAGTAGACAGACTTTTCATCTGGGAGAGTGGGAGCTCCATCCGGGAGTATTCTCCAACCTGATTTTCAAATGGGGTCGGCTGGAGTTGGATCTTATGGCATCTTGTCAGAATGCCATGCTTCTGGGATACAGGTCCAGGTCTAGGGCCCCCAGTCCGAGCTGATAGCTGCTTTGACAGTTCTTTGGTCCTTCAGCCTAGAATATCTATTTCCCCCATTTGCGCTTCTTTCACGGGTGATTGTTCAAATTATATAGAAGGAGGCATCAGTGATCCTCTTCGCTTCTGCGTGGCCTTGCAGGATTTGGTATGCAGATCCGGTGGACATGTCATCTCTGCAACTTGGACTCTTCCGTTGAGGAAGGATCTCTTATTCAGGGTCCCTTCTTCTACCCAAATCTAGTTTCCCTGAAGCTGATTGCTTGGAGATTGGACGCTTGATCCTATACAAGCGAAGTTTCTCTGATTCGGTCATAGATGCCTTAATTCAGGCATGTAAACCTGTAACTAGGAAGATTTTCCATAAGATAGGGCATAACTATCTTTATTGGTGTGAATCCAAGGGTTACTCATGGAGTAGAGTTAGGATTCCCAGAATTTTGTCTTTTCTCCAAGAAGGATTGGAGAAGGGTTTATCAGTGAGTTCCCTAAAGGGTCAGATCTCTGTTTTATCTATTTTGTTACACAAATGTCTGGCAGATGTCCCAGATGTTCAATCCTTTTGTCAGGCTCTGATTAGAGTCAGGCCTTTGTTTAAACCAATTGTTTCTCCATGGAGTTTGAATTTAGATCTTAAAGTTCTTCAAGGGGTTCTGTTGAACCTACGCATTCCATGAATATTACGTTGTTATCTTGGAAAGTTTTATTCTTCTTGCTATTCTTTTGCTCGATGAGTGTCTGAGCTTTCGGCATTACAATATAATTTGCCTTACCTTATTTTTCATTTGGATAAGGTAGTGTTGGTACTACACTTGGTTTTCTTCCTAAGGTTGTTTCGGTGACAAACATTTATTAGGAGATTATTGTTCCTTCCTTGTGTCCTAATCTTTCTTCTCAGAAGGAATGTCTTCTGCACATTTTGGACGTAGTCTGTGTTTAATTTTTTTTATTTCCAAGCGATTAAGGACTTTCGTCAATCGTCTTCTCTGTTTGACTTTTTTTCTAGAGAACGTAAGGGTCAGAAAGCTACGGCTACTTCTTTCCTTTTGGTTGAAGAGTATCATCCGTTTTTGCATCTGAGCTTGCTGGACAGCAGCCTCCTGAAAGGGTTATGGTTCATTCCACCAGGGTTGTTCCTTCCTCATGAACATTCAAAAACAATGCTTCAGTTGAGCAGATTTGCCAGGCTGCTACTTGGCCTTCTCTTCAAACCATTTTCTAAATTTTACAAATTTGATATCTTTGCTTCGGCTGAGACTGTTTTTGGGAGAAAGGTTCTTCAAGCAGTGGTGCCTTCCGTTTAGGTTTCCTGTATTGTCCCTCCCTTTTCATCCGTGTACTTTAGCTTTGGTATTGTATCCCACAAGTAAGGATGAAATCTGTGGACTCATCGTGTCTTTAAAAAGAAAAGAAAATGTATGCTTACCTGATAAATTTGTTTCTTTTTAGACACGATGAGTCCATGGCCCACCCTGTTCTATGAGACAGGTTAAAAACTTGCAAAACTTGTAATCTAGCTGATAGAGAAATAATTGAGTAATTTGATAGTCACATAATGTATGAATAAGACTACCAATTGATTGGTTTGTAGTAATAGGTTGAATTTGGATTAGTTATTAATATATTTAAATGTCACTCCAGCTAGATTTGGCATTATGCTTGATGAAACAGTGGTGAGCGTTAAAAAAAAACACATAATGAACGCAGATCCTGTGTGAGCTTGATCACAAATTTTGTTTTTAATTTTTTAAAGATTTTTTACTAAAAACAGATTGGCCACATAAAACATCTAGAGTGTGGTATACCAATCTCTGGAGGGATATATGTCTTGGAATTCTTTCTTATCTTCTGGAAGCAGAGGCATGGAGCAGTAAGCTGAGGCACTGAGATTACTCTGCACGCTTGATTTGCACATGACAGTGCCTGGTCTTTTGTAAGTATTGATTCCTGTTTGGGGGAGGAAAGTGGAAATAATAGTGGATATTCTACACTAGGAAGTGCCCTTCTCTTTTGTTTTATTAACAGTTTTGAATATCCTAAGAAGAACTTTTTCACTGATGAGTCTTTTGGGCATTATTCCTTTGCAAAGCTCAATAAGTTTATTGTTCCTTGCCAGAACTTGCAATACTGAGCCTATGGCCTACATGAAGAGTTTTGAATAGTAAACAATGAGGATGTTTCCAAGCTGTTCCTTAACTGGTCCCCTGCCTCTGAGGCTGCGGTCTGCAATCCGCCCGATCCTATACGATCGGGTTGATTAACACCCCCTGCTAGCGGTCAATTGGCCGTGAATTTGCAGGGGGTGGCATTGCACAAGCAGTTCACTAGAAGTGCCTGTGCAATGTTAAATGTTGACAGCATATGCAATGTCTGTCGAACATGATTTGCTACAGCGAATCATGTTGGACAGACATTGATAAATCAGCCACTTAGGGCAAGATTTAATAAAGCTCTACGGCTGCAAGTTCTCACAAGAACTTGCTCTCCATCATTTATCAAGCAGCGGTCACCAGACCGCCGCTTCCCTAACTTCTTCGCCACCTCTAAAGTGGCGAAATTCAATCTCCTCGGTCTAGTCAGACCGAGGAGATTGACAGCTCCTGCCCGTGCGTGATTGGCTGTGCGCGGACAGGGGGCGGGATTGCACGCGAGCGCAAAATTGCGCTCGTGTGAAATGGCGAATACCTGCGGGTAATTTCGCCCCGCCACAGGCGAGCTGAGGCGTACAGGGGCACGTTAATAACTCTAGCCCTTAGTGTAAAAGGTAAGGGTAAAAAAAAAAAACACATCACAAAGACATTAAAAAAAACTATTACAAACATATATACAATATATGCACCTCATAAAAAAATTATAACAATATTAATAAAAATGTGTTTTAAGGTTAAAAGGGATATGGTATATGTCAAGGAATTTGACTGGGAAGGCTAGTATTTAAGTGTGTGTGTATACACCCTGTTCCAAATTATTATGCCAATGATATCTTTCTCATTTACCTAAATAATTGATGTAAACAACAGTCAGCATTATTCTCATATTATCAACTATTAAGAGTACAATTCAAATTTTATTGAACAAACCTCCTAATGATAACAGTATTTTGTTTTCAAAATAAAAAACTTACAATGTACTGTTCCAAATTATTACGCACAGTAAGTTTCAAAACACTATCGGCTAGATTTAGAGTTTTGTCGGTAAAGACCCGCGTAGCTAACACAGCTTTTTTTCCTACCGCTGCTTCCAAGCAACGCTGGTATAGAGAGTTGTCTGAGGGGGTGCGTTGAGCCGAATTTACCGCAACTTCAACCATCTATACCAGCGTTGCTTACGGTAGCGGTAAGCTGGCAAAACATTCCAACGATTCCCCCACAGGAAACAATGGGGCAGTTTGGGATGAAAAAAAACCTAACACCTGCAAAAAAAGCAGCGTTAAGCTCCCAACGCAGCCCCATTGTTTCCTATGGGGAAACAGTTTCTAAGTCTGCACCTAACACCCTAACATGAACCCCGAGTCTAAACACCCCTAACCTTACACTTATTAACCCCTAATCTGCCGCCCCCGCTATCGCTGACACCTGCATTTTATTATTGACCCCTAATCTGCCGCTCTGGACACCGCCGCAACCTACATTATACCTATGTACCCCTAATCTGCTGCCCCTAACATCGCCGACACCTATATTATATTTATAAACCCCTAATCTGCCCCCCCCAAAATCGCCGCTACCTTACCTACACTTATTAACCCCTAATCTGCCGACCGTACCTCACCGCTACTCTAATAAAGTTATTAACCCCTAAACCGCCGCACTCCCGCCTCGCAAACCCTATAATAAATAGTATTAACCCCTAATCTGCCCCCCCCCAACGTCGCCGCCACCTAACTTCAAGTATTAACCCCTAATCTGCTGACCGGACCTCGCCGCTACTATAATAAATGTATTAACCCCTAAAGCTAAGTCTAAACCTAACCCTAACACCCCCCTAAATTAAATATAATTTTAATCTAACAAAATAAATTAAATCTTATTAACTAAAGTATTCCTATTTAAAACTAAATACTTACCTGTAAAATAAACCCTAATATAGCTACAATATAACGAATAATTATATTGTAGCTATTTTAGGATTAATATTTATTTTACAGGCAACTTTGTATTTATTTTAACTAGGTACAATAGCTATTAAATAGTTATGAACTATTTAATAGCTACCTAGTTAAAATAATTACAAAATTACCTGTAAAATAAATCCTAACCTAAGTTACAATTAAACCTAACACTACACTATCAATAAATTAATTAAATAAATTACCTACAATTACATACAATTAAATAAACTAAACTAAATTACAAAAAAAACAAACACTAAATTACAAAAAATAAAAAAAGATTACAAGAATATTAGGCTAATTACACCTACTCTAAGCCCCCTAACAAAATAAAAAAGCCCCCCAAAATAATAAAGGTCCCTACCCTATTCTAAATTAAAAAGTAACCAGCTCTTTTACCAGCCCTTAAAAGGGCTTTTTGCGGGGCATGCCCCAAAGTTATCAGCTGTTTTGCCTGTAAAAAAAAATACAACCCCCCCCAACATTAAAACCCACCACCCACATAGCCCTACTCTAACCCAAACCCCCCTTAAATAAACCTAACACTACCCCCCCTGAAGATCTCCCTACCTTGAGTCGTCTTCCCCCAGCCGGGCCGAAGTCTTCATCCGATGGGGCAGAAGAGGACATCCAGACCGGCAGAAGTCTTCATCCTATCCGGGCAGAAGAGGACATCTGGACCGGCAGACATCTTCATCCAAGTGGCATCTTCTATCTTCATCCATCCGGAGCCATCTTCTTCCAGCCGACGCGGATCCATCCTCTTCAACCGATGCCTACACGCCGAATGAAGGTTCCTTTAAATGACGTCATCCTCGAATTTCCGATTGGCTGATAGGATTTTATCAGCCAATCAGAATTAAGGTAGGAAAAAACTGATTGGCTGATTGAATCAGCCAATCAGATTCAAGTTCAATCCTATTGGCTGATCCAATCAGCCAATCAGATTGAGCTTGCATTCTATTGGCTGATCTGAACAGCTCTTCTGCCCGGATAGGATGAAGACTTCTGACGGTCTGGATGTCCTCTTCTGCCCCATCGGATGAAGACTTCGGCCCGGCTGGGTGAACACGACTCAAGGTAGGGAGATCTTCAGGGGGGTAGTGTTAGGTTTATTTAAGGGGGGTTTCGGTTAGAGTATGGGTATGTGGGTGGGTTTTAATGTTGGGGGGGTTGTATTTTTTTTTACAGGCAAAAGAGCTGATTACTTTGGGGCATGCCCCGCAAAAAGCCCTTTTAAGGGCTGGTAAACTTTTAAGAGCTGGTTACTTTTTAATTTAGAATAGGGTAGGGACCTTTATTATTTTGGGGGGCTTTTTTTATTTTATTAGGGGGCTTAGAGTAGGTGTAATTAGCCTAATATTCTTGTAATCTTTTTTTATTTTTTGTAATTTAGTGGGGTTTTTTTTTTTTGTAATTTAGTTTAGTTTATTTAATTGTATGTAATTGTAGGTAATTTATTTAATTAATTTATTGATAGTGTAGTGTTAGGTTTAATTGTAACTTAGGTTAGGATTTATTTTACAGGTAATTTTGTAATTATTTTAACTAGGCAGCTATTAAATAGTTAAAAACTATTTAATAGCTATTGTACCTAGTTAAAATAAATACAAAGTTGCCTGTAAAATAAATATAAATCCTAAAATAGCTACAATATAATTATTCGTTATATTGTAGCTATATTAGGGTTTATTTTACAGGTAAGTATTTAGTTTTAAATAGGAATATTTTAGTTAATAAGATTTAATTTATTTCGTTAGATTAAAATTATATTTAATTTAGGGGGGTGTTAGGGTTAGACTTAGCTTTAGGGGTTAATACATTTATTATAGTAGCGGCGAGGTCCGGTCGGCAGATTAGGGGTTAATACTTGAAGTTAGGTGGCGGCAATGTTAGGGAGGGCAGATTAGGGGTTAATACTATTTATTATAGTGTTTGCGAGGCGGGAGTGCAGTGGTTTAGGGGTTAATAAATTTATTAGAGTAGTCGGCAGATTAGGGGTTAATAAGTGTAGGTAAGGTAGCGGCGATGTTGGGGGGGCAGATAAGGGGTTAATAAATATTATGTAGGTGTCGGCGATGTTAGGGGCAGCAGATTAGGGGTTCATAGGGAAAATGTAGGTGGCGGCGATGTGCGGTCAGCAGATTAGGGGTTAAAAATATTTATTATAGTGGCAGCTATGTGGGGGGACCTCGGTTTAGGGGTACATAGGTAGTTTATGGGTGTTAGTGTACTTTAGAGCACTGTAGTTAAGAGCTTTATAAACCGGCGTTAACCCATAAAGCTTTTAACTACTGACTTTTTTTGGCGGTAGAAGTCTTGTCGGTAGAGGGTCTACCGCTCATTTCAGCCAAGACTCTAAATACCAAAAATAGGATACGCAATTGGCGTAAGGGGATCTGCGGTATGGAAAAGTTGCGGCTTGAAAGTGAGCATTAGACCCTTTCCTGCCTGACTCTAAATACCAGCGGGCGGCCAAAAGCAGCGTTAGGACCCCTTAACGCTGCTTTTGACGGTTAACGCAGAACTCTAAATCTAGGCGTTTATAGGTTGTAAAGAACTGACAATTGTCATTTGTTGTGTTTGCAGCATATTTACTGAAATCAAATGCTATTTCAATCAAACTTTGAAAATTTTAACTTTTTAAACATTTTAACAGGTCACGTTACATTTTAACATAGGACCCCTTATTTGATAGCAGCTTCATAAGTCTTGCATCCATTGAACTTGTGAGTTTTTGGACAGTTTCTGCTTGAATTTGTTTGCAAGATGCCAGAATAGCCTCCCAGAGCTGCTGTTTGGAGGTAAACTGCCTCCCACCCTAATAGATCTTTTGCTTGAGGATGCTCCAAAGGTTCTAAATAGGATTGAGGTCAGGGGAGGATGGAGGCCACACCATGACTTTCTCTCCTTTTATCCCCATAGCAGCCATTGATGCAGAGGTATTCTTTGCAACATGAGATGGTGCATTGTCATGCATGAAGATGATTTTATTAGGGAAAGCATAGTTCTTCCTTCTGTACCAGGGAAGGAAGTGGTCAGTCAGGAACTCCACATACTTTGCAGAGGTCATCTTTACACCTTCGGGGACCCTAAAGGGGCTGACCAGCTCTCTTCCCATGATTCCGGCCCAAAACATGACTCCACCACCGCCTTGCTGATGTCGCAGCCTTGTGGGAACAGGGTGGCCGTCCACCAACCATCTACTACTCCATCCATCTGGACCATCCAGGGTTGCACGGCACTCATCAGTAAACAGGACTGTTTGAAAATTATTCTTCATGTATTTTTCTCCCTAATGCAGCCGTTTCTGCTTTGTGAGCATTGGTTAGTGGTGGCCAAATGGAAGGTTTATGCACAGTTGCAAGACTCTGGAGGACTCTACACCGTGATGTCCGTGGGACTCCAGAATATCTGGGACTCCAGATCATAATCGCTTCCAGATGCTTTTGGGGTATTGCAGTGATGCTTCAATATTGAGGCATTCTGCAATACACTTTTTTAAGCATCCGCTGCAGAGAGAGTCACTCTGTGGCCCTCTCTGCATTGGTCAGCTATGGTGCCGATCGTTGGTGGGTAGGAGCTATTGCAGGGAGGCGGGTGGGCGGCCCATCACTGTAGAACTTCTGAACTGCAGGTGAAATGCCGCCCCCTGCAGATTCGCGGCCAATCAGCAGGGAGTGTCAATCAACCCAATTTGTATTTGATTGGGTTGATTTCTGTCCGTAGCCTCAGAGCAGGCAGACAAGTTATGGAGAAGCGTTCTTTAGACCGCTGCTTCATAACTTCTATTTCCAGCGAGCCTAAACAAAGGGGCATCAAGTTCCATACGGAGCTTGATAAATATGCCCCATAAACTGTAACGCTTATAGAATAATAAAACAGCAAAGTTTGGTAGCAGCCAAAGAAGGAACATTAGGGATTAAAACTCAGATCCTTATTCTGAAAAATTAAAGGTCACTTTTGGACCAATGCTCATATTCTAAATATGGTGCGGGAACTAAACTGTTATAACAAAATATTTGGACCTTAGAGTTTCAAGTGGGGAGAAGTTAAAAGATATAAATGAACTATAAGTAATACTTAATATCCTACCCAATAACTAAATATAACTACAGTGGCCAGACATCTCATAATCCAAAAACTTTTTTGTTAAATATGTGATAAGTGGAAAACCTCTGACAGTAGAATGCTAGCGTTTACGCCCATTTCTGTACAAGCAACATTTTATAAGTGATAAAGAATTATCCTATTATTTTTTAGATAGGTAATGATATGATATTATAGGTACTATATTACAGTAATGCACTGTTTTCACAAATCCCACTATATATCACACAAAGTGAATTAAGTCTAGAACCTCCTTAGTATAGAGTTTAAAAGGTATCTTGACTAAATACATCCCGCTGTCCCGGCTGCTAACAGTGAGATAACAACCTATAAATGCAGGAGGTGTGTAATACTATGTTCATTAACACAATACAATAAATTGGCTTGCCATGGTAGTTAAACCAATACCTACAGGGTAGGATAACTCTATATAAATCTAATGCACACTAAAAAAATAATTATAATGCTGGTGTAGAACAATGCTTCCAATGGGCAATTTAGAAGGCCATGTCAACTATATATAAGGTCTCTCACATCTGCACAGTAATACAATCTAGTATAAGCATTATTTTGATGGGCACATATAGAAAGTTAACTTAAAAAGCACTCTTAATGCAAATTGTAGCATGAGTAACCACAGATACAGTATATGCAAAGTTCATAACTAAATAAACACAACAGCAAAACATATAAACAAGCTAATAATTGTTATAAGGTAGCATATATAACACATTGTGACTTAAAGACTGCAGGTAATTTCCATTGAATACTATGGGGCTGATTTATCAAGCCCCTTATGATGCTAATTCCGCTTGAGCCTTCAGGCTCGCCTGAATCAGGAGTTAAGAAGCAGCACTCATCCGCCACCTCTGAGGCGGCGGACAGCAATCAGCCAGATCGGATATGATTGGGTTGATTGACGAGAAATGCTTGTTCATTGATAAGTGCCGACATTTATAAATTGGCCCCCATAGGTCTATGGTAAATGTGGACAATAATAAATCGGCCCAATAGGTCTATCGTTGTTGTTTAACAATTGATCAATTAGAGTCACTGACCACGATATAAGGTATAACATAATAGCCCAGATTAAAACATTTTATAATCTAAATAGGAGACCCAGACTAACTAAAGGGATTTTTAATAGCCAAATCCTCATCTTGTGTCAGGGACACTTGCATTTCCTCAGAGACTTTTCATGTACTATCACACTCACCTCCCACCATATCCTGTACATAAACCAAATCTGCCTAAGTCCTTCCGCACATTATAAGCTAATGAACACTCCCAATTCCACTGTTGTTGAGGCCTCTAATAAAGCAACATCGCTAGACTCCATCTTGTGCAATATATTTATAAGCTTCTTATATAGCATGCTTGATTCAAAGAGTTTATGTAAAAGTACAGCTCACCATAAAAGCTTGTTTCACACTGTCAGTCCCACTATACAAGCAGTTACTATCCAACTTTATTACGTAAATCCATATGAAAGCATTAGCAAGTTTACTTGTTTGCTCAAGCACACATTAACACGTCTGGATAGTACAACTTCAGAACTCTGGTAACTGTTAAACTCAAATAAAAAAGTGCCACAAAACACTGAAAAAAAATATTTAAAAGTATTACATTCATAATAACACCATCTAATTAAAAAAAATTGCAATAACGTTATAATGGCTCAAAGATATGACACCTGAGAGTTAGAAAAAAAAGGCTGCAAAAGGGCCTTTGTGTATATGTATTTACAGACATACATTAACAGTAAAATTAGGCTGACCATATTGCCACTTTAAAAAGGGACACATATGAAAAATACATATGTCAGGGCTGTTTTCAGGGCTGATTAAAGAAATGTTTTGTATAAGAACCCTGATATATGTATTTTTCATATGGGTTCCTTCTTAAAGCGGCAATATGGTCAGCCTAAGTAAAATGTTTGGGGTCACTTAGAAATTTCCTTATTTTCCATGAAAAATTATATGAAATGAGTTTCAATAGGAAATATAGTCATCAACAAGGTTAGAAATAATTAATTTTAAGTGAAATAATAATTTTGTCCTTCAAACTTTGGTTTCATCCAAGAATCCTCCATGTGCAGGAGTTACAGCCTTGCAGACCTTTTGGCATTCGAGTTTTCAATTTGTTAGGTAATCTGAAGAGATTTCACCCCACTTCTGAAAGCACCTTCCACAAGTTGGATTGGCTTGATGGGCACTTCTTATGTACCATAGGTCAAGCTACTCCCACAATAGCTCAAAAGGGTTTGAGATCTGGAAGTGTGCTGACCGCTCAATTAAAGACAGAATACCAGCTGAGTGCTTCTTCCCTAAATAGTTCTTACAAAGTTTGGAGCTGTGATTTGGGTTATTGTACTGTTGTAGGAGAAAAATGGCTCCAATCAAGTACCTTTCACAGAGTATGACATGTACATTGCAAAATGTAGTGATAACCTTCCTTCTTCAAGGTCCCTTTAACCCTGTATAAATCTCCTATTTTACCACCACCAAAGCAACCCCAGACTCAGATGGCGTCAAATACTCCTCTAGCATCTTTTCCTTTGGTCTACATCTCACGAATGTTCTTCTTTTTAATCTGAACACTTCAAACTTAGATTTGTCAGTCCATAACACTTTTTTCCAATCTTCCTTTGCCCAAAGTCTGTGTTCTTTTGCCCATCTTAGGGCTTGCTTATGAGTGGATTGCTAACACTTACATGTGAGTGATAAGGGGTGTATCATGGATGTTTGTGCCCATCAGATTTTTTGCTCTACAAGTTGAAAGTAAACACGATCGCTTGAACACAATTGAAGTTAACGTGCATCGGGTTATCGCAACCTCAAAGCTCTGGTTAACTGTGTTGTGAAACAAAAAGTCTTACAAAACACATCAAAAATACATTACAAAGTACAGTTACCCTCAAAATAGCAAAAAATAAATTGCACAAGGCAGTAGTACACATTGTTGTACGAGATCTTCAGTTTCTTCACAAATTCTCACATGGAAGAGCCTTCATTTCTCAGAACAAGAATAGACTGCCGAGTTTCAGAAGAAAGTTCTTTATTTCTTGAGCTTGTAATCGAACCCACAATTGGTGATGCTCCAGATACTCAAATAGTCTAATGAAGGCCAGTTTTATTGCTTTGTTTAATAGGCACAACAGTTTTCAGCTGTGCTAACATAATTGCACAGGGTTTTCTAATTATCAATTATCGCTTTTAACTTGGATTAGCAAACACAAAGTGCCATTGGAATACAAGACAGATGGTTGCTGATAATGCGCCTCTGTACGCATATGTAAATATTACCTAAAAAATTAACTGTTTCCATGTACAATAGTCATTTACAACATTAACAATGTCAACACTGTATTTTTGATCAATTTGATGAAATTTTCATGGTTAAAAAAAAAACTGTTTTTCTTTTGAAAACAAGGTAATGGGGTCTATTTAAGAAGCAGCGGATGCTGCCTCCGACCCACTCCACTTCAGTTCTGGCTGAAGCGGAAGTTAAGAAGCAGCTGTCCTAAGACCACTGCTTCTTAACTTGTCCGTTACCTCTGAGGTGGCGTAAAGCAATCCGCCCAATCAAATACGATCGGGCTGATTGACAACCCCTGCTTGTTCACAAGAACTGCTGGTGCAATGATAAATGCCGACAGCGCATGCTGTCGGCATTTATCTATGTGCAGCGGACATAATCTGCTATATCGGATCATGTCTGTCTGCACATTAATAAATGGACCCCAATGTCTAAATTTCCCCAAACTTTGAACACCAGTGTATATACACATATAAACACATAAATACATATATTGACATACTGTATATAAGTGCATTTAAGCCCTTTGCAGTCAAGTAACTTAAAACATGGAAAAGCATATTTATGCAATATTCATATTTAATAAAATCTTTAACTGTGTATGTACTCTAAATATATGACATTCCAATGTTCTTCACATAAGGCAATATGTTCTAAGTATTTATAAAAACATAAAATGTGTATATATATATATATCACACAAGCAATTTTTTTTTACTTTTAACTTGTAATAAGTGCGGTACCCGAATCATGCAAAAAGCCAAAGTCGAGTGCAGTTAACGCACAAGCAGGGGCAATAAATAGAGCTCCACTCGTAATCTAGCCCGTATTGTGATAAGATTTGAGAAAAATGCTTGATTTTACTAACTACCTCAGGGTATATTACAATATTTTCTATTTGTAATTTAAAATATATATTTTTTCTTACTTCTCTAATTTTTGCGTTGATTTGCAGAACATATGGCAGGTTAAATGTGTGAAAACGTAAATACATATAATAATGTATGTTCACTAAAGATGTCCATTAGTTTTTCACAAAATGAACACACCAATTACATTTAAAGAAAATGTAAAAATACTGATGAAATTTGTCAGCATTCATGTGTTTTCTTTAAATTACCTTTAAGGGGTTATATACCTACTGTTATCATGTTGGAGAGCCAAGCTAACCTGCTCCTCTTTTTTACAAAGCAACAGCCGTGCTAATAGGAGGCTCAGCGTAGCGGCTTTGTAAAGAGGAGGAGCTAGTTAATGTGGATCTCCAGCCCGCTAAAGGTAAGTATAAACTACAGATAAACATTTTCAACTGTAGCTTTTGAGCTTCGGAGCTTCAGACGAAATTCATTTTTTTGTCAATGCACAGCTCAGATACAGTACCTATATAGAATAAAAAAAACTTGCAACTAATGAAAAAGGGAAACATCATAATAAAAATGTATACTTTTCTGTACCCTATATAAGAGCAAGTAGTTAGTGCTCATTTTAACCACACTATTTGAAATGCAGTGAAATAAACAGATAGACAAAACATATCAGGTTTTCTGTGAAATGTTATGACCTGTTCATGATAACTTTTAAAATCTCTTACATTTATTAAATGCAAATGAGTAGTGGAAAGTGTCACCTTTATGTTTGAGCTCTATAGTAGTTTCAGAATCATAGGTATTTTTCTGATCTTGCATTCTTTGTCTTCAGAGTATTCCTATCTTTACAGATGAAGGATTGTTTTCTCTGCAAATGTACCAAAAAGACACAAGTGCCTCCATATGTTTATACCTTTGAAAGAAAAAGTAAACCAGAAGGCAATATTATTCACCAATGCGCTTCCCATGCGTGAAATGCCATTTTAAATAGGATGCAAATACCAGACACATCATCTCGTATGTCTAGAATCATATTTATTTTCTAGCCTAACATATCGCTGCTCTGGATAAGTAAATAAATAATTTCACATTTGTGAGAACATGCTATGTCAATACAACATTTTTGTCATATTTAAAACATAAACGCCTCTGTCTGTCATAGACTGTGGTACAATCCTGATTTTTGAGGCGAAGCTGTTTGAATCTTTGCATAATTCTAGTGTCCTAGTCTGCTGGATTTTTATTATTATTATTAAAATTCATATTATGGAATCTAATTCTTGATTGGAATCTACTGCTGTTTACATATTCCATTGCTAAAAATGCACTCATTCAGTCTGCATACATTGGGAAAGATTTCAAGAGTTACGGTATTTTCTTTCGCGATCGCAAAAACTCAGCTAGAGATAAACTTTTTGTGCTAGTCGGGTGCGTTCGTATTACAAGTTCCCAAAAAAATATTTTGCGCATGCGGTAACCCGAATATTGAATAAATCGCGTGTGCATGCATGCACAGCGTGCATGTACAGTATTCCCCCATAGAAATCAATGGAGAAATTGCGCAAACACAATCACATTTTCGCATTCCCCATAGAAGTCAATGGAGAAAAAAAAAATCACAGCATAGCATATTTGCATAAGCAAATGTGAAATATTTACAGTAAATACATAGTTAAAATCTTTATTAAATATGAATATATATAATATGTTTTCATCTACTTAATTGCAAAGGGCTCTAATGTACTTTTATATTTGTATATATGTGTGTACATATATATTTATGTGTCTATATGTGTGTATATATTTCTGTCAATACATATATACACATATACTCCACAACAATTGCAGCGTCGCGCTCTGCCTTACCCTCCATACATGCTACACGCTATCACGGCACTTTGGAGCTCCAGTGGGGGGAATGATGTCACCAACTATCCCGGATATGCTTCTGAGAAAGTACTGCTCATCTCACAGTACAGGTATGTAGATAAATACATGAAGATAACTCAGGCACTTCCCAGAAAGTTATAAAAAAAGAGCTTTATTAATCCAAAAGGTAAAAACAGACAAAAGCATAGCAGGAACCCAGCAGTCCTTATTCATTGTATAAATAGTTGTTAAAGCTGTGTCAGTATGGACTATGCTTTTGTCTGTTTTTACCTTTTGGATTAATAAAGCTCTTTTTTTATAACTTTCTGGGAAGTGCCTGAGTTATCTTCATGTATTTATATACACATATAAATACATAAATTCATATGTACACACACACATATATATATATATATATATATATATATATATATATATATATATATATATATATATATATATATATATAGTATGTATATATATATATATATATATATATATATATATCAAGAAACAAAGTGAAGCACTCACTGGACTGAGCCACCAAATATTGCTCCAAATCTCAGCTCATCTCTATACTATCTAGAGCCTACAGTGTAAAACCCCTAGTAATCCGATCACCCTCTCTGTCAAACTAAAGGCAACGCCGTATCAGCACCAGACGTTTCCACCCACTGCAAGGGAGACCACTCCTCCCATGACCTCATGGGGTACTGATACGGCGTTGCCTTTAGTTTGACAGAGAGGGTGATCAGATTACTAGGGGTTTTACACTGTAGGCTCTAGATAGCATAGAGATGAGATGAGATTTGGAGCAATCTTTGGTGGCTGGGTCAGTGGCCGGATTGACCATTATGATGCAGATTAAGGTGTATGGAATGATGTTGTGGGGATGATGTAATTGGAACTGGGAGTGTTCTCCCGGATGGTTTACCACAGTTGTCATGACAATGACTGGCAACGGATTACCCTGGATATGGGCGGCATTGTTAATTGTCCAATGGAACTACTAATAACATGGACTGTTCCATTTAAACACAAACCCGGGGCAGAAACCAACTGGGAAATTGGAGATTTGTGGGATCACTAAACACTTATTAACTTTATAGACACCTGGTTGTAAGATTACATTACACTATTTGATATGCACATTTGCTATTTGGTTTGTTATGGCCATTTTTATGTACAGTTTATAACATTACTCATGACTTGTTTGGGCTACCCATATGGTTTAGCCCCTTATGGTTTGCACATGGTCTCCAGAGATTGGTGACCGGATTGGGGGAGGGGCCTACAGGCCTTTATAAGTTTGTTCATTTGTACACACTAAGAGGTAGTGATTAATATGAAGCGCCCAAAATAATAATATTTCCAGCTTAAAATCTAAAAATATACAAGCAGTATAAAATGATTAATATATATACTATAAAAAGGGGGGGGGGTTATATGGTATATAAAGTAAAATAAAATACCATATAAAACTTGCTGTGATACACCATTAAGTATCTGGATTAAATAGTAAACCTCTGTGTAATCTAATATGACAGTATCAACAATAGGTGGATAGTTAAAGAAACACCTCAAACAACCATTGTTTAAAAAATTTGATATTTTATTGAAATGGATAAAATACGAAAATAAAATTATTTAGTTTAATTCATGCATGAATTTAAATACTAATACTATACATAGTATAAATAATACTAAAATCTCCCTAATTGAAAATCTCTGAGGGAAGTTCAAAGAAGGCTGTATGCACCTTTAAAGTGCAATCATATATTTTGTAATCGTTCCAATATGAAATATATAGCCACAGTCCTTAAAATTCTTTTGTATCCAAATTTGTTATTTAGCGTAGTTAACCATCCAGAATTACCTTAGGTAAGTTGTCCTCCTTAATGGTAAAGTCTTACCGCATATCCTTTGTGTTAAGTATTTGACTTTATCTGGTCAGACCAAACAAACAGTGGACCCGTCGGTCAGCAATGTGTATGTCCCTTGATGAGATGAGTCCTCGTCTCCGTGCAAACCTTACAGCACACCCACCAATGCGGGATGATGTTACCTTCCAATAGCCAATCCGTAACGGCAACGCATTTCAACTCGTCATAGCCTTTCTCAAGCCAATACGGAGTTTGGTATTTGCGGTCTTCTTAAAGCCCAGATACAGGGCGGTCCTATTGTTTTTACAAGCCACTTCATATATTACCAATTGTGTTTTTAGGTTTATTTGTATATGTCCTTAGTAATTGATGATAAGTTACTGCATAGAATACGATTACCACAAGCTCAGAGATGATGTTAACATTTATCAGATCTTCTGTACAGCAATAATAGAGGTTTAACCAATCCATCTAATATTTATAATGATGCAGTAAAACAAATACATTTTCAAACAAATACTGCACTCTCTCTCACAATAAGGGTCTGATATTAAAAAAACTATTAAAAATATATTATATATGTAAGTACATATATAATATATTTTTAATATATTTTTAATATTTTTTTTTTGTTTGTACAGAAGATCTGATAAATGTTAACATCATCTCTGAGCCTGTGATAATCGTATTCTATGCAGTGACTTATCATTAATTATTAAGGACATATACAAATAAACCTAAAAACACAATTGGTAATATATGAAGTGGCTTGTAAAAACAATAGGACCGCCATGACGAGCTGAAACGTGTTGCCGTTATGGATTGCCTATTGGAAGGTGACGTCATCCCGCATTGGTGGGCGTGCTGTAAGGTTTGCACGGAGATGAGGATGCATCGCATCAAGGAACATACATATTGCTGACCGACGGGTCCACTGTTTGTTTGGTCTGACCGGATAAAGTCAAATACTTAACACAAAGGATATGCGGTAAGACTTTACCATTAAGGAGGACAACTTACCTAAGGTAATTCTGGACGGTTAACTACGCTAAATAACAAATCTGGATACAAAAGAATTTTAAGGACTTTGGCTATATATTTCATATTGGAACGGTTACAAAATATATAATTGCACTTTAAAGGTGCATACAGCCTTCTTTGAACTTCCCTCAGAGATTTTCAATTAGGGAAATTTTAGTATTATTTATATTATTTATAGTATTAGTATTTAAATCCATGCATGAATTAAACTAAATAATTTTATTTTCGTATTTTATTCATTTCAATAAAATATCACATTTTTTTAAATGGTTGTTTGAGGTGTTTCTTTAACCATCCACCTATTGTTGATACTGTCATATTAGATCACGCAGAGGTTTACTATTTAATCCAGATACTGCATGGTGTATCACAGTAAGTTTGATATGGTATTTTATTTTACTTTATATACCAGATAAACCCCCCCTTTTTTATAGTATATATATATATATATATATATATATATATATATATATATATATATATATATATATATATCTATTAATCATTTTATACTGCTTGTATATTTTTAGATTTTAAGCCGGAATTATTATTATTTTGGGCGCTTCATATTAATCACTCCTCTTTTTGCTATATCTTTTTGTATCAGGTTTTATATTGCCTGTTATTTAATGTGAAGCATAATCTAAGTGTCTTTAGCGCAAGTTTTTTCTATCCTCTTTTTCTAATCATTTGTACACATTGATTGTCAGAAGAAGGGACATTTGAGATCCCGAAACGTCACTAGATAAATATTTCACTTTGATATCCAAAGTCCAGTGAGTGCTTCACTTTCGGCGAGATTACGAGTCTTGGTTTAGCCTTAAAAAGCAGCGTTGAGAGGTCCCAATGCTGCTTTTTTCCTAACTCTGGTATTACGAGTCTTAAAATGACAGGTGTAACGCTCACTTTTTTGGCCAGACTCCGAAATACAGCAAATCCACTTACGTAAATTGCGTATCCTATATTTTCAACGGGACTTGCATAACGCCAGTATTACGAGTCTTCCAAAAAGTGAGCGGTACACCCTCTCCTGTCAAGCCTGGTACCGCATTTAAAAGTCAGTAGTTAAGAGTTTTATGGGCTAACTAAAGTGCTAAAAAGTACACTAACACCCGTAAACTATCTATTAACCCCTAAACCGAGCCCCCCCACATCGCAAATAATAAAAAAATAAATGTAACCCTTAATCTGCCGAACCGGACATCGCAGACACTATAAAAATTATATTAACCCCTAAACCACTGCCCTCCCGCATTGCAAACACTAGTTAAATTTTATTAACCTCTAATCTGCCGTCCCTAACATCGCCAACACCTACCTACATTTATTAACCCCTAATCTGCCGAACCCAACGTCGCCGCAACTATATTAAATGTATTAACCCCTAAACCTAAGTCTAACCCTAACACCCCCTAACTTAAATATAATTTAAATAAACCTAAATAAAATAACTATCATTAATTAAATTATTCCTATTTAAAACTAAATACTTACCTATAAAATAAACCCTAAGGCCTAGATTTGGAGTTTAGCGTTAGCCGTGAAAACCAGCGTTAGAAGCTCCTAACGCTGGTTTTAGGCTACCGCCGATATTTGGAGTCACTCAAAAAAGGGTCTAACGCTCACTTTTCAGCCGCGACTTTTCCATACCGCAGATCCCCTTACGTAAATTGCGTATCCTATCTTTTCAATGGGATTTTTCTAACTCCGGTATTTAGAGTCGTGTCTGAAGTGAGCGTTAGACATCTAACGACAAAACTCCAGCAGCAGGAAAAAAGTCAGTAGTTAAGAGGTTTCTGGGCTAACGCCGGGTTCATAAAGCTCTTAACTACTGTACTCTAAAGTACACTAACACCCATAAACTACCTATGTACCCCTAAACCGAGGTCCCCCCACATCGCCGCCACTCGATTAAATTTTTTTAACCCCTAATCTGCCGACCGCAAAGCGCCGCCAGCTAAGTTATCCCTATGTACCCCTAATCTGCTGCCCCTAACATCGCCGACCCCTGTATTATATTTATTAACCCTAACCTGCCCCCCACAACATCGCCGCCAGCAACCTACAATAATTAACCCCTAATCTACCGACCGCAAAGTGCCGCCACCTACATTATAGCTATGTACCCCTAATCTGCTGCCCCTAACACCGCCGACCCCTATATTATATGTATTAACCCCTAATCTGCCCCCCACAACGTCGCCTCCACCTGCCTACACTTATTAACCCCTAATCTGCCGAGCGGACCGCACCGCTACTATAATAAAGTTATTAACCCCTAATCCGCCTCACTAACCCTATAATAAATAGTATTAACCCCTAATCTGCCCTCCCTAACATCGCCGACACCTAACTTCAATTATTAACCCCTAATCTGCCGACCGGAGCTCACCGCTATTCTAATAAATGGATTAACCCCTAAAGCTAAGTCTAACCCTAACACTAACAACCCCCTAAATTAAATATAATTTTAATCGAACGAAATTAATTAACTCTTATTAAATAAATTAATCCTATTTAAAGCTAAATACTTACCTGTAAAATAAATCCTAATATAGCTACAATATAAATTATAATTACATTGTAGCTATTTTAGGATTAATATTTATTTTACAGGCAACTTTGTAATTATTTTAACCAGGTACAATAGCTATTAAATAGTTAAGAAATATTTAATAGTTACCTAGTTAAAATAATTACAAAATTACCTGTAAAATAAATCCTAACCTAAGTTACAATTGAACCTAACACTATACTATCATTAAATTAATTAAATAAAATACCTACAATTACCTACAATTAAACCTAACACTACACTATCAATAAATTAATTAAATACAATATGTACAAATAACTACAATGAAATAAACTAACTAAAGTACAAAAAATAAAAAAGAACTAAGTTACAAAAAATAAAAAAATATTTACAAACATAAGAAAAATATTACAACAATTTTAAACTAATTACACCTACTCTAAGCCCCCTAATAAAATAACAAAGACCCCCAAAATAAAAAATGCCCTACCCTATTCTTAATTACTAAAGTTCAAAGCTCTTTTACCTTACCAGCCCTGAACAGGGCCCTTTGCGGGGCATGCCCCAAGAAGTTCAGCTCTTTTGCCTGTAAAAAAAACATACAATACCCCCCCCAACATTACAACCCACCACCCACATACCCCTAATCTAACCCAAACCCCTCTTAAATAAACCTAACACTAAGCCCCTGAAGATCATCCTACCTTGTCTTCACCTCACCAGGTATCACCGATCCGTCCTGGCTCCAAAATCTTCATCCAACCCAAGCGGGGGCTGGCGATCCATCATCCAGTGGCTGAAGAGGTCCAGAAGAGGCTCCAAAGTCTTCATCAAATCCGGGAAGAAGAGTAGATCCGGACCGGCAACCATCATCTTCCAAGCGGCATCTTCTATCTTCATCCGACGAGGACCGGCTCCATCCTGAAGACCTCCGACGTGGACCCATCTTCATCCGGCGACGTCCAACTGAAGAATGAAGGTTCCTTTAAGGGACGTCATCCAAGATGGCGTCCCTCGAATTCCGATTGGCTGATATTATTCTATCAGCCAATCGGAATTAAGGTAGGAATATTCTGATTGGCTGATGGAATCAGCCAATCAGAATCAAGTTCAATCCGATTGGCTGATTAAATCAGAATATTCCTACCTTAATTCCGATTGGCTGATAGAATCCTTGTAAGGCCACTGCACAAATTAGACTGTTTATAAAAGAAAAATGTGGCGGCGTTCCCCCAAAACAACCCCCACAATATTATCATTCACAAGGGACCACTCCCAGACATCCGTGTATATACTGAAACCGGTCAGCCTTTTGTTCATCTGTTTGACTATTCATGTATGTTCTTACCCAAGGGTGAAGACACCCTTTATGTTCTAAATAAAGTTTACATTTTTTATCCATATACTTGGTGCTCCTGTTATACACTTTTTCTGATGCTTCGTTAATAAGTGTAAGGTTAGGGGTGTTTAGACTCGGGGTACATGTTAGGGTGTTAGGTGCAGACTTAGGAGGTGTTTCCGCATAGCAAACAATGGGGCTGCGTTAAGAGCTGAACGCGGCTTTTTTGCAGGTGTTAGTTTTTTTTTCAGCTCAAACAGCCCCATTGTTTTCTATGGGGGAATCGTGCACGAGCACGTTTTTGAAGCTGGCCGCTTGCGTAAGCAACTCTGGTATCGAGAGTTGAAGCTGCGTTAAAAATGCTCTACGCTCCTTTTTTGGAGCCTAACGCAGCCTTTATGTGGACTCTCAATACCAGAGTTATTTTTATGGTGCGGCCAGAAAAAAGCCGGCGTTAGATTTTTGGGTCGTTACCGACAAAACTCCAAATCTAGCCGTAAGATAGCTACAATATAACTAATAGTTACATTGTAGCTAGCTTAGGATTTATTTTTAATTTACAGGCAACTTTGTATTTATTTTAACTAGGTAGAATAGTTATTAGATAGTTATTAACAATTTAATAGCTACCTAGTCAAAATAAAGAGAAATTTACCTGTAAAATAAATCCTAACATAAGTTACAATTACACCTAACACTACACTATAATTAAATTAATTACCTAAACTAAATACAATTAAATACAATTAAAAACAATTATCTAAAGTACTAAAAAAAACACTAAATTACAGAAAATAATAAAATAATTACAAGTTTTTTAAACTAATTACACCTAATCTAATCCCCCTAATAAAATAAAAAAGCCCCCCAAAATAATAAAAAGCCCTACCCTATACTAAATTACAAATAGCCCTTAAAAGGTCCTTTTGCGGGGCAATGCCCCAAAGTAATCAGCTCTATTACCTGTAAAAAAAAGTACAATACCCCCCAACATTAAAACCCACCACCCACACACCCAACCCTACTCTAAAACCCCCCCAATCCCCCCTTAATAAAACCTAACACTAACCCCTTGAAGATCACCCTACCTTAAGAAGTCTTCACCCAGCCGGGCCAAAGTCCTCAACGAAGCCGGGTGAAGTAGTCCTCCAGACGGGCAGAAGTCTTCATCGAAGCTGGCCAGAAGACAAGACATCTGATGCGGAGCATCCTCTTCCAACGAAGTCCAACTGAAAAAGAAGGTAAGAAGGTTCCTTTAAATGACGTCATACAAGATGGCGTCCCTTCAAATCTGATTGGCTGATAGAATTCTATCAGCCAATCGGAATTAAGGTAGAAAAAATCCTATTGGCTGATGCAATCAGCCAATAGAATGTGAGCTCAATCCTATTGGCTGATTGGATCAGCCAATAAGATTGAACTTCAATCCTATTGACTGATTGCATCAGCCAATAGGATTTTTTCTACCTTAATTCTGATTGGCTGATAGAATTAATTCTGATTGGCTGATAGAATTAATTCTGATTGGCTGATAGAATTAATTTAATTATAGTATAGTGTTAGGTGTAATTGTAACTTAGGTTAATATTTATTTTACAGGTAAATTTGTCTTTATTTTAACTAGGTAGCTATTAAATAGTTAATAACTATTTAATAACTATTCTACCTAGTTAAAATAAATACAAAGTTGCCTGTAAAATAAAAATAAATCCTAAGATAGCTACAATGTAATCATTAGTTATATTGTAGCTAGCTTAGGGTTTATTTTATAGGTAAGTATTTAGTTTTAAATAGGAATAATGTAGTTAATGATAGTTACTTTATTTAGATTTTTTTAAATTATATTTAAGTTAGGGGGGTGTTAGGGTTAATGTTAGACTGAGGTTTAGGGGTTAATAACTTTAATATAGTGGCAGCGACTTTGTGGGCAGCAGATTAGGGGTTAATAAGTGTAGGTAGGTTGCGGCGATATTGGGGGTGGCATATTAGGTGTTAATAAATATAATGTAGGGTTCAGCAATGTTGGGGGCAGCAGATAAGGGGTTCATAACTATAATGTAGGTGGCGGCGGTGTCCGGAGCGGCAGATTAGGGGTTAATAATATTATGCAGATGTCGGCGATGTCGAGGGCGGCAAATTAGGAGTTAATAAGTGTAATATTGGGGGTGTTTAGACTCGGGGTTCATGTTAGGGTGTTAGGTGTAGACATACAATGTGTTTCCCTATAGGAATCAACGGGGCTGCGTTAGGAGCTTTACGCTGCTTTTTTGCAGGTGTTAGGTTTATTTTCAGCTGATTCCTATGGGGAAATTGTGCATGAGTACGTTTTACCTGCTTACCACTAACTTAGCTAGCTTAGTATTTATTTTTATTTTACAGGCAAGTTTGTATTTATTTTAACTAGGTAGAATAGTTACTAAATAGTTATTAACTATTTACTAACTACCTAGCTAAAATAAATATAAATATACCTGTAAAATAAAATCTAACCTATGTTACACTAACACCTAACACTACACTATAATTAAATTAATTCCCTACATTAAATACAATGAAATACAATTAAAAAAAATTATCTAAAATACAACTAAAAAAACAAACACTAAATTACAGAAAATAATAAACAAATTACAAGATTTTTAAACTAATTACACCTAATCTAATCCCCCTAACAAAAAAAGCCCCCCCCCCAAAAAAAAGCCCTACCCTACACTAAATTACAAATAGCCCTTAAAAGGGCCTTTTGCAGGGCATTGCCGCAAATTAATCAGCTCTTTTACCTGTAAAGAAAATTACAAATCCCCCCCCAACATTAAAACCCACCACCCACACAACCAACCTTACTTTAAAACCCACCCAATACCCCCCTAAAAAAACCTAACACTAACCCCTTGAAGATAACCTTACCGGGAGAAGTCTTCACCCAACCGGGCCGAAGTCCTCAACGAATCCGGCAGAAGTGGTCCTCCAGACGGGCAGAAGTTGTCCTCCAGACGGGCAGAAGTCTTCATCCAGAAGGCATCTTCTATCTTCATCCATCCAGCTTGGAGCGGCTCCATCTTCAAGACATCCGACGCGGAGCATCCTCTTCGGCCGACGTCTTCTTGCTGAATGAAGGTACCTTTAGATGGCGTCCCTTAGATTCCAATTGGCTGATAGAATTCTATCAGCCAATTGGAATTAAGGTAGAAACAATCCTATTGGCTGATGCAATCAGCCAATAGGATTTAAGTTCAGTCCTATTGGCTGATCCAATCAGCCAATAGGATTGAGCTCACATTCTATTGGCTGTTCCAATCAGCCAATAGGATTCGAGCTCAATCCTATTGGCTGATTGCATCAGCCAATAGGATTGAACTTAAATCCTATTGGCTGATTGCATCAGCCAATATGATTTTTTCTACCTTAATTAGGTGTAATTAGTTTAAAAATCTTGTAATTTGTTTATTATTTTCAGTAATTTTGCTTTTGTTTTTTTTTGTACTTTAGATAATTTTATTTAATTGTATTTAATTGTATTTAATTTAGGGAATTAATTAAATTATAGTGTAGTGTTAGGTGTTAGTGTAACCTAGGTTATGTTTTATTTTACAGGTATATTTGTATTTATTTTTGCTAGGTAGTTATTAAATAGTTAATAACTATTTAATAACTATTCTATCTAGTTAAAATTAATACAAACTTGCCTATAAAATAAAAATAAACCCTAAGCTAGCTACAATGTAACTATTAGTTATATTGTAGCTAGTTTAGGGTTTATTTTATAGGTAAGTATTTAGTTTTAAATAGGAATAATTTATTTAATGATAGGAATATTTATTTAGATTTATTTAAATTATATTTAAGTTAGGGGGTGTTAGGGTTATGGTTAGACTTAGGTTTAGGGGTTAATAAATTTAATATAGTGGCGGCGGTGTAGGGGGGCAGATTAGGGGTTAAAAAATATAATGTAGGTGGCGGCGGTGTAGGGGCTACATATTAGTGGTTAATAAGTATAATGTAGGTGGCGGTGGTGTAGGGGGCAGCAGATTAGGGGTTAATAAGTATAATGTAGGTGGCGGCGGTGTAGGGGGAAGCAGATTAGGGATTAATAAGTATAATATAGGTGGCGGTGGGCTCCGGGAGTGGCGGTTTAGGGGTTAAACACTTTATTTAGTTGCGGCGGGGTCCGTGAGCGGCGGTTTAGGGGTTAATACATTTATTAGAGTTGCGGTGGGCTCCAGGAGCGGCAGTATAGGGGTTAAACAGTATAGTATAGTGTGGGTGTTTAGTGACAGTATACCAATAAAGCTGGGAAAAAAACGAAGAGCAGCGAGATCGATGACTGTTAGTTAACAGTCCACTGCTCATCGCCCCGTACTTGGTGTGTGGCTTTTTGACAGCTTTTTTGGTAACTTTGGAGAGCGTATTCAGGTCCACGGCCGCGATGTTAGGCGATCTTAGGCGAGCGTATTGGTGCCGTCGAATGCAAGTAAGTTGACGGCTTGATAAGTAGATGCCTTTAACTGAATCCTGAAATACAGTTCTGATTGCAATATTTTATTTATTTTATTTGTAAATGATTCATCAATAATATATTTATTGTGTTAATGTTTAAATAAAACTTGGATGTGACTGTTTTTTCGGAAATGTAAACAGAGCTTTTTGAGATATTGAAGACAAAAAAAGAAAAAGGCTGCCTCAAATGCTTATACAATAAAACTGATTGTTAGTTGAGTTTTTGTGTGTGAAAAACTGTCACACAAAGGGGCCAAATTATCAAGCTCACAGAGCTTGATGTCCCGTGTTTCTGGCGAGCCTTCAGATGATTGACACCCCCTGCTAGCGGTCGATTGGCCGCAAATCTGCAGGGGGCGGTATTGCACCCGCAGTTCACTAGAACTGCTGGTGCAATGATAAATGCTGAGAGTGTATGCTTTCAGCATTTATTGATGTGCGGCGGACAAGATCCGCAATATCTGATCATGTCCAGTCGCACCTTCTTAAATATGCCCCAAAGTCTTAGATAACAAGTTGAGCACAAAAATATTATCTCATGTTACAAGTTGAAAGTAACAAGTTTGCACTTGAGCAAAAGACGCTAACATCTGGAGCTTGGATAGCTTAGCCATGCTTACTCCCTTTTCCCATAGACTCCTATGGGACACACTACAAAAGCCTCTTCTGGCTTTTGGTCATGTGCTTACCCGAAAGTGCGCCAGGCTAAGTGCACTAAACCAAAGGTGTGTTAAGACATATTTTATATAAATTCCTTCAGTTTGCTTAGTGGTATATGGCTAGATCTCACTGACGAGGCCCAGTGCAGGCCGAAATTATCATCTGGGGTTGCCATGTTCCTTGTTCAGAGAGGAGATGCCTGGTATTTCAGCGCTGGACTGACCATAATAGGCAGGATCAGACTGATATAATACAGGAAAGTTCTTCTCTGTTAAAAGCATTACTTGGCTAAAAAGAGGCTGCACCCAGGTGGTAAATCAAAATAGAACAGGCTAACAGGTTATTGATCTGGTTGTTCGTTCCTGAGAGTGCGCTTATCTCTATATGTATTATGTCTCCCTAAAGGAAAAAGGGGCAACCAGACTTGGAGTGTTTGCTCAGTGTTCCACTATACTACAGAAAACATGATAAATAAAATAAAATACATATGAACTGGGTACTGGTAGACAGCTGTCAGTACCAAAGATGCTTTCTTCTAGAAGGAGGGGGGAGTGTTAAATAGCTGTTTGGGAGGGTAAGACAGTTTGGAGGGTTAAGGAGGGATCACTATACTAAAAACAAAAGAATTAAAAAAAAGTTTAAACAAATCCATAAATTGCATACTGGCAGACCTCCTGCCAGTACCTAAGGTTGTGGTAAGGGAGGGAAGAGAGCTGTTTGGGAGGGATCAGGGAGTTGAAGGTTTCAGTTGGGAGGGTAATCTCTACTCTGCATCAAAAATTAATCTTACAAGCTAATTGATAAACCCCTTCACTGCCAGTAATTTCAGCTGCAATTAGCAGCGTTCTAATTGCCAAAAACCAGTGGCAAAGCCATGCAAGTCTGCTATTTCTGAACAAAGGGGATCCTGAATAAGCTTTTATAACTATTTGTCATATAACTACGGTAGTTTTGTATAAATCATTTCAGTGAAAAGCCCAACATTTTTCAAAAAAGGTAACAATTTTTTTATATGATGGTATCTGGCGGTCAAATAGTGACATCACATATATCAATATGGGCCTAGAATAATACCTTGGGTTGTCTACTTTAACAAAATATAAAGTTTTCATAGGTAAATAAAAAAACAAAAAGCTCCTTTATTGTTTAATCAGAGTGATAGCAAAAATACTAAAAAATCTCAGATACTTTGGGCAAGTTTTACTCTAAAATTTCCGGTAGCGAAGGGGCTAAACTGAAACAAAGTCATTCAAAAATGGCTGGAATTTATTTTTACAAAACATGTTTTCACTCCATATTTACATGTGTGAAGATCTCATCAATGAGATGGTAATGTTTGCTTCTATGGTAACCTAAAAAAATTCCATAGAACATCCAGTACTATTTTAAATGTGCATGGTACCATTCTGTATGCAAATTAGGAGGAGAACTTTCTGACTTATATCTTAAAATACTTCAGGGTGTCTTCTTTTAAATGAAGAAGGTTGATTCTTGCAGCAGTCATTTATTGATAGGGCACAGGAATTTGATTTAGAGAGAAAAAATAATAATAATCAATCATATGGTTAAATGTGCATCAAACAGAAAAAGGAAAATATCAATCATTTAAGAAGTAATATTATTAATGAGGACTTGATATTTGTTTAGACTTTTTTTTTATAGAACTGTAAGAGTGATTGTTGCTGTCTTGTTACATATTGTATTCATCTCCTTAGTTTTTTCTTCTTTTTTCCAAGCTGTAGAAAAAAAAAGTCTTGTGTTTTTCTGGTTAGAAAATAAGCCTCTCAGTTTTTTTTTTTTAGGATCATCCTGTTATTGTTACCTTTAATTTAATGAATATGCAGTGAAGAAGCAAGAAGGCCAGGAAATCCTTGTTCATATGGTTGGATACCTTGTTAAACAACCCAATCTATGTTTTGATACTTGAGTTGAAAGGTTTTTTATTAATGTCTCACTATCTAAAATGATGTAGAAAAACGTTACCCTAGTCTTGACTTCAGAAGTTATTAGTGTGTGTGTCTGCAAACGTTCAGACTACTTCATATTGAGTGAAACACCTTTGTCATAAGGAAAGAAAAGTCTGAAGGGTTTTAGCAAAATTATTAATCATTCATATTCATCAAGTGAGGTCTTTTGAATCATTATTCTTTGTCAGTACCAGAAAATGTTTTTTTGTTGGCAGGATGTTATCATGGATTATTTTTTTGCAATTATAACCAGATCACAAAAGAGAGCTGTTTTTTTTTTTTTCTCTATATATGGACACCTTATTGCAGTATGTTGCATAGGGAACTAAAATGCAAATATAAGATTAGTCTTGTACAAGCTGGCACGATGGGGCTAGCAAAGCTATATACATTTGCCTAGATTACTAGTCTTGCATTAGCCTTAAAAAGCAGCGTTGAGAGGTCCCAACGCTGCTATTTAACGCCCGCTGGTATTACGAGTCTGGCAGGTACAGATGTACTGCTCACTTTTTTTCCGCGACTCAAGCATACCGCAAATCCACTTACGTCAATTGCGTATCCTATCTTTTTAATGGGATTTGCCTAACGCTGGTATTACGAGTCTTGGAAAAAGTGAGCTGTACAAATTTACCTGTAAAATAAACCATAACCTACGTTACAATTACACCTAACACTACACTATAATTAAATAAATTACCTAAATTAACTACAATTAAATACCATTAAATTAAATAAACTAAAGTACGAAAAAAACACACTAAATTACAGAAAATAATAAAATAATTACATTTTTTTAAACTAATTACACCTAATCTAATCCCCCTAAAAAAATAAAAAAGCCCCCCAAAATAATAAAAATCCCTACCCTATACTAAATTACAAATAGCCCTTAAAAGGGCCTTTTGCTGGGCATTGCCCCAAAGTAATCAGCTCTTTTACCTGAAAAAAGAAAGACAATACCCCCCCAACATTAAAACCCACCACCCACACACCCAAACCTACTCTAAAACCCACCCAATCCCCCCTTAATAAAACCTAACACTAACCCCTTGAAGATCACCCTACCTTGAGAAGTCTTCACCCAACTGGGCAGAAGTGGTGCTCCAGACGGTCCAAAGTCTTCATCCTATCCTATAATTATATTTAAGTTAGGGGGGTGTTAGGGTTAGGGTTAGACTTAGAATTAGGGGTTAATAACTTTATTATAGTGGCGGCAGCAGATTAGGGGTTAATAAGTGTAGTTAGGAGGCAGCGACATTGGGGGCGGCAGAGTAGGGGTTAATAAATAAAAAGTAGGTGTCAGCGATGTTGGGGGCAGCAGATTAAGGGGTTCATAGCGATAATGTAGGTGGAGGCGGTGTCCGGAGCGGCAGATTAGGGGTTAATAATAAAATGCTGGTGTCGACGATGTCGGGGGCAGCAGATTAGGGGTTAATAAGTGTAAGACTAGAGGTGTTTAGACTCGGGGTTCATGTTAGGGTGTTAGGTGTAGACATAAATTTAGTTTCCCCATAGGAATCAATGGGGCTGCGTTAGGAGCTGAACGCTGCTTTTTTTTTTTTTTCAGCCGAATCTGCCCATTGATTCCTATGGGAAAATTGTGCACGAGCACGTTTAGCCAGCTCACCGCTACCGTAAGCAGCGCTGGTATTGAGGTGAGATGTGGAGCTAAATTCTGCTCAATGCTCTACCTTTTTGCGGCTAACGCCAGGTTTAAAAAAACCTGTAATACCAGCGTTATTTTAGGTGAGCGGTGAGGGAAAACTGTGCGTTAGTCATGCCCACCATTACCGACAAAAAATCGTAATCTAGCCAATTATTTTCCCTAGTTTAATATTCAAAAGTCAATTTCAGTTATGTTTACCTCATAGAGGAGGATGCTTTGTAATAACTAAGGGGTACTGGGCACTACATGAAAGCACTGCTGAAGGGTAAAGTGACTTTAATAAATGCTAGATATGCAACAATTTGCATGAGAAGAATATTTTTTTTAAATTATGTTAGTTTTTTAATACTGAAGAAAGAAGTGTAAACTGTTAGGCCTAGATTACAAGTGTAGTGGTATTTTGCATGAGTTTTCCAGAGTAAATTATGCTCAAGGGAAATTCATACCTTGGGGTCAATTTATTATAGTGCGAGCGGACATGATACGATGTAGCGTATCATGTCCGCTACACATCGATAAATGCCGACAGCATAGGCTGTCGGCATGTTCTTGTGAACTGCTGGTGCAATACTGCCCCCTGCAGATTGGCTGCTAGCATGGGGTGTCAATCAACCCGATCGTATTCGATCGATTTGATTTCTGTCCTCAGAGCAGGCGGACAGGTTATGGAGCAGCGGTCTTTAGAGCTTGATAAATTGACCCCCTTGAGTAGTATACCTCAAGCATCCACACTCTTGAAAGTAGTTTTTTCCGCTGGAAAACAAGTAATAGCTCCAGGGTTCTACTGTAAGAGTAGAAAGTAAACCATGATTCACATAATGATTTTGCCAGAAACCTATTGGTTTGGCATTATACAAAAGCAAATTACTAATACAATGGCTATTCAGAAGGTCTATCCATTACGATACAGGTGTTTGCTTCAATATCGTACTCAGTGTAAAATGATAAAAGTAGTTTACATGTGGGAAATTGAGCTTTACAGTTCCAAAAGAATAGAAATATTGTTTACATTGCTCACTGTAAAAACATTGTTTTGTAATTTCTTTGTTTTGTTTGTTTTTTATTTAGTGAGGAATTTAGTTTAGAAACAAAAGGAACTGTACAGGATATTAATATTTCTAATGAAAAATGGCATTTCTTTTTCCCAATTAAAACAGTACCATTTCTATCATTAAAACTAATGAGCCCTTTTGTTCTTGCAAAACTGTAAGTTCTCACTGTGCAAAACAGGATCCTGCAATCAAGATCTAAGCCTTACGGCTAGATTTAGAGTTCTGCGTTAGCCATCAAAACCAGCGTTAGAGGCTCCTAACGCTGGTTTTGGGCTACCGCTGGTATTTAGAGTCTTGTAGGTAAGGGTCTAACGCTCACTTTCCAGCCGCAACTTTTCCATAACGTAGATCCCCCTACGCCAATTGCGTATCCTATCTTTTCAATGGGATCTTGCTAACGCCGGTATTTAGAGTCTTGGCTGAAGTGAGCGTTAGAAATCTACCGACAAAACTCCAGCCGCAGAAAAAAGTCAGGAGTTAAGAGCTTTCTGGGCTAACGCCAGTTCATAAAGCTCTTAACTACTGTGCTCTAAAGTACACTAACACCCATAAACTACCTATGTACCCCTAAACCGAGGTCCCCCCACATTGCTGCCACTCTATTAAATTTTTTTAACCCCTAATCTGCCGACCGCACACCGCCGCCACCTACATTATCCCTATGTACCCCTAATCTGCTGCCCCTAACACCTCCGACCCTATATTATATTTATTGTTACTCCAAGCTGTATAGGCTCGAAAGCCTACTACCAATTAAGCATATTAGGTGATGTGCATCTCTGTAATGAGAAGGGGTGTGGTCTAATGACATCAACACCCTATATCAGGTGTGCATAATTATTAGGCAACTTCATTTCCTTTGGCAAAATGGGTCAAAAGAAGGACTTGACAGGCTCAGAAAAGTCAAAAATAGTGAGATATCTTGCAGAGGGATGCAGCACTCTTAAAATTGCAAAGCTTCTGAAGCGTGATCATCGAACAATCAAGCGTTTCATTCAAAATAGTCAACAGGGTCGCAAGAAGCGTGTGGAAAAACCAAGGCGCAAAATAACTGCCCATGAACTGAGAAAAGTCAAGCGTGCAGCTGCCAAGATGCCACTTGCCACCAGTTTGGCCATATTTCAGAGCTGCAACATCACTGGAGTGCCCAAAAGCACAAGGTGTGCAATACTCAGAGACATGGCCAAGGTAAGAAAGGCTGAAAGACGACCACCACTGAACAAGACACACAAGCTGAAACGTCAAGACTGGGCCAAGAAATATCTCAAGACTGATTTTTCTAAGGTTTTATGGACTGATGAAATGAGAGTGAGTCTTGATGGGCCAGATGGATGGGCCCGTGGCTGGATTGGTAAAGGGCAGAGAGCTCCAGTCTGACTCAGACGCCAGCAAGGTGGAGGTGGAGTACTGGTTTGGGCTGGTATCATCAAAGATGAGCTTGTGGGGCCTTTTCGGGTTGAGGATGGAGTCAAGCTCAACTCTTAGTCCTACTGCCAGTTTCTGGAAGACACCTTCTTCAAGCAGTGGTACAGGAAGAAGTCTGCATCCTTCAAGAAAAACATGATTTTCATGCAGGACAATGCTCCATCACACGCATCCAAGTACTCCACAGCGTGGCTGGCAAGAAAGGGTATAAAAGAAGAAAATCTAATGACATGGCCTCCTTGTTCACCTGATCTGAACCCCATTGAGAACCTGTGGTCCATCATACAAGGAGGGAAAACAGTACACCTCTCTGAACAGTGTCTGGGAGGTTGTGGTTGCTGCTGCACGCAATGTTGATGGTGAACAGATCAAAACACTGACAGAATCCATGTATGGCAGGCTTTTGAGTGTCCTTGCAAACAAAGGTGGCTATATTGGTCACTGATTTGTTTTTGTTTTGTTTTTGAATGTCAGAAATGTATATTTGTGAATGTTGAGATGTTATATTGGTTTCACTGGTAAAAATAAATAATTGAAATGGGTATATATTTGTTTTTTGTTAAGTTGCCTAATAATTATGCACAGTAATAGTCACCTGCACACACAGATATCCCCCTAAAATAGCTAAAACTAAAAACAAACTAAAAACTACTTCCAAAAATATTCAGCTTTGATATTAATTCGTTTTTTGGGTTCATTGAGAACATGGTTGTTGTTCAATAATAAAATTAATCCTCAAAAATACAACTTGCCTAATAATTCTGCACTCCCTGTATAGGGGTCGGCGGTGTTAGGGGCAGTAGATTAGGGGTTCATAGGGATAACATAGGTTGCGGAGGTGTACGGAGCGGCAGATTAGGGGTTAAAAAAAATATGCAGGTGTCAGCGATAGTGGGGCGGCAGATTAGGGGTTTATAAGTGTAAGGTTAGGGGTGTTTAGACTCGGGGTTCATGTTAGGGTGTTAGGTGCAGACTTAGGAAGTGTTTCCCCATAGAAAACAATGGGGCTGCGTTAGGAGCTGAACGCTGCTTTTTTGCAGGTGTTAGGTTTTTTTTCAGCTCAAACTGCCCCATTGTTTTCTATGGGGGAATCATGCACAAGCACGTTTTTGAAGCTGGCCGCGTCCGTAAGCACCGCTGGTATTGAGAGTTGCAGTTGCGGTAAATATGCTATACCCTCCCTTTTTGGAGCCTAACGCAGCCCTTCAGAGAACTCTAAATACCAGCGGTATTTAAAAGGTGCGGGGAAAAAAAAGCCAGCGTTAGATACGCGGGTCGTTATCGACAAAACTCTAAATCTAGCCGTTAGTTTCTTAAAAGTACTTCCGTGTGTGTCTATGCAATAACGGATGCTGCCATGTTGAAACCTATGCTTGCTCATAGCCAATCTCTTTTGCTGAGGGACAGATATAAAACAGGCAGTTCAGTGTAAAAACACTTAACTGTGTTATGTGTAATTAGATGCATGTTAAATAAATATTTAACAGTGTTTGACCTAAGTCATTGCTTGCACAGTTCGGTGTTTGCACATTTTATTGACTGCATTATAGCTGGCCCTAACTGTCCTTAGAGAAAGAGATTAGATAAGTGGAACCTAGGTGGCACTCGGTAGAATTGGAAATTCTACAATGTTTATAGGAAAATTACAAGAAAAGGGGGCAAAATAAATAATGTTAGCATATTTCAAACTTTTTTTTTTACTACACATAAACATTTTCAACTACAAAATTTAAACTGTTTAGTGTCCCTTTGAAGCCATTTTACAATGTAGAAGGCTATTGTAGAGCATATTTGTGCTTGAAACGTCTTAAGGGTTATGCTGCCTAACTGAGACGTGAATCTGGTGCTGGGAGTGAGTGTGCAACATTGTTGCAAATGTTGGGGTGGAGATTCCTTACCTTATATAAATCCATGGATAGCTTAATCACTCCCTCTTTTGTTCCTGACTGTTCAAGAGAAGTTTTTTGGCAGAGAAATTTGAGTGGTGTATCGTCCCAGATGTCAATCAGTACCCCAAAGCAGCTGAGAGAAGCTTTTCCAGTGGCACGGTGAGAGAGGTGAGGCCTGGCACTAAGGAGGAGGGCCTCCCTCCTTCTCAGAAGGATGCAATTTTGTCCTCAGGCCTATCTTCTACCTCCACCTTTACCTTAACCCAGGACAGGGATTTTGTTTGATTCAGGGGTGGTTGGAGGATTAGAAGAGGAGAATGGGGAGGATGCGGCCCTGGATGGTTCTGATGGCCTACCAGGGGCCTTGAGTAGTGTAGCCGAGGATAGAGGGCTAGAGCAGGCCGGAGGGCAATTTAAGGGACCCCCCCTGGGACTACAGGGTTTGAGTAATTGGTCAGTGGGCCTTCAGGCCTTAATTTTGATCAATCGGCACCTGGTGAAGTAGTGGCCTTCCCCCTCCCAATCCGTCCGCGGGTATCATAGGCTGCAGCCTAGTGGCATCAACCATCCTGCATTGCTGGTTCTGGTGGGCCTGGTCGTCTAGCTTGCCCCTCACAGGCATTATATTCCCCTAACTTACCCCTTAATGATGCAACGGTTGCAGCCCTAGTCCCCTATCGGCGGTTGCAGCCCTAGTCCATGCCATTGCATCATCGGTCGCTGGTCCGGTTGTCATGACAGCAGGGGGTGGCGGGCAGCCCGGTGGTTCCTTTGGTGGTCCAGCAGGCATCGGATCAGCAGCAGGTGGTCTCCTTCCAGGGTCCAGGCCTTCAGCAGGAGCAGCGGTGCATCTTTCGTGGGTGGCGACTTCCGGTCGGGTTGGTGCGGTCATGACGTCACTTCCGGTAGTCACGGTGGTGATGTAATTTCTGGTCTAGGGCATAGTAGAAGTGGAGCGGGTCCGCATCAAGTCGGTTTTGATGGAGCAGGAGAGTCAGGACTTCCGGGGATCCAGAGTGGGTGGCAACAGGAGCAGGCAGATGGCGGTAGAAAGTGGGTCCTCAACTCAGGCAGTGTGCTATGGACAGGGGATGGGGGGAGGGCTCCAGTCTGGGTCCACATAGGGTAGTAAGCAGAGGTGGTTCGCATTACATGGGTGAGGGTGCTTGGCAAAGGTATTCTGGCTATGGGGAAATAGGACAGCAAGGAAGTGATGTGCAAATGGGGCCGGGTACCTTAGCATTTGGGCATGAGCCTCTGGGGATACAACAACAGGCTGTAATGGGGGAAATATTTTAGTTGGCTTCTATGCTGGCTCAGGGCACAGGGGTTTCGCCTCAGGAAAGTGGGCAGTTAGCTCAGGCCGCATCTAGTAGTGTGGCAGGGGGAATTCACAGACCAAGTTTGGGTTTTAGCCATGAAATGGCATCATATGTGCAGAAGTGGAGTGCGGAAGTTGGGCGCAGGAGCAGGGTTCATCCTGCGAGTGTGGCTGCGAGTGCGACTGGACAGTTTCAGGCACCTGGTCCCAGGTTGGGGGAGGGCATTTGACAGGGGATCCTTGTCAGGACAGGGGGTTTGGCACCCATCCTGTGGTCCTCTGTACTCCAGGCTCATCTTTTTCATTTCAGGAAGGTGTCAGCTCAGATAATGGTTTGTCTGTGAGGCATGAAGAAGTTCCGGGACCATCAAGGACTTCAGGGCTTGGAGTTCATTTGGAGGCACAAGAGAAGCTAGCACTTCCACTTTCGGGCACCAGGGGCCGGTGAGACATTTGTTCAGTTGGAGCAGGGGGTGGGTGAGGGGGGTCATCCAGTGACTCTGCCTCCGAGAGTGATGACTCATTGGGGCCAGTGTCAAAAACCTTGAGAAACGTGTACTGAAATACTTGCACAGATTATTTGCAGGGCAGGAGAGGCAAGAGTTGATGCTTGTACCTGGGGCACTAGGGACGCTTGCAATGAGTACTATTCAGGATGAAGAGTGGGTATGTTGCAAATGTAGGACAGGGAGCTGTCAGTATGGTAGTAGCGGAGAGGAAGGTGGTGTTACAGGGAGATGCATACCCTTGCAGTGTCCAGTTGCTGTATTCACACCTTAAGAATAAGGTTGTAAAGAAGATTAGAGAAGGGAAATATGTTAACATTTTTGAGTTGTCGGTTGAGGCGCATAGGGCAAAAGAACGGAGCTAGTATGGCACTGGTCCTAAAAAGGTCAAGCGGCCTGAAACTATGGATAGGTGGCAGGGTTGTTTTACTGTAGAGTGCTGGCATCTTGCCTTATCGAAGCAAAGCCAGAACAGCATTTAGACATGCTGAAATATATAGAAACTATTGAGTTTATCCAAAAAACATATAGAAGGAGTATAGAGATCATATGATGCAGATTATAGAAGGAAGATGGTGGGGAACCCGTTGTTCATCTATGGCAGCGTTTGGGTGTGGAGAGATCACCGTCCCCTCCTCCAGAGGGGAGGGCGGGTTCGAGCAGACAGCCTGGGGGTGGGGTGAAGAGAAAGGGTAGGGAGTACTGGAAGTATAAGGACGGGAAGTGTGATAGAGGGGCAACTTGCTCCATTTGTCACACCTGCTTATACTGCGGGGCTGCCCATTCTGGGGCAGAATGCTTGAGAAGAAAAGAAGGCATGGGTAGAGGTGCAGGTAGATGAGCAACTGGTGTAAAGGGCTCAGGGAGGCAGCAGAGTTACTGCTGTCAGGGTTATGCGAAGACTTTCACATTCCTGTGTCGGGTGAGGTAGTAAGGGCTCAACAGAAATGGAACTTGAATTCGGCGTATGTGTATCTTCCAGTAGTCATGGAAAAGTAGGACAAGCTATTGAAGCTGGGGCATATGGCAGGACTGTTTAGGGAACCTCATTTAAAGTGGCTGGTGGTCTCACCTCTGGGGGTTGTGTCAAAGAAGGAACCAGGGAAATTCTGGTTGATTCAGCACTTATCATACCCGAAGGGTAAAACGCTGAATGATTCAATCAACCCAGAAGTTAGTTCTGTCCATTACCTATCATTTGATCAGGCTTTGGTGCAGCAGGCAGGGGTGGGTGCTCTCTTGGCTAAACTGGACATCGAGTCAGCTTTTCGTTTGTTGCCAATTCATCCGGCATCCTTTCGGCTGATGGAGTGTTGAATTGAGGGTGCCTTCTTTGTAGATTGTTGTCTACCAATGGGATACTCGGTTTCCTGTGCTTTCTTTGAAGCAGTCAGTACATTTTTGCACTGGGTGGTTTCATCGGCAGCCGGGGGGGGGGGCTGATAGCACATTATTTAGATTACTTTTTGCTGGTAGGTAGGGCAGGATCATCGAAATGCACAAGGCTCATGTCTGTGATGAGGAACTTACTCTCTCATTTTGGGGTTCCTCTGGCAGAAGACAAGACCTAGGGACAGTGCACTTGCCTAATGTTTCTGGGTATCGAAATTGATACAAGGGAAAAGCAATGCCGGATACCAGTATACAAAGTGGAGCGCATGCTTGCTGCAGTTGAGGTGGCCGTGGTGGCAGAATGGCTCCCGCTAAGAGAGCTTCAGTCATTATTGGGTCGGTTGAATTTCGCATGTAAGGTAATTTCAATGGGGAGGGTGTTCAACAGGAGGTTAGAGGGCCCATTGAAGGGCGATGGCAGGGAGAGCAGACAGAGTAGGATTTCCGATGAGATGAGAGAAGATTTAAAAGAAGAAGTTGTTATTATAGGACTTTATCAGAATATTGTTGTGGAGGCAGGGTAGGATGTCTAGTCAAGCTTTGTATTTGTTCACGAATGCGGCAGGCACCCATGGCTATGGGGCATATTACATCGGCACTTGGAGCACTGAGCCTAGGCCAAGAGAGTGGGCAGTGAAGGGTTTGACCAGGAATCTAACTCTGCTGGACTTGTTTCCAATTGTAGTAGCTATTGAGTTATGGGGGAAACAGTTGACCAATAGAACTGTTATCTTTTGGTGCAACAATATGAGTGTTGTGTTCACTATCAACAATCTTTCAGTGTCTTCCCCAGTTATTGTGAGGTACCTACGGTGGTTAGTGCTGAGGTGTTTGCGGCACAATATTGACTTCTCTGCACAACATGTGCCGGGGGTTAATAATGTGGTAGTGGACGCACTGTCTCATTGTCAATGGGATCTGTTTAGGAAGTTGGTTCCTGGAGCGGATGAAATTGGTGCTTCTTGTCCTTCATTTCTTTGGCAGGTGGCAGAGGGGGGAACATGCTGAGTTTGCTGGTGAGAGCATCATTGGCCCCTGCTACTTTCGGTTGACAGGTGTGAACCTATTACAGTACCGAGGTTAGAGGCTTTGTTGGCAGTTTTACCGAGTGTTTGTGTGGATGATTACGAGGTCAGTTTATTTCGAGCAGCATTTTCATTGGCATTCTTTGGGGATCTTAGGATAGATAAAATTGTGGCACAGTCTAGGGTATCAGTAGGATCTGGAATACAAATGCAGCATGTCAGGTTCTATTTGCAAGCATTGCTACAGGGAGTGCAGAATTATTAGGTAGTTGTATTTTTGAGGATTAATTTTATTATTGAACAACAACCATGTTCTCAATGAACCCAAAAAACTCATTAATATCAAAGCTGAATAGTTTTGGAAGTAGTTTTTAGTTTGTTTTTAGTTATAGCTATTTTAGGGGGATATCTGGTGTGCAGGTGACTATTACTGTGCATAATTATTAGGCAACTTAACAAAAACAAATATATACCCATTTCAATTATTTATTTTTACCAGTGAAACCAATATAACATCTCAACATTCACAAATATACATTTCTGACATTCAAAAACAAAACAAAAACAAATCAGTTACCAATATAGCCACCTTTCTTTGCAAGGACACTCAAAAGCCTGCCATCCATGGATTCTGTCAGTGTTTTGATCTGTTCACCATCAACATTGCGTGTAGCAGCAACCACAGCCTCCCAGACACTGTTCAGCAGAGGTGTACTGTTTTCCCTCCTTGTAAATCTCACATTTGATGATGGACCACAGGTTCTCAATGGGGTTCAGATCAGGTGAACAAGGAGGCCATGTCATTAGATTTTCTTCTTTTATACCCTTTCTTGCCAGCCACGCTGTGGAGTACTTGGACGCGTGTGATGGAGCATTGTCCTGCATGAAAATCATGTTTTTCTTGAAGGATGCAGACTTCTTCCTGTACCACTGCTTGAAGAAGGTGTCTTCTAGAAACTGGCAGTAGGACTGGGGAGTTAAGCTTGACTCCATCCTCAACCCGAAAAGGCCCCACAAGCTCATATTTGATGATACCAGCCCAAAACCAGTACTCCACCTCCACCTTGCTGGCGTCTGAGTCGGACTGGAGCTCTCTGCCCTTTACCAATCCAGCCACGGGCCCATCCATCTGGCCCATCAAGACTCACTCTCATTTCATCAGTCCATAAAACCTTAGAAAAATCAGTCTTGAGATATTTCTTGGCCCAGTCTTGACGTTTCAGCTTGTGTGTCTTGTTCAGTGGTGTCGTCTTTCAGCCTTTCTTAACATTGCCATGTCTCTGAGTATTGCACACCATGTGCTTTTGGGCACTCCAGTGATGTTGCAGCTCTGAAATATGGCCAAACTGGTGGCAAGTGGCATCTTGGCAGCTGCACGCTTGACTTTTCTCAGTTCATCGGGCAGTTATTTTGCGCCTTGGTTTTTCCACACGCTTCTTGCGACCCTGTTGACTATTTTGAATGAAACGCTTGATTGTTCGATGATCACGCTTCAGAAGCTTTGCAATTTTAAGAGTGCTGCATCCCTCTGCAAGATATCTCACTATTTTTGACTTTTCTGAGCCTGTCAAGTCCTTCTTTTGACCCATTTTGCCAAAGGAAAGGAAGTTGCCCTAATAATTATGCACACCTGATATAGGGTGTTGATGTCATTAGACCACACCCCTTCTCATTACAGAGATGCACATCACCTAATATGCTTAATTGGTAGTAGGCTTTCGAGCCTATACAGCTTGGAGTAAGACAACATGCATAAAGAGGATGATGTGGTCAAGATACTCATTTGCCTAATAATTCTGCTCTCCCTGTATTGCTCATCCTAAATCTAAGACAGATCAAGAAAAGAAGGTTGTATGGTTGTCGAAGCAACAACAGTCTAACCCAGAATGTTGTCCCATAAGGCTTGTCTCTGAGTACTCTAGGAGACATCAAGGGAATTCAGGGCAATTTTTCATTTATAGTGATGGTGGTAATTTATCTAAATTTCAGTTTAGAAAAGTTTTAGAAATGGACAGCAGAAAAGGCTGTCCTTAACCCTGATTGTCATAGCTCCCCACTTGTTTCGCATTGGCTCGGCCACTAGTGCAGCACGTGCTGGGGGTGCTGGAATAAGGTATACAGAGATTGGGCATCTGGAGTCCAAAGATACAAGCTGTACAATTAGGGAAAACAACTAGTTAATAAAAAATGCAGGTAGGTAAAGTTCAGAAGCATTAGTACAGTTTATTATTCAGTTTCCTTTATTTTAGGTGTAAGGGCCAACTCCATGTAGAGCGAGAAGTCGGCCACTTGTATCTCCACTGGACGGCAATCCACGCCTTGAAGCGCCCCGGGCAGCCAGCAGCTGGGGATTCAACCAGATATGGTTTCAATTAGATGGCTGGTGAGAAGGGCAATGCTTTGGAGAGACTTGCTGGGGGTGTCTTGAAGAAGCCTTTCTCTGCTGGGGAAGACCCTCTTTGATTGTGCTGCATCAGGGGGGGAACAATGTATGAAGCATGCCTGTGCTTGAATTCGTATCTATCATACAGTCAGATGTTTTGTGGGTGGAAAGCGCAATTCCCAGATGTGAGAGTGGCTTGGTTAATGTCATTGCTCGTTTGCAGTGGAGGCATGTGAGGGTGCATAGGTCAGCTTATTGGATCAGGAAGAAGCTGAATAGGGACAAAAGGAGGTTGAATCGTGGTTGAAGGCGGGTTCGTGATCAGGCAAAAAAATATTTTGACTTCCGTAAAGGTGTGGTCGAGCTAATGGGAGGTGGCATGATGTTGCTAGTCGCAGCTTGTAACACATCTCCCCACAGGCCTGCTGACCTTGAAATCCTGTGGGATGATGCCAACCCTGAAGGGCAATTGCTCGCAGGAGCGTTGCAGCACTCGACTTGTGGCCGTTGACCTAATACGCTTGTTGTAAATATTAGTTATTTATTTATGTCAGGACCTCAGATGCCGCCACCTAAGTTAAGCTTAAGCTTCAAGAAAAGTTTAGTAATTTTGTGCCTGGTTGTTTAATAAACACGACTTTGCTCCATGGTCTTTGCCTCCAACAGTTGTCTGTGTGTTTATTGGGGTAAGGTGGGAGTAAAGTAATGGTGATTTAACCCTTAAGTTTTGTATCTTATATTATATTTATTAACATAACTATAAGAAAAACAGTGGTTATATAACCTAAACCTGTTTTCCTATGTCGCTCTTAGTGAAGAACCAATACAAATAATTATTTGTTTAACTTACTTTTTACATAGGTGGCGATGATTACACCTGATAAACTTACCATGTTGGCCGAACCTGTAAAAAAAATAAAAATAATAATTTAAAAATGGAAATAATCATTTTTATCTTGTATGAATTTATAGACTTTCTGTATATAGAAAATAAAGTGTTTTCTGCTATATAGATTTGAAAGAGAGATGACCCTGTAATTAAATAGTAGAACAAAGGCAGGAAATTATGCAAATATAGAATATTTAGCATTTTCTTGGTGTAAGCTCTGTGCAGTGTGACTGGCAGTACAATAATTACTTCTTCATTAGTCAAGCAGCAAAACTGAGAAGAGCAGAGATGAAAAAAGGCAGGATATGTAAAAAGAGTGCAGTGAATGATATGATGAAAGAACATCTATTAAGGAAAATAGCTGTTTGCAAATGGTTTAGAATGCTGTGCACATGGGTTTACAGGTTTCTGACTACCTGAATTGAAGTGTAGGTTTTGTGACATACTTTAATCACCAGTCAGTCATTCTGAGTCTTTGAAGTACACTTTTTTCCACCACTCATTTTTCCATTTTATTTGGGTTACAGCTTTTAAATATATATCTTAAATACTACTTATATCCTAGGTACAGTGTTTGGAAAAAATACTGTATATATATATATAGTTATTTCATATTCTCATCTAGTTTAGATGGATTAATAAAAGTACATCAGATATACTTAAAAAGTGCATACTTTTGACAGTTTAAAAATGAATGTGTTTCAAATGTACTACTGGAATCATCCACATCATATAGTTTGAATGTTTATATACATTGGGGTCAATTTAACAAGCTGTCAATTGGCCCCAATGCAGCTTGTTTCCGCACTAAACCTTCGGTGCTCACCGGAAACAGCAGTAGAAGCAGCGTTCTTAAAGATCGGGTTGATTGACAACTCCTGCCAGCAGCTGATTGGCCGCGAATCTGGCAGGGGGCAGCATTGCACAAGCAGTTCACCAGAACTGCTTGTGCAATGTTAAATGCCAACAGTGTATGCTGTCGGCATTCATCGATGTCTGCCGGACATGATCCTCTGAGCGGATCATGTCGGTCAGACACTTGATAAATCGGCCCCATTGTATTAAGTACATTAAAAGTGCACCACAGCTCATAATGAGTTAGAAAAAAAGTAATATTTGCTTTTATATATATATATATATATATATATATATATATATATATATATATATATATATATACACAAAACAAATGGCCAAGAGACCATCATTTGCTAGATATTGTAAAGGCATTATTGGAAAATTTGTTATCATAATTTTTTTAAGTCGGATTTAGAGTGTCTTTTACTTATATGTGTGAGAATAAAGTGCCACATTATTACAGCCTGCTCATATCAGTGCTGCTCCCAATGGTATCTTCCTTACTTAAAAAGCACCAAAGAACTTCAAAAGACCTGGCAATGTTAGTGCAGAAGAAATAAATCACAGCATACAAGAACTGAAGTTTTTATTTTGTACATCTGCAAAAAGCAGCAACTTTCTTTCATATTGCATACGCAGGAAATAAAAGCACAGGGGTATCTCTTCTGCAATTACATTAGAATACAGAAAGTTTAACCACCGGATTACTTGGGAAGCTACTTAAAAATTTTGAATTACAAAACATAATTCCCAAAAAAATGTTGTGTTTCTATTTCTTACATTCTCAGTAGTTAGAATTAAATTGTTATATTTATCGATGTGCAGCGGACATGATACGCTACATCGTATCATGTCAGCTCGCACATTAATAAATTGACCCCTATGGACCCAGGATGCAGTTAAGCTTGTAATGAGTATGGATATTATTCCAAACAATAGAAGAAAAGTGCCTATTGCTTTGCATTGGTTTTCTTTTGTGGGTCTTTCAAGTTCTTTCAGTGAATTTAAAACCGTGTTATTTAATAGATTTTCAGTACTTTCTCAATATTTCAATTCCTCCAACAAATTGTATGGAGAGCAATTTGACAAAGGGTATTCTAATTGATAAAAACACCTTTCATCATCATTGTCATTATCTAAGCTGCCTTAAAGGGACATTCATCACTTAAAAAAATTTGGGGCAGATTATGGGTGGCATCCTGTTACGCACAAGCGATATCTGGTTTATCGCGGCTGTTTGTGCTTTTTGGTTGTAGTGCTTGTATTACAATTTTAAAGTAAACATGTGTCACTTGAGCGCAATTAAAGTTAACGCAATTCGGGATAGCGCAAACTCAGAGCTCTGGGTTAACTGTTTTGTAGAAACAATAAAGTATCATAAAACATTAAAAATACATTTTAACTACAGTTACACTCATAATAACACTAGCTAATAAAAATTATTTTAAAAAAAAGTTAAAGGCTAAAAGATAATAGTGAAAAACTGTCAAAATGCACTGACATAAGAGCCAACCTTCAATGGTTTAGAAATCGCTTTATGAGCCAACCCAGATTTAGCTTGGTGCATTAACAATTCTATTGAAAAAAAACATAAGCTATGTTTCAAATGTCTTTCTTGTTCTACAGATGATATATTTGGTATGTTTTAGTTAACATTTAAGACAGCACAAACACATTCGGCTAGATAACGAGTTTTGCGTTAGGCTTTAAAACGTAGTGTTAGCCGGTCCTATCGCTGCTTTTTAACGCCCGCTGTATTACGAGTCTTGCAGGTACATGTGTACCGCTCACATTTTTTTGGCCAGACTTGGAAATATCGCAAATCCACTTATGTAAATTGCGTATCCTCTTTTTCAATGGGACTTGCATAGCGCCGGTATTACAAGTCTGCCAAAAAGTGAGTGGTACACCCTCTCCTGTCAAGACTGGTATCACATTTTAAAGTCAGTAGTTAACACCGTAGCATAAAACTCTTAACAAAGTGCTAAAAAGTACACTAACACCCATAAACTACCTATTAACCCCTAAACCGAGGCCCTCCCACATTGCAAACACTAAAAGAACATTTTTAACCCCTAATCTGCCGAACCGGACATCGCTGCCACTATAATAAATATATTAACACCTAAACCGCCAAGCTCCCGCCTCGCAAACACTACTTAAATATTATTGACCCCTAATCTGCCGTCCCTAACATCACCGCCACCTACCTACATTTATTATCCCCTTATCTGCCGCCCCCAACGTCGCCGCCACTATATTAAAGTTATTAACCCCTAAATCTAAGTCTAACCCTAACACCCCCTAACTTAAATATAATTAAAAGAAATCTAACTAAAAATTCCTATCATTAACTAAATTATTCCTATTTAAAACTAAATACTTACCTGTAAAATAAACCCTAAGCTAGCTACAATATCACTAATAGTTACATTGTAGCTAGCTTCGGATTTATTATTTTACAGGCAAGTTTGTATCGGCTAGATTTAGAGTTCTGCGGCCAAAGGGGTGCGTTAGCTACGCGTGTTTTTTTTTTCCCCCGCACCTTTTAAATACCGCTGGTATTTAGAGTTCACAGAAGGGCTGCGTTAGGCTCCAAAAAGGGAGCGTAGAGCATAATTTACCACTGAAACCCTCAATACCAGCGGTGCTTACGGACGCGGCCAGCTTCAAAAACGTGCTCATGCACGATTCCCCCATAGGAAACAATGGGGCAGTTTGAGCTGAAAAAAAAACCTAACACCTGCAAAAAAGCAGCGTTCAGCTCCTAACGCAGCCCCATTGTTTCCTATGGGGAAACACTTCCTAAGTCTGCACCTAACACCCTAACATGTACCCCGAGTCTAAACAACCCTAACCTTACACTTATTAACCCCTAATCTGCCGTCCCCGCTATCGCTGACCCCTGCATTTTATTATTAAACCCTAATCTGCCGCTCCGTACACCACTGCAACCTACGTTATCCCTACAGTATGTACCCCTAATCTGCTGCCCCTAACACCGCCGACCCCTATATTATATTTATTAACCCATAATCTGCCGCCCCCAACGTCGCCGCCACCTACCTACAATTATTAACCCCTAATCTGCCGACCGGACCTCACCGCTACTATAATAAAGTTATTAACCCCTAATTCGCCTCACTCCCACCTCAAAAACCCTATAAAAAATAGTATTAACCCCTAATCTGCCCTCCCTAACATCGCCGATACCTAACTTCAAGTATTAACCCCTAATCTGCCGACCGGACCTCGCCGCTACTATAATAAATGTATTAACCCCTAAAGCTAAGTCTAACCCTAACACTAACACCCCCTAAGTTAAATATAATTTTTATCTAACGAAATAAAATAAATCTTATTAAATAAATCATTCCTATTTAAAGCTAAATACTTACCTGTAAAATAAACCCTAATATAGCTACAATATAAATAATAATTATATTGTAGCTATTTTAGGATTAATATTTATTTTACAGGCAACTTTGTATTTATTTTAACTAGGTACAATAGCTATTAAATAGTTAATAACTATTTAATAGCTACCTAGTTAAAATAATTACAAAATTACCTCTAAAATAATTCCTAACCTAAGTTACAATTAAACCTAACACTACACTATCAATAAATTAATTACATACAAATACCTACAAATAAATACAAATAAATACACTAACTAAAGTACAAAAAATAAAAAAAGAACTAAGTTACAAAAAATAAAAAAATAATTTACAAACATTATAAAAATATTACAACAATTTTAAGCTAATTACACCTACTCTAAGCCCCCTAATAAAATAATAAAGCCCCCCAAAATAAAAAAATGCTCTACCCTATTCTAAAATAAATAAATGAAAAGCTCAATTCAAGTTCAATCCGATTGGCTGATCCAATCAGCCAATCAGATTGAGCTCGCATTCTATTGGCTGTTCCGATCAGCCAATAGAATGCGAGCTCAATCCGATTGGCTGATCCAATCAGCCATTTGGATTGAACTTTAATCTGATTGGCTGATTCAATCAGCCAATCAGAATTTTCCTACCTTAATTCTGATTGGCTGATAGAATCCTATCAGCCAATCGGAATTCTTGGGATGCCATCTTGGATGACATCCCTTAAAGGAACCGTCATTCGTCGGGAAGTCGTCGGCCAGGATGGATGTTCCGTGTCGGCGGGATGAAGATGGAGCTGGAAGAAAGAAGATTGAAGATGCCGCTTGATAGAAGACTTCAGCCGGATGATGGACCTCTTCAGCCCCCGCTTGGATGAAGACTTCTGCCGGATGATGGACCTCTTCAGCCCCCGCTTGGATGAAGACTTCAGCCGGATGATGGACCTATTCAGCCCCCGCTTGGATGAAGACATCGCCGGGATAGGAGGAAGACTTCAGACCCTCTTCTGGACGGATCGGTGATACCCGGCGTGGTGAAGATAAGGTAGGAAGATCTTCAGGGGCTTAGTGTTAGGTTTTTTAAGGGGGGTTTGGGTTAGATTAGGGGTATGTGGGTGGTGGGTTGAAATGTTGGGGGGGTATTGTATGTTTTTTTTTACAGGCAAAAGAGCAGAATTCTTTGGGGCATGCCCGCAAAAAGCCCTTTTTTTTTTTTTTTTCCAAAATTTTCTTTTATTGAAAGTAAAATTGAATACAGAGTTAAACAATCAAACAAAACAGGTTACAATAATACTAATTTCTCACAGTAAGGGAATAATTGACATTGAAATGGACAGAATTATGTCAGTAATGATCCCTACCTTCACTGTCAAAATTTATTGAATAAGAAGAAAATAAAAAATAAAATATCATCTGTTTAACATATTGCGCAATAGTATGCAGATCTTAACAAAGTACCATTAACTCCCTTTTTTCACAGGTTTTTAAGTAAAAGTTTGTGTAAATGTGTACATTTCAATTATCTCACAACTTATGAGCTAGTGTGTCCGTTCCGTTATGCAAAAAGCCCTTTTAAGGGCTGGTAAGGTAAAAGAGCTTTTCAATTTTTATTTTAGAATAGGGTAGGGCATTTTTTATTTTGGGGGGCTTTGTTATTTTATTAGGGGGCTTAGAGTAGGTGTAATTAGTTTAAAATTGTTGTGATATTTTTATAGTGTTTGTAAATTATTTTTTTATTTTTTTGTAACTTAGTTCTTTTTTATTTTTTGTACTTTAGTTAGTTTATTTAATTGTATTTATTTGTAGGTATTTTTATGTAATTATTTTATTGATAGTGTAGTGTTAGGTTTAATTGTAACTTAGGTTAGGATTTATTTTACAAGTAATTTTGTATTTATTTTAACTAGGTAGTTATTAAATAGTTAATAACTATTTAATAGCTATTGTACCTGGTTAAAATAAATACAAAGTCGCCTGTAAAATAAATATTAATCCTAAAATAGCTACGATATAATTATAATTTATATTGTAGCTATATTAGGGTTTATTTTACAGGTAAGTATTTAGCTTTAAATAGGAATAATTTATTTAATAAGATTTATTTTATTTCGTTAGATTAAAATTATATTTAATTTAGGGGGGTGTTAGGGTTAGGGTTAGACCTAGCTTTAGGGGTTAATACATTTATTAGAGTAGCGGTGAGGTCCGGTCGGCAGATTAGGGGTTAATAATTGTAGGTAAGGTAGCAGCGACGTTGGGGGGGGTCAGATTAGGGGTTAATAAATATTATGTAGAGGTCGGCGGTGTTAGGGGCAACAGATTAGGGGTACATAGGGATAATGTAGGTTGCGGCGGTGTGCGGTCGGCAGGTTAGGGGTTAAAAAAAATATTAGAGTGGCGGCGATGTGGGGGGGCCTCAGTTTAGGGGTACATAGGTAGTTTATGGGTGTTAGTGTAGTTTAGAGCACAGTAGTTAAGAGCTTTATGAACCAGCGTTAGCCCATAAAGCGCTTAACTCCTGGCTTTTTTTCTAACGCTCACTTCAGCCAAGAATCTAAATACCGGCGTTAGAAAGATCCCATTGAAAAGATAGGCTACGCAATTGGCTTAGGGGGATCTGCGGTATGGAAAATTTGCAGCTGGAAAGTGAGCGTTAGACCCTTTCCTGACTGACTCTTAATACCAGAGGGCAGCCAAAACCAGCGTTAGGACCCCCTAACGCTGGTTTTGACGGCTAACGCAGAACTCTAATTCTAGGCGTATGTATTTTAACTAGGTAGAATAGTTACTAAATAGTTATTAACTAATACAAAAGTACCTGTAAAATAAAACCTAACCTAAGTTACAATTACACTATACACTATAATTAAATAAATGAACTAAATTAAATACAATTAAATAAATTACAAAAGTTACCTAAATTAAATTAATTTAGCTAAAGTACAAAAAAAGCACTAAATTACAGAAAAGTAATTAACAAATTACAGAAATTTAAACTACTTACACCTAATCTAATAGCCCTATTAAAATAAAAAAGACTCCCAAAATAAAAAAAAAACCCTAGCCTTAACTAAACTACCAATAGCCCTTAAAAGGGCCTTTTGCGGGGCATTGCCCCAAAGTAACCAGCTCTTTTACCTGTAAAAAAAAATACAAACAACCCCCCAACAGTAAAACCTACCACCCACACAACCAAACCCCAAATAAAAACCTATCTAAAAAAACCTAAGCTCCCCATTGCCCTGAAAAGTTAGCTCTTTTGCCGCCCAAAGTCCCTAACCTAAAAATAAAACCCACCCAATACACCCTTAAAAAAAAATAACACTAACCCCCTGAAGATTGACTTACTGGGAGACGTCTTCATCCAAGCCGGGCGAAGTAGTCCTCCAGACGGGCATAAGTCTTCATCCAAGCCAGGCAGAAGTGGTCCTCCAGACGATCAGAAGTCTTCATCCAGACGGCATCTTCTATCTTCATCCATCCGGGGTCCATCTTCAAGACATCCGACGCGGAGCATCCTCTTCACCCGACGACTAACACAGAATGAAGGTACCTTTAAGTGACGTCATCCAAGATGGCGTCCCTTAGATTCCGATTGGCTGATAGAATTCTATCAGCCAATTGGATTGAGCTCGCATTTTATTGGCTGATTGGATCAGCCAATAGGATTGAACTTCAATCCTATTGGCTGATTGCATCAGCCAATAGGATTTTTTCTAACTTAATTCCGATTGGCTGATAGAATTCTATCAACCAATCAGAATCTTAGGGGTGCCATCCTGGATGACATCACTTAAAGGTACCTTCATTCTGTGTTAGTCATCGGATGAAGAGGATGCTCCGCGTCGGATGTCTTGAAGATGGACCAGCTTCACGCCAGATGGATGAAGATAGAAGATGCCGTCTGGATGAAGACTTCTGCCCGTCTGGAGGACCACTTCTGCCAGGCTTGTATGAAGACTTCTGCCCGTCTGGAGGACCACTTCGCCCGGCTTGGATGAAGACGTCTCCCGGTAAGTCGATCTTCAGGGGGATAGTGTAAGGTTTTTTTAAGGGTGTATTGGGTGGGTTTATTTTTTTAGATTAGGGGTTTGGGCTTGCAAAAGAGCTAACTGCCCTTTTAAGGGCAATGCCCATCCAAATGCCCCTTTCAGGGCAATGGGGAGCTTAGTTTTTTTTAGCTAGTATTTTATTTGGGGGGTAGGTTGTGTGGGTGGTGGGTTTTACTGTTGGGGGGGGTTGTTTGTAATTTTTTTTACAGGTAAAAGAGCTGATTACATTGTTTTTTTTTATTTTAATAGGGTTATTAGATTAGGTGTAATTAGTTTAAATAACTGTAATTTGTTTATTATTTTCTGTAATTTAGTGGGGGGGGTTGTACTTTAGCTAATTTAATTTAATTTAGGTCATTGTATTTAATTTAGTTAATTAATTTAATTATAGTGTAGTGTTAGGTGTTAGTGTAACATAGGTTAGGATTTATTTTAAATGGTACATTTGTCTTTATTTTAACTAGTGTGTTTTTCCAGTGATCTCAAACCCCAAATATTTTTTTTCATTAATATCACTCAAGCTAAAAATGGTTACTAGAAAAATTGAAAGAAAACCAATGGCACTACTCGTATATAATAAATACCCCTGAATTACCCTTAACTATGTTCATATAATTGTTCTAGGGATTTGAGAGGTGCTATGTAGTAATTAAATAGGTATTTACAAATAGGAGAGGCAAAGAAGGTTTCCCCTAAAAAAAGACTACAGTATTAGCACTCGAGGGGTTAATAGATTGTGGCTTACACAAAGTAAATTCTTGACATATGACAAGCAAGATAAGGAGTGATCAAGACTTGGAGATGAACAGTTACAGAAAAACGTTTTAAAACATAACTTTTATTGTTTGAAATAAACACACATTAAAATAGGAAAGTGCATAGTTAAAATCACTCTCAGGAACCACATAGTAATTGCGTGGCCAATGTAGATTTTCAGGGATTCTAAAGCTCCTTTAAAAAAGCTGTTAGGGCGAAACATGTCAGGGACGCTAGGGTACTGGTAAGGAGTCCTAGGAGCTCCTGTATTTTAGAAAGCCTCATGTTGCCTTATAGTTTAATATTGACTAGGTCAATGTAATTACATTCTTATAATAAGCTGCTATGTACTACTACTGATACTATACAGTTGTGAGGGATATTTTGAATAATATTACAGGAAAAATAATGCCATACTTCTATGCTTAAATTTAAAACTAACTGTTTGGATAGCATCTGGCAGTGACATTTATCTAACTCACACACTATCATAAACCTCCTCCTCGTTCTACGTTATTATTTTGCACTTAGGGCAAGTGTATAATTCAGCTGCTCGGTGCAACAAACGATACTGTGCATCATTGAGAAATGTCTGTGTATATATAATCTTTGCAGATTTACTTTTATTCTCATTTGCTCAAGAAGCTCAAATTCGATCTATCAGACTTAGAGCCAATGGATGAGACATATTTAACCACAGATTAGTGGAATTTTGAGATAGGAAGCATACCTGCTCCTAATCTGGGAATAATTTTCTATACATCGTTGATCTTGCTATTCAAACAAGTGGAATTATTTCAAAATTAATAACAAGCAGCGAGGCTGTAAAAAAATATTATATATATATACATATATAAGAACTAGATCAGCTGTCGGTTTTACTTCTATCCATACTAGCTAGTTCACAAATTCAGCCGACATTATAAGTAACCTCTATGTTTATTTTCTCTACGGAACGAGTATGAATGACAGTACCTGAGAATTTTGTCATACCTCAATTTCCAGCCTTAACTTTAGATTGTATGATATATGTTATTTTGACTCAGTGCTATTATATACTAGATGCAGGGGTATTTTCATTTACTATAATACATTAAGCTTATAGGCTGGAACTTAACACCTACATACCTAACCGGCAAAGCATTTCAATATGGCATAAGCACATAGGAATATAATATTATATTTGTAAATATTCTTCTGCTATTATTCCATATACTACTGTTACTTAATGTGTGGATTAGCAATGCAATAGCATAAGGCTTCAGCTTTAAACTTATTGATAGTATAGTATTTGGTATTTTTACTTTCTTCCTTTTTTACTTACCAATAACCCCCTCTTGCAACCAATATATTCATTAACCCTATGTAAAACATAGCAGCTTTAGAATCCCTGAAAATCTACATTGGCCACGCAATTACTATGTGGCTCCTGAGAGTGATTTTAACTATGCACTTTCCTATTTTAATGTGTGTTTATTTCAAACAATAAAAGTTATGTTTTAAACGTTTTTCTGTAACTGTTCATCTCCAAGTCTTGATCACTCTTCATCTTGCTTGTCATATGTCAAGAATTTACTTTGTGTAAGCTACAATCTATTAACCCCCTCGAGTGCTAATACTGTAGTCTTTTTTTAGGGGAAAGCTTCTTTGCCTCTCCTATTTGTAAATACCTAAAAATGGTTACTGTAGGGGATTGGAATCTTTTCATGATTCCATGCACAAATAATTAATCAAACAGTTAATGTATTAGCAGTTTTTATTCAAATTTTGCATTTAGAGAGTGCATATATATATATATATATATAAATATATATATATATATATATATATATATATATATATATATATACACACATATATATATATATAAATATATATACTGTATATATGCACACACATACTACAGTATGCATAAGTATATATCATATATGCCTTTAAGATTATTGACTTTAAGAAATAAGTTACATTTGTATTCTCTTCTGTTATCATAGCAGATGCTTTTATCAAGAAAGTGTGGCATGTGATATTATGAGACAGATAGTGCTAGGCTCTAGTGTGAGAATATTCATTTGTTATGAAAAACACCCTTAGCTAATTTAAATGCCCGCTAAATGAAATACCATGACTGACATAAAGCTAGACATGCCTGCAAAACATGTAGGTATAATTATTTGATTTTCTAAGGGTCGCTGTAGAGTCTTTTTGGTAACATCTTGGAGATAACTCTGATACAGCATCTGCCTGTGTTCCACTGAATGATGACTCTCAGTGCAGTTGCATGATATTGATACCTTAGTCAAAGCCCGAAGATAAGTAATGCATTTATAAGTTTAATCACTGCTTTGTTTTACTGTACTGCAATCACTGCTTAGTGTAAGTTATTGTTCTAAGTTCATAATAAACACTGTCATTAGTCTACTGCATTCTTGTGCGTCAATTTCCCTTTTTTATTACTATAATGAGACCTAGTTTGTACCTCTCCAGTGCCAGAATAAAACAGTTACCTACCAAAAACAGCACAAAATGATTACTGCCTCATTAATCTCCAGATTTCAAAATCCAAATACTAAATGGCCAGCAGAATTAACAACCAACAAAATGACAATGTCATGGCTTTAGTGATTACATCACAGTTTAAAGTTTTTTTTCCGATTGATCCCTTTTAATAGTATGTAGTGACGCTGAGAGCTAGCATGTGTGCAATTACCTATTGTATTCTAAAACCATAGATATATGTGTGTATGTTTTTTAAGAAATTAGAACCGAGGCATTACCATTATAGCGGGCAAGTGTGTTTAAAAAAAAACTGTCTCCCTGGGATTATCAAGATCTTTAATCTATGGAATTCAATAAGTAAAGAATGACCTTAAATATTTGGAAAGGGCCCTACTTTAACTGCTGCCACAAAGTTGGAAGGACACAATTGTCTAAAATGTCTTAGGTCTCGAATTATCATGCTATGGATGCAGCTTTAGAGTGAGAGTTAAGAAGCATCACCCATTAGACCGCTGTTTCCTACTAGCTCTGAGGTGAAATTAAAATCACCCTAAACTAGCCCTACTAGGGTGATTGACAGCTACTGCATGCTTGTAACTGGCCACAGTGTCCACTCCAGGGAGAAAACCTTGTCTGCCCAGCATTTGATAAATAGGTATGTGTTTGATTAAAATTAACATTTTTGTTTTATTCTATAAACTACTGACAACATTTCTCCCAAATTCCAAATACAAATAATGTAATTTAAAGTATTTATTTGCAGAAAATGACAACTGGTCTAAATAACAAAAAAGATGCAGTGTTTTCAGACCTTGACTAATTCAAAGAAAACAAGTTTATATTCATTTTTAAACAACACAATAACTTTTAATTTAGCAAAACTTCACAAATCAATATTTGGTGCAATAACTGGGATTTTCAATCACAGCTTTCATACGTCTTGGGATGCTCTCCACCAGTCTTTCACATTGTTGTTGGGTGACTTTATGCCACTCCTGGTGAAAAATTCAAGCAGTTCAGCTTCAGGGATAGGCAATGTGTCCGTACACGGACACTGGTGTCCTTGACATCCCCTTGCAGTGTCCGTCGCCCATTTTGTGGCGGGGAGAGAAGAGTATGACAGATGAATGCTGGTCCTGACTCTCCTCCTTGACGCATGCGGTGCCATGTTTGGCAGGGTTGGGGCTGCACCCTCATGACGCCAGTAATGGGAAAGTGAGTGAGCGAAAGAGGGAAGAAGCAAGTTGAGTGATCCGTCCCAGTTCCTTGATCTTTGCGGCAGCGTGGTGCTGGTGTCTCTATGCAGAAGACTGCTGCCTACTCTGACAAACCTTACCTAACCAACAGCAAGATTAGTTTTGCGTTACGAGTGAAAAAGCATTGTTATGCTTCATAATGGTTTCTTTTTCCCTAATGCCACTATTAAAAGTATTGCAGGTATAGGTGTACCACACACCTTTTTGGCCGCCATGCAACGTCAGTACCGCACTTTAAAAAAAGTCCTTTTTCAATGGGACTTCCATAGCGCCGGTATTACGAGTTTGCCTGGGAGGCCAAAAAGTGAGCGGTACACTCTATACTGACAAGTTCTGTACCGCCATCTAAAATCAGTAGTTATGCGTTTTACGTTACAAAGCTGTAACACAAAACTCAAAACTAAACTGTAACAAAGTACACTAACACCCATAAACTACCTATTAATCCCTAAACTGAGGCCCTCCCGCATCGCAAACACTATAATAAAATTATTAAGCCCTAATCTGCCACTCCAGACATATCCACCACTATTAACCCCTAAACCACCGCCCTTCCACATCGCAAACACTACTTAAATATTATTAACCCCTAATCTGCCCACACCGCCGCTATAATAAACCTATTAACCACTAAACCGCAAGCCCCCCACAACGAAATATACTAATTTAAACTATTAACCCCATAACCTCTGGCCTCCCACATCACTACATAAATATATTAACCCCTAAACCTAACCCTAACCCTAACGTAACCCTAACCCTAACACCCCCTAACTTAAATATAATTAAAATAAATCTAAATAAACCTTACAATTATTATCTAAATAATTCCTATATAAAACTAAATACATATTTACCTGTAAAAAAAAAACTAAGCTAGCTACAATATAACTAATAGTTATATTGTAGCTAGCTTAGGCTTTATTTTTATTTCACAGGTAAGTTTGTATTTATTTTAACTAGGTAGACTAGTTAGTAAATAGTTATTAACTATTTACTAATTACCTAGTTAAAATAAAAACAAAGTTACCTGTAAAATAAAACCTAACCTGCCTTACACTAAAACCTACCATTACAATCAAAACAAATAAATTAAATTAATCAAATACAATTATCTAAATTACAAAAAACCCCCACTAAATTACACAAAATAAAAAATGAAATTATCAAAAAAAAAAAACGAATTACTCCTAATCTAATAGCCCTATCAAAATAAAAAAGTCCCCCCAAAATAATAAAACCCCTAGCCTTAACTAAACTGCTAATAGCACTTAAAAGGACCTTTAGCGGGGCATTGCCCCAAAGATAACAGCTCTTTTACCTGGCAATAAAAATTACAATGCCCCCAACAGTAAAACCCACCACCCACCCACCCAACCCCCCAAATCAGAAAATGACATTTGGATGGGCATTGCCCTTAAAAGGGCATTTAGCTCTTTTACGGTGCCCAAACCCTAAACTAAAAAATAAAACCCACCCAATAAACCCTAAAAAAAACTAACACTAACCCCCGATGATCCACTTACAGTTTTCGAAGACCGGGCATTAGTCTTTAATCTTTAACCCTATCCAATCAGCCAATAGGATTGAGCTTGCATTCTATTGGCTATTCTAATCAGCCAATAGAATGCAAGTTCAATCCTTTTCGCTGATTGGTTCAGCCAATAGGATTTTTCCCCTTTAATTCCTATTGGCTGATAGAATTCAATCGGAATGTAAGGGACGCCATCTTGGATGACGTCACTTAAAGGGAACTTCATTTAGGATGCTCTGCGCCAGATGTCTTGAAGATCTACCTGCTCCCAGTGTTAATTTTGACGGCAAATTTCGATTTAGTCTTAGTTTTAGTCTTTTGACTAAAATGCCATTTAAATTTTTAGTCATATTTTAGTCATCTGAATTGTTTTAGTTTTAGTCTAGTTTTAGTCGGCTGAATCTCCAGTAGATTTTAGTCGACTAAATCTCCAGTAGATTTTAGTCGACTAAAATCTAAGGGGTTTAGTTAAAGTGTAATGCATTATTTAAGCATTTCTCTATAATTTGCAAACTGATTATATACTCCAGGAGTAAACATAACACCTGTTAATATTTATGATATAAAGGTTTAAACATGCAAAACAGACACAGATTTAGCCGTTGTGATATGTAACATCTTTATTAAGCTTAAAATTAAATAAAACCAAGTTTCATAAACAAAGTGCAACTTTAAAATATATAAAAAAAAAAACTGTAAACTTTATTGTCTGTATTGCACATATTACCCAATACAAAACTTTATCAGTTCTCTGTTAATAATTAAAACAAGTATCAAGTAACTCAACACAACAAAAAGTTTGTGCAGCTAGCACAGGCACAGCATAACTTAAACCCATACTCGTGGGTTATGCTTATTTCTATAGGAAGAATCAATTAATTGTTCACAGATTCGAAACATTTTCGGCAATGATATTAGCACTGCTTTAGAACTTCCAAACTCATTATCTACTCCTAAAGTAAAGGTTTATTAACCTGTTTTTATTTATGGTATTAAGGTTTGAACATGCAATACAGATTTAACAGATTTAACTGTTGTGGTGTATAACATGTCTTTATTTATCTTAAAATTTAATAAAATTAAGATTCGTAAATTTGACAAAAGAGCAGTAATTAGATATGGATTGCCTTGCATGAAATGTTTTTGTCAGCAAATTTTGATTTAGTTTTAGTCATAGTCTTTTGACTAAAATGCCATTTTAGTTTTAGTCATATTTTAGTCATCAGAATTTCTTTAGTTTTATACTCATTTTAGTCTAGTTTTAGTCAACTAAATTAACACTGCCCGCTCCGCACCGGATGGATGAAGATAGAAGATGCCATCTGGATGAAGACTTCTGCCCGCTTAGATGAAGATTTCTGCCGGCTTCGATGAGTACTTCTGCCTGCTTGGATGATGACATCTGCCTCTTGGATGAGGATGGATGTCCGGATTTTCGAAAACTGTAAGTGGTGGATCATCCGGGGTTAGTGTTAGTTTATTTTTAAAGATTTATTTGGCACTGTAAAAGAGCTAAATGCACCTTTTAAGGGCAATGCCCATCCAAATGCCCCTTTCAGGGCAATGGTTAGTTTAGGTTTATTTAGATGGAATTTTATTTGGGGGTTTTGGGTGGGTGGAAGGTGGGTTTTACTGTTGAGTGGGGTTGTAATTTTTATTGCCAGGTAAAAGCGCTGTTATCTTTGGGGCAATGCCCCACAAAAGCCCCTTTTAAGGGCTATTGGCAGTTTAGTGTAGGCTAGGGATTTTATTATTTTTTATTTGGGGGGGAGGCTTTTTATTTTGATAGGGCTATTAGTTTAGATGTAATTCCTTTTTTTATTTGATAATTTTGTTTTTTATTTTGTGTGGGGTAACTTAGTGGTTATTTTTTGTAATTTAGATAATTGTTTTTGATTAATTTAATTTTTTTGATTTGATTGTAATGTTAGGTTTTATTGTAAGGCAGGTTAGGTTTTATTTTTCAGGTAAATTTTTATTTATTTTAACTAGGTAGTTAGTAAATAGTTAGTAACTATTTACCAACTAGTCTGCCTAGTAAAAATAAATACAAGCTTACCTGTGAAATAAAAATAAAACCTAAGTTAGCTACAATATAACTATTATTTATTATTTTTTTTTTTACAGGTAAGTATGTATTTAGTTTTAAATAGGAATTATTTAGGTAATAATTGTAAGATTTATTTAGATTTATTTTAATTATATTCGTTAGGTGGTGTTCGGGTTAGTGTTAGACTTATGCTTAGGGTTACGTTAGGGTTAGGTTTAGGGGTTAATATATTTATGTAGTGTTAGTGATGTGGGAGGCCAGAGGTTTAGGGGTTAATAACTTTAGTATAGTAGTGGCGACATTGGGGGCAGCATATTATGGGTTAATATCTGTAGGTAGGTGGCGGCGATGTTAGGGGCGGCAGATTAGGGGTTAATAACTGTAATGTAGGTGATGGCAATGTTAGGGGCAGCAGATTAAGGGTTAATAACTGTAATGTAGGTGGCGGTGAAGTTAAGGGCAGCAGATTGGGGGTTAATAGTTTTATTTAGGTGGTGGCGATGTTAAGGGTGGCAGTTCAGTTGTTAATTGTTTTATTTAGGTGCCAGCGATGTTAAGGGCGGCAGATTAGGGGTTAATAACATTATGTAGGTTGCGGCAGATTAGGGGGCGGCAGATTAGGGATGTTTAGACGTGGTTTTTATGCTAGGGTGTTAGGTTTAAACATAACTTTTTCTTTCCCCATAGACATCAATGGGGCTGCGTTACGGAGCTTTTGTTTCCGCAATCGCAGGTGTTAGGCTTTTTTTTGCCAGCTTTTTCCATAGATGTCTATGGGATAATCGTGCACAAGCATGTCAAAGCAGCGCTTGTATTTCGGTGCGGCATGGAGCTCAACACCACCATATTGATCGTACAAGCCTGCTTTTTCCAAACCTGTAATAGCAGCGCTAAAGGGAGGTGAATTAACGCTGCTTTTAAGACGGTCGTTAATTTTCCTATATCGCTCAAAACTCGTAATCTAGCTGCAAGTAAGTAACCAACCATGATGATCATGCGATTAAAGGGACACTGTAGCCAAAACATTTCTTTTGTGATTCAGATAGAGCATGCAATTTTAAGCAACTTTCTAATTTACTCCTATTATCAAATTGTCTTCATTTTCTTGGTATGTTTATTTGAAAAGCAAGAATGTGAGTTTAGATGCCGGCCCATTTTAGGTGAACAACCTGGGTTGTCCTTGCTGATTGGACAGCACCTTTAAACAAGTGCTGTCCATGGTTCTGAACCCACAATTTGCTAGCTCCTTAGCTGAGATGCCTTCTTTTCAAATAAAGATTGCAAGAGAATGAAGAAAAATTGACAATAGAAGTAAATTAGAAAGTTGCTTACAATTACATGCTCTATCTGAATCATGAAAGAAAAAAATTGGGTTCAGTGTCCCTTTAACATCAAGGTGGGTGGGTTTGGTCAGAAGTTGCAGAGCCCCCCAGCAGCCTCTTTAAACTGGCTGCTCTGACTCCCATCATTCTCAGACAGTATCATTTGTCCCAGCAGGAGCCGCTAGGATTCTATTTAAACAGGGGTCGCAGATTCCCCCTAATCCGAGAATGATAGGAGTCATAGCAGCCAGTTTAAAGAGGTTGCTGTTCTGTTTGTACTGGGACCCCCATTGAATGTGTTAGCAGCCAGGGGAGAGGGAATGGTCAAAACATACTCTCTGCAGTGATAACTGGTAACAATTCAGTCCTGCTTGTACTAAAGTGGAATTCAGTCCTGCTTCACCACAGACACATATTTTATTTCTGCATGTTGATGGGCAGTACATGAAATGTGCTGCCATGCTGTATGGGAATTCATATGCTGCAGGGGGGGAATAGCCAGTGAGGGAAGGGTTATATAGAAACTGCCCTGACTGGCTACTTGGTGTTTGTAATGCTGCTCTCCTGACTTATAGAAACATAGAATGTGTCAGCAGATAGGAACCATTAGGCCCATCTACTGTAGTCTGCCTAATTTTCTGAATACTTTCATTAGGGTTCCTGGCCTTATCTTATATATAGCATAGCAAATGCTTCAGGGGTGTATTATGGCCTAGGCACACAAGGCCCATGCCTAGGGTGCCAAATTTTGAGGGGCGGCATTATTTGACATGCTGCCAGCCAGGCCACTATCTTAGGGTAACTATCAGGGGACCGGTGAGCAAAAAGGTTTTTTTTATTTGCGATGTAGCAGCAACTACTAAAGGTGATATTGCATGCAATTCAACGCCCCCTAGAGGCCAGGGAAGTGAGTGTTGGAAGCAGGGCCTCTAATAGTGAGTGGCGAGCCGGCAGTAGCCTGGGGAGCAGGGGTACACAAGGGGCACAACCTGCAGAGAAAAATAAGGAGAGTTAACATCCTGGCTGGCTCTATAATAAAACATACAGCCTTTTTAATGTGCTCAGTTTGCATGCTTATAAACTGCGCGAGCATATATTTGCCACGCAAACTGAGCGCATTAAAAAGGCTGTATTTTTTATTCTGCCCCATGTGCCATGAGGCTGTGATAACACTTTAGGCATTAAGTGCAGGGATCAGAGTGATACTTCTGCCGGTGCGGTGGAACCTTTGACAGCTAGGCTTGTTTATGATGACACGCTGTCTAACTTCCCTGATTGCTGGAATGTAGCAGTGAAGAGACAGCAGGGGTTGGGGCTGTCGGACAGAGAAGACCAGACCGCCAGGCAAGTTACGTTTATGACTTTAAATATTATCTGTTTTTTTTCCGCTGAAGTATGTATGGCCTTTCTTCACTGCAGATAAATGATTCTGATGAAACAACCCCTGTAGGTTGAGAAACGCGTCATAAAATATTAAAATTACATTTTTATTTGAAGTTGTCTGTGTTGTGGTTCATACATACCATCTGAACAAACACACATAAGAATACTCCTTTGCAGCACCTGAAGTCTATACAAGTCCAGACAACAGGAGAGAAACACCAAGTTGCAAACTAGGACAAGTGCCTTTGAGCCTGGCTCTCTACAGTGTACTAGCCACTGTTAAGTGCTAGCCTGCTCTAGCTGATTGGGTAAAAAGCAAGTCTGTGAAAAGAACTGAAACAAGGGGGCAGTTTGCAGAGGCTTAGATACAAGGTAATTACAGAGGTAAAAGTGGTATTTATATAACAGTGTTAGTTATACAAAACTGGGGAATGGGTCATTAGGGATTATCTTTCTTTTAAACAACAAAAATTCTGGTGTTGACTGTCACTTTAAATACCTTGAAAGGGGAAATATGTTTAATCAATTTTAATAATTTGTAATGCGTTGTATTGTGTTTTTAATATAAATACTTTACATTCCAATGTTCTTCACTTAGAAGAAAATGTTCTTTTTATTTTAATATCTATATTTCTATATAAATCTACTTATATATCTGTATCTGTATATATTTAAAAATAAAATAACATTTTCTTCTATGTTGAAGAACAATGGAATGTAAAGTATTCATAAGTACCTTAGGCTTTAGCTTTGTCAGCAAGCAATAAGTCCTTAGGTTTATTAAGTCTATGTAAAGAATAAGTTAACTCATTCACAATATACAAGTCCTGAAGTTAGCATGCATTGGACTTTTGCTATTTCATTATAGGATAAAAATGGACAAAAAAAAAACAATTACTTGTCCAAAATATAATTATTTGCTTATTTTTATAGTTTGCCTGCAAAAAAGTCAGGAATGGAATAGAATGTATGCATACAGGGTTTTCCCATTAAGCCTTAAGCTGCCATACGGCTAGATTTGGAGTTTTGTCGGTAACGACCCGAAAAACTAACGCCGGCTTTTTTCTGGCCGCACCATAAAAATAACTCTGGTATTGAGAGCATTTTTAACGCAGCTTCAACTCTCGATACCAGAGTTTGCTTACGGACGCGGCCAGCCTCAAAAACGTGCTCGTGCACGATGCCCCCATAGAAACTATGGGGCTGTTTGAGCTGAAAAAAAAAACCTAACACCTCAAAAAAGTTTGCGTTCAGCTCCTAACGCAGGCCCCATTGTTTGCTATGCGGTAACCCTTCCTACGTCTGCACTTAACACTCTAACATGTACCACCGAGTCTAAAACACCCCTAACCTTACACTATTAACCCCTAATCTGCCGCCCCCGCTATCGCTGACCCCTGCATATTATTATTAACCCTTATCTTCCGACTCCGTAAACCGCCGCTACTTACATTATCCCTATGTACCCCTAATCTGTTCCCTAACATCGCTGACCCTATATTATATTTATTACCCCCTATCTTGCCCCCCCTCAACGTCGCCTCCACCTGCCTACACTTATTAACCCCTAATCTGCCGACCCGGCAACCTGAGAGCTACTATAATAAAGTTATTAACCCTAATCCGCCTCACTAACCCTATAATAAATAGTATTAACCCCTAATCTGCCCTTCCCTAACATCGCCGACACCTAACTTCAATGGATTAACCCCTAATCTGCGACCGGAGCTCACCGCTATTCTAATAAATGTATTAACCCCTAAAGCTAAGTCTAACCCTAACACTAACACCCCCCTAAGTTAAATATAATTTTAATCTAAACGAATTAATTATCTCTTATTAAAAAAATTATTCCTATTTAAATCTAAATACTTACCTGAAAATTAAATCCTAATATAGCTACAAATATAAATTATAATTATATTATAGCTATTTTAGGATTAATATTTATTTTACAGGTAACTTTGTATTTATTTTAACCAGGTACAATAGCTATTAAATAGTTAAGAACTATTTAATAGCTTACTAAATGTTAAATAATTACAAATTTACCTGTAAAAGAAATCCTAACCTAAGTTACAATTAAAACTAACACTATAATATCAATAAATTAATTAAATAAACTACCTACAATTACCTACAATTAACCTAACACTACACTATCAATAAATTAATTAAATACAATTCCTACAAATAAATATAATTAAATAAACTTGCTAAAGTACAAAAAATAAAAAAGAACTAAGTTACAAAAAATAAAAAAATATTTAAAACATCAGAAAAATATTACAACAATTTTAAACTAATTACACCTACTCTAAGCCCCCTAATAAAATAAAAAAGCCCCCAAAATAACAAAAATGCCCTACCCTATTCTAAATAACTTAATGATCAATAGCCTCTTTTACCGTACCAGGCCCTGAACAGGGCCCTTTGCGGGGCATGCCCCAAGAAGTTCAGCTCTTTTGCCTTTTAAAGAAACATACAATACCCAAGCCCCCCAAACATTACAACCCACCACCCACATACCCCTAATTTAACCCAAACCCCCCTTAAATAAACCTAACACTAAGCCCCTGAAGATCTTCCCACCTTGTCTTCACCATACCAGGTTCAACCGATCCGTCCTGAAGAGCTCCTCCAATGTCCTAATCCAAGGCCCAAGCGGGGGCTGAAGAGGTCCATGATCCGGATGAAGTCTTCATCCAAGCGGGAGCTGAAGAGGTCCATGATCCGGATGAAGTCTTCTATCAACGGCATCTTCAATCTTCTTTCTTCCGGATCCATCTTGCAGACCTCCGACGCGGAACATCCTGCTGGCCCGACGGACTAACGACGAATGACGGTTCCTTTAAGGGACGTCAATCCAAGATGGCGTCCCTCGAATTCCGATTGGCTGGATAGGATTCTATCAGCCAATCGGAATTAGGGTAGGAAAATTCTGATTGGCTGATGGAATCAGCCAATCAGATTCAAGTTCAATCCGATTGGCTGATTCAATCAGCCAATCAGATTGAGCTCGCAATCTATTGGCTGTTCCGATCAGCCAATAGAATGCGAGCTCAATCTGATTGGCTGATTGGATCAGCCAATCGGATTGAACTTGATTCTGATTGGCTGATTCCATCAGCCAATCAGAATATTCCTACCTTAATTTCCGATTGGCTGATAGAATCCTATCAGCCAATCGGATTCGAGGGACGCCATCTTGGATGACGTCATTTAAAGGAACCGTATTCGTCGTTCAGCTTGTCGGCCAGGATGGATGTTCCGCGGTGGAGGTCTTCAGGATGCTGCCGCTTCGCTCCGGATGGATGCCGCTTGGATGAAGACTCAATCGGATGGAAGACCTCTTCTGCCCGCTTGGAGAAGACTTCAGCCGGATCATGGACCTCTTCAGCCCCCCGCTTGGGCTTGGATCATGACATCGGAGGAGCTCTTTTGGACGGATCAGTGTGATACCCGGTGAGGTGAAGACAAGGTAGGATGATCTTCAGGGGCTTAGTGTTAGGTTTATTTAAGGGGGGTTTGGGTTAGTATTAGGGGTATGTGGGTGGTGAGTTGTAATGTTTGGGGGGTCTTGGGTATTGTATGTTTTTTTTTACAGGCAAAAGAGCTGTATTTCTTGGGGCATTCCCCGCAAAGGGCCCTGTTCAGGGCTGGTAAGGTAAAAGAGCTTTGAACTTTAGTAATTTAGAATAGGGTAGGGCATTTTGTTATTTTGGGGGGCTTTGTTTATTTTATTAGGGGGCTTAGAGTAGGTGTAATTAGTTTAAAATTGTTGTAATATTTTTTCTTATGTTTGTAAATATTTTTTATTTTTTGTAAACTTAGTTCTTTTTTATTTTTTGTACTTTAGCTAGTTTATTTAATTGTATTTATTTGTAGCAATTGTATTTAATTAATTTATTGAGTGTAGTGTTAGGTTAATTGTAGGTAATTGTAGGTAGTTTATTAACCTAGTGTTAGGTTTATTTGTAACTTAGGTTAGGATTTCTTTTACAGGTAAATTTGTAATTATTTTAAACTATTTAGCTATAAATAGTTCTTAACTATTTAATAGCTATTGTACCTGTTAAAATAAATACAAAGTTACCTGTAAAATAAATATAAATCCTAAAATAGCTATAATATAATATAATTTATATTGTAGCTATATTAGGATTTATTTTACAGGTAAGTATTTAGCTTTAAATAGAAATAATTTATTTAATAAGAGTTAATTAATTCGTTAGATTTAAATTATATTTAACTTAGGGGGGTGTTAGTATTAGGGTTAGACTTAGCTTTAGGGGTTAATACATTTATTAGAATAGCGGCGAGATTCGGTCGGCAGATTAGGGGTTAATAATTGAAGTTAGGTGTCGGCGATGTTAGGGAGGGCAGATTAGGGGGTTAATACTATTTATTATAGGGTTAGTGAGGCGGATTAGGGGTTAATAACTTTATTATAGTAGCGCTCAGGTCCGGTCGGCAGATTAGGGGGTTAATAAGTGTAGGCAGGTGGAGGCGACGTTGTGGGGGGGCAGGTTAGGGTTAAAAAACATAATACAGGGGTCGGCGGTGTTAGGGGCAGCAGATTAGGGGTACATAAGTATAACGTAGGTGGCGGTCGGCAGATTAGGGGTTAAAATTTTGTTTTCGAGTGTCGGCGATGTGGGGGGGCCTCGGTTTAGGGGTACAAGGTAGTTTATGGGTGTTAGTGTACTTAGAGCACAGTAGTTAAGAGCTTTATAAACCGGCCGTTAGCCCAGAAAGCTCTTAACTACTGACTTTTTTCCTGCGGCTGGAGTTTTGTCGTTAGATGTCTAACGCTCACTTCAGAAACGACTCTAAATACCGGAGTTATAAAAATCCCATTGAAAAGATAGGATACGCAATTTACGTAAGGGGATCTGCGGTATGGAAAAGTCGCGGCTGAAAAGTGAGCGTTAGACCCTATTTTGAGTGACTCCAAATACCCGGCGGTAGCCTAAAACCAGCGTTAGGAGCCTCTAACGCTGGTTTTCACGGCTACCGCCAAACTCTAAATCTAGGCCATAGGGAGGTGGGAGACTAGGGTACATTCAGACATTTTCAATCACATTAACTAAAAAGGGTTAGAGGCAAATTACAATCAGCTAGATTACGAGTTTTGCGTTATGAGTAAAAAAGCATAGTTATGCTTCATAAAGATGCTTTCTTTCATGTAATTGGCAAGAGTCCATGAGCTAGTGACGTATGGGATATACAATTCTACCAGGAGGGGCAAAGTTTCCCAAACCTCAACATGCCTATAAATACACCCCTCACCACACCCACAATTCAGTTTTACAAACTTTGTTGTGAAGCAAGTTTGTGCTAAGATTTCTACGTTGACATGCGCTTCTCAGCATTTTTAAGCCCGATTCCTCTCAGAGTACAGCGAATGTCAGAGGGATGTGAAGGGAATATCACCTATTGAATGCAATGATTTCCCTAATGGGGGTCTATTTCATAGGTTCTCTGTTATTGGTCGTAGAGATTCATCTCCTACCTCCCTTTTCAGATTGACGAGATACTCTCATATACCATTACCTCTACTGATAACTGTTTCAGTACTAGTTTGGCTATCTGCTATATGTGGATGGGTGTCTTTTTGGTAAGTATGTTTTTTATTACTTAAGACACCCCAGCTATGGTCTGGCACTTTATGCATTTATATAAAGTTCTAAATATATGTATTGTACTTATATTTGCCATGAGTCAGGTTCATGTATTTCCTTGTGCATACTATCAGTTTCATATTTGGGAAAAAAAAAACATATTAAGAAATATTTTTTTCTTTCCTGGGGTTAAGTCTTTTTTCAAATTGACTACTTTTTACTCTTTCAAATTGCAGGCAGCATTAGGCCCGCGGGTGCGCCAAATGCTAGACTTTATTGCATCATTCTTGGCGCGAGAAATTTTTAGGCACGAAAAGTACGTCCGTTGACGCAAGTTTGTCACTTTCGGCGTCGTAGTTGACATGGAAGTCTTACACACAATTGCGTTGTTAGTGACGCAAGTGTGTCATTTCTGGATATTGTTGGCGCCAAAATTTTTTCACTTACGTTGTGCGTCATACTTGCCGCCAAATTTTTCATTAGTTTTATACCCCATTGCTGTTTGCCTCTTGCCTTTCTCTGTGTCAGAGGGCTATGTTGTTTGCATTTTTTCCCATTCCTGAAACTCTCATATAAGTAAATTGATAATTTTGTTTTATATGTTGTTTTTTCTTTTACATTTTGCAAGATGTCACAATCTGATCCTGCCTCAGAAGTATCTGTTGGAACGTTGCTGCCTGACATCGGTTCTACCAAAGCTAAGTGCATTTGTTGTAAGATTGTGGAAATTATATCTCCGAATGTCATTTGTAATAGTTGTCATGATAAACTTTTACATGCAGAGAATGTATCCATCAGTAATAGTACATTGCCAGTTGCAGTTCCTTCAGCTTCTAATGTACATGATATACCTATGAATTTTAAAGAATGGTTACTGATTCTATTCAGAAGGCTTTGTCTGCATTTCCACCTTCTAATAAACGTAAAAGGTCTTTTAAAACTTCTCATAAAATTGATGAAATTTCAAATGACCGGCAACATAATGATTTATCCTCTTCTGATGAGGATCTATCTGATTCAGAAGATCCTTCCTCAGATATTGACACTGACAAATCTACGTATTTGTTTAAAATAGAGTATATTCGGTCTTTGTTAAAAGAAGTGTTAATTACTTTGGATATTGAGGAAGCTAGTCCTCTTGACATTAAGACTAGTAAGCGTTTAAATGCTGTTTTTAAACCTCCTGTAGTTACTCCAGAGGTTTTCCCTATTCCTGATTCTATTTCTGATATGATTTCTAAGGAATGGAATAAGCCAGGTACTCCTTTTATTCCTTCTTCAAGGTTTAAAAAATTGTATCCTTTACCAGCAATTTCTATAGAGTTTTGGGAAAAGATCCCCAAAGTTGATGGGGCTATTTCTACTCTTGCTAAACGTACCACTATTCCTATGGAATACAGTACTTATTTTAAAGATCCTTTAGATAGGAAACTTTAATCCTATCTAAGGAAAACCTATTTATATTCAGGTCATCTTCTCAGGCCTGCAATTTCTTTGGCTGATGTTGCGGCTGCATTAACTTTTTGGTTTGAGAATTTAGCACAACAAGAATTGGATTCTGACATATCTAGCATTGTTCGTTTACTGTAACATGCTAATTATTTTATTTGTGATGCCATTTTTGATATTATCAAAATTTATGTTAGATCCATGTCTTTAGCTATTTTAGCTAGAAGAGCTTTGTGGCTTAAATCTTGGAATGCTGATATGACATCTAAGTCCAAATTATTATCTCTTTCTTTCCAAGGTAATAATTTATTTGGTTCTCAGTTGGATTCTATTATTTCAACTGTTACTGGAGGAAAGGGTTTTTTTCTGCCTCAGGATAAAAAACCTAAGGGTAAATCTAAGGCTTCTAACAGCTTTCACTCCTTTCATCAAAATAAGGAACACAAATCAAATCCTTCCCCCAAGGAATCTGTTGCCAATTGGAAGCATTCCTCAAATTGGAATAAATCCAAGCCTTTTAAAAAACCAAAGTCAGCCCCTAAGTCCGTATGAAGGTGCGGGCCCTCATTCAGCTCAGCTGGTAGGGGCAGATTAAGGTTTTTCAAGGATTTTTGGATAAATTCTGTCCAAAATCAATGGATTCAGAGCATTGTCTCTCAAGAGAATCGAATAGGATTCAGAGTAAGACCTCCTGTGAGAAGATTTTTTCTCTCACGTATCCCAGCAAATCCAGTAAAAGCTCAGGCTTTCCTGAAGTGTGTTTCAGACCTGGAGTCTTCAGGGGTAATCATGCCAGTTCCTTTTCAGGAACAGGGTCTGGGGTTTTATACAAATCTATTCATTGTCCCAAAGAAGGAAAATTCATTCAGACCAGTTCTGGGTTTGAAAATGTTGAATCGCTCCGTAAGAGTACCAACTTTCAAGATGGTGACTATAAGGACTATTCTGCCTTTTGTTCAGCAAGGACATTATATGTCTACAATAGACTTGCAGCATGCATGCCTTCATGTTCCGATTCATCCAGAACATTATCAGTTCCTGAGATTCTCTTTTCTAGACAAGCATTACCAATGTGTTGCTCTTCCATTTGGCCTAGCAACAGCTCCAAGAATCTTTTCGAAGGTTCTGGGTGCCCTACTCTCTGTAATCAGAGAACAGGGTATTGCAGTGTTTCCTTATTTGGACTATATCTTGGTACTAGCTCAGTCTTTACATTCTGCAGAATCTCACATGAATCAACTAGTGTTGTTTCTTCAAAAACATGGTTGGAGGATCAATTTACCAAAAGGTTTCTTGATTCCTCAGACAAGGGTCACCTTTTTAGGTTTCCAGATAGATCAGTGTCCATGACTCTGTCTCTAACAGACAAGAGACGTTTAAAATTGGTTGCAGCCTGTCGGCACCTTCAATCTCAGTCATTCCCTTCAGTGGCTATGTGCATGGAAGTTTTAGGCCTCATGACTGCAGCATCGGACGCGATTCCTTTTGCTCGTTTTCACATGAGACCTCTCCAGCTTTGTATGCTGAATCAATGTTGCAGGGATTATACAAATATATCACAGTTAATATCCTTAAATCCCAATGTTCACCAGCGTTTAGTTCAAGGGGCTTCCTTTGTTCGGCCAACCTGGACTGTGATCACTACAGATGCAAGTCTTTCAGGTTGGGGAGCTGTTTGGGGATCTCTGACAGCACAAGGGGTTTGGAAATCTCAAGAGGCGAGATTACCAATCAATATTTTAGAACTCAGTGCAATTCTCAGAGCTCTTCAGTTTTGGCCTCTGTTAAAGAGAGAGAACCGTTCACAACTGTGGCATATGTCAATCATCAGGGTGGGACTCACAATCCCCAAGCAATGAAAGAAGTATCTTGGATACTTGCTTGGGTGGAATCCAGCTCCTGTCTAATTTCTGTAGTGCATATCCCAGGTGTAGACAATTGGGAGGCGGATTATCTCAGCCGTCAGACTTTACATCCAGGGGAGTGGTCTCTCCATCCAGATGTATTTTCTCAGATTGTTCAGTTGTGGGGTCTTCCAGAGATAGATCTCATGGCCTCTCATCTAAACAAGAAACTTCCCAGATACCTGTCCAGGTCCAGGGATGTTTAGGCAGAAGCAGTGGATGCGCTGACACTTCCTTGGTGTTATCATCCTGCTTACATTTTTCCGGCTCTAGTTTTTCTTCCAAGAGTGATATCCAAAATCATCATGGAACAATCGTTTGTGTTGCTGGTGGCTCCAGCATGGTCACACAGGTTTTGGTATGTGGATCTTGTTCGGATGCCGGACCTTTTGTCTCAAGGTCTGTTTTTCCATCAGGATCTCAAATCATTAAATTTGAAGGTATGGAAATTTAACGCTTAGTTCTAAGTCATAGAGGTTTCTTGACTCAGTGATTAACACTATGTTACAAGCTTGTAAATTTGTCTCTAGAAAGATTAATTATCGAGTTTGGAAGACCTACATTTCCTGGTGTTCTTCTCATAAATTCTCTTGACATTCTTTTAGAATTCCTAGAATTCTACAGTTTCTTCAGGATGGTTTGGATAAGGGTTTGTCTGCAAGTTCCTTGAAGGGGCAAATCTCTGCCCTTTCTGTTTTATATCATAGAAAGATTGCTAAACTTCCTGATATTCACTGTTTTGTATACGCTTTAGTTCGTATTATGCCGTCATTAAATCAATTTCTCCTCCTTGGAGTCTTAATTTGGTTTTAAAGGCATTACGGGCTCCTCCATTGGAGCTTATGCATTCATTGGACATTAAACTTCTTCCTTGGAAAGTTTTGTTCCTTTTGGCCATCTCTTCTGCTAGAAGAGTTTCTGAGCTATCTGTTCTTTCTTGTGAATCTCCTTTTCTGATTTTTCATCAGGATAAGGTGGTTTTGCGGACTTCATTTAAATTTTTGCCTAAAGTTGTGAATTCTAACAACATTAGTAGAGAAATGTTTGTCCCTTCTTTGTGTCCTAATCCTAAAAATTCTTTGGAAAGATCCTTACATTCTTTTGATGTGGTAAGAGCTTTGAAATATTATGTTGAAGCTACTAAAAATTTCAGGAATACTTCTAGTCTATTTGCTATATTTTCTGGTCCTAGGAAAGTTCAGAAGGCCTCTGCTATTTCCTTGGCTTCTTTGTTAAAGCTTTTGATTCATCAAGCTTATTTGGAGTCGGGTCAGGCCCCGCCTCAGAGAATTACAGCTCATTCTTGGTCTTCTTTGCATACATTTACTAAATTCTACCATTTTGATGTATTTGCTTCTTCAGAAGCAGTTTTTGGTAGAAAAGTTCTTCAGGCAGCTGTTTCAGTTTGATTTTTTCTGCTGATGTTTTAAGTTTTTCTTTCCATTATGAAAATAACTTATATTTTGGGCTATGGATTAGTTTTTCAGCGAGAAATGGCTGTTGTTTATTTTTATCCCTCCCTCTCTAGTGACTCTTGAGTGGAGTTCCACATCTTGGGTATTGATATCCCATACGTCACTAGCTCATGGACTCTTGCCAATTACATGAAAGAAAACATCATTTATGTAAGAATTTACCTGATAAATTCATTTCTTTCATATTCTCAAGTGTCCATGAGGCCCACCCTTTTTATGGTGGTGTATAAAGCACAATTATTTCCAAATTCCTTTGTTGATGCTTTTTTACTCCTTTCTTTATCACCCCACTTCTTGGCTATTCGTTAAATTGAATTGTGGGTGTGGTGAGGGGTGTATTTATAGGCATTTTGAGGTTTGGGAAACTTTGCCCCTCCTGGTAGGATTGTATTTCCAATAATTCACTAGCTCATGGACTCTTGCCAATATGAAAGAAATGAATTTATCGGGTAAATTCTTACATAAATGATTTTTTTCCCTAATGCCGCTATTACAAGTCTTGCAGGTATAGGTGTACCGCACATGTTTTTGGCCGTCATGCAACGTCAGTACCGCACTTTTAAAAAAAGTCAATTTTCAATGGGACTTTCATAGCGCCGGTATTACAAGTTTGCCTGGGAGGCCAAAAAGTGAGCGGTACACCCTATACTGACAAGATCCTTACCACCATCTAAAGTCAGTAGTTATGAGTTTTACGTTACAAAGCTGTAGCATAAAACTCATAACTAAAGTTTTAAAAAGTACACTAACACTTATAAACTACCTATTAACCCCTAAACTGAGGCCCTCCCGTATCACAAACACTAAAATAAAAATATTAACCCCTTATCTGCCGCTCCGGACATCGCTGCCACTTAAAAAATGTATTAACCCCTTTTCCGCCGTTCCCTGACATCGTCGTCACTATAATAAACTTATTAACCGATAAACCGCTGCCGCCCGCATCGCAAACACTATTTAAATATTATTAACCCCTAATCTGCCGTCTGCCCACACTGCCGCTATAATAAACCTATTAACCCCTAAACCGCCGCCCTCCCACATCACTACATAAATATAATAACCCCTAAACCTAACCCTAACGTAACCCTATGCCTAAGTCTAGTTCTAACGTAACCCTAACACCCCCCTCACAAATATAATTGAAATAAAGCTAAATAACACTTACAATTATTACCTAAATAACCTATTTAAAACTAAATGCATACTTACCTGTAAAATAAAACCTAAGCTAGCTACAAAATAACTAATAGTTACATTGTAGCTAGCTTAGGTTTTATTTTTATTTCACAGGTAAGTTTGTATTTATTTTAACTAGGTAGACTAGTTAGTAAATAGTTATTAATAAATACAAAGTTACCTGTAAAATTAAACCTAACCTGTCTTACACTAAAAACTAACATTAAAAAAAATTAAATGAATCAAATACAATTATCTAAATGACAAAAAAAAATAAACACTAAATTACACAAAATAAAAATGTGTAATCAGCCAATAGGATATTTTACTCTTTAATACTGATTGGCTGATAGAATTCTATCAACCAATCGGAATTCAAGGGACGCCATCTTGGATGATGTCCCTTAAAGGGAACCTTCATTGTACGGCTGGGACCGTATGAAAAGGATGCTTCGCGCCGGATGTCTGGAAGATGGAGCCGCTTTGCGGCGGAAGGATGAAGATAGAAGATGCCGTCTGGATGAAGACTTCTGCCCGCCTGGAGGACGACTTCTTGCCACTTGGATGAAGACTTCTCCTGGCTTCACTGAGGACTTCTTGCCGCTTGGATGAAGACTTCTCCCAGGTTTCGGTGAGGACTTCTTGTCGCTTGGATGAAGACTTCTCCCGGCTGAATGAGGATGGATGTCCGGATCATCGGGGGTTAGTGTTAGGTTTTTTTAAGGGTTTATTGGGTGGGTTTTATTTTTAGATTAGGGACTTTGGGCACCGTAAAGAGCTAAATGCCCTTTTAAGGGCAATGCCCATCCAAATGCCCTTTTCAGGGCAATGGGGAGCTTAGGTTTTTTAGGTAGGTTTTTATTTGGGGGTTGGTTGTGTGGGTGGTGGGTTTTACTGTTGGGGGGTTGTTTGTAATTTTTTTTACAGGTAAAAGAGCTGATTTCTTTGAGGCAATGCCTCACAAAAGGCACTTTTAATGGCTATTGGCAGTTTAGTGTAGGCTAGGGGTTTTATTATTTTTGGGGAGGGGGTTTATTTTGATAGGGCTATTACATTAGGAGTAATTTCCTTCTTATTTTGTGTAATTTCATGTTTATTATTTTTTTAATTTAGATAAATGTATTTTTTTAATTACATTTATTTAATTTTAGTGTAAGGTTTTACTGTAAGACAGGTTAGGATCTATTTCACAGGTAAGTTTGTATTTATTTTAACTAGGTAGTTAGTAAATAGTTAATAACTATTTAATAACTAATCTACCTAGTTAAAATAAATACAAACTTACCTGTGAAATAAAAATAAAACCTAAGATAGATACAATATAACTATTAGTTATATTGAAGCTAGCTTAGGTTTAATTTTACAGGTAAGTATTTATTTAGTTTTAAATAGGAATAATTTAGTTATTAATTGTAATTTTTATTTGGAATTATTTTAATTATGTTAAAGTTAGTGGGTGTCAGGGTTAGGGTTACATTAGGGTTAGGGTTAGACTTAGGGTTAGGTTTAGGGGTTAATAACTTTAGTATAGTGGGGGCGACATTGGGGGCAGCAGATTAGGGGTTAATAACAGTAATGTAGGTTGTGGCGATATTAGGGACAGCAGATTATGGGTTAATAAGTGTATATAGGTGGTGACGACATTGGGGGCAGCAGATTAGGGGTTAATAATATTTAACTAGTGTTTGGGATGCAGGAGTGCGGGGGTTTAAGGGTTAATATGTTTATTATAGTGGCGGCGATGTACGGAGCAGCAGATTAGAGGTTAATAATTTTATTTTAGTGTTTGCAATGCGGGAAGGCCTCAGTTTAGGGGTTAATAGATAGTTTATGGGTGTTAGTGTACTTTGTAGCACTTTAGTTATGAGTTTTATGTTACAGATCTGTAACGTAAAACCCATAACTACTGACTTTCAGGTGACAGTACAGATCTTGTAGTTATAGGGGATACCGCTAACTTTTTGGCCGGACAGGCAAACTTGTAATACCGGCACCATGGAAGTCCCATTGAAAATTGAAAGGTGCGGTAGTTACGTTGCATGACGGCTAAAAAAGTGTGCGGTACAGCTGTACCTACAAGACTCATAATAGCAGCGGTAGAGAAAAAGCAGCGTTATAAAGCTTTCTCACTCATAACGCAAAACTCGTAATCTAGTCGTTGGTTAGGTAAGGTTTGTCAGAGTAGGTAGCAGTCTTCTGAATATATACACCAGCACCACGCTGCCGCACAGATAAAAGAATTGGGATGCATCACAACTCAGGCAGCTTACTTCTTCCCTCTTTCGCTCACTCACTTTCCCGTTACTGAGTGGCGTCATGCAGGGCGGCCCCAACCCTGCAAAACATGATGCAAAACATGATGCCGCGTGCGTCAAGGAGGAGAGTCAGGACCAGCATTCATCTGTCTTACTCCTCTCTCCCCACCACAAAATGAGCGGCGGACATTGTAAGGGCATGTCACAGACACCAGTGTCCGTGTATGAACACCTTGCCTATTCCTGTACATGTGTATATATATATATGTATGTATATGTGCACATACATATTTATATATACAAAACACATAAATACACCTGTATACACATGTATATTCATATATAGACATATATACACACATATTGGAGCCCTTTCCAGTCAAACCCTTTGCTATATACCATATCCCTTTTGACCCTTTTTAAAAACTGTTTATTAATATTAATATGATATATATTTCTTAAAAAGTGTATATAAGTGTGTAATATTTTATTTTAATGTATTTTTTATGTATTTTGTGCAAAAACAAATTTTAACCCTTACAGTTTATTTCAAGTCTGTAGCACAGCTTTGGCTTTCACTTGAGTGCCAACTATTACTTTCAACTTGTAATACCAGCTCAAATTTTTTGCGATATCCATTAAAAGTATAATCTGCGCTTGAGCAAAGTCAACCACAGTAACCCTTCTACGGCTAATGTGCTTTACTATGGACTTTTAAGATCAAAGTTGCACATTCATGGTAGTAATGCTATCATTTGTGTGCCACTTGTAATCTGGCTCTGACTTAGAATCTGTTTTCTTCTAAACTAGTACCTTTTCTAAATAAAGTGTATTTTTATATTCTAATTGATATTATTGTATTCTTCTCATATATATATATGGGGTGGGTTGGGGTGGCAGCAAAATTTGAAGTGCCTAGTGCAGCACAAAACCTAAATCCTGCTGCATTTTAAAGAGATCCTTGGGGCCGCTGGCCACATCAGTTAGTGGTGTAAATGTTTAATATTTTATGAGGGTCGGTCAATGGTCTCACAATATGTGTGCAATCAATCTGCAGTGCGTTGTCTACACGCAGGGGGGAAGACAAGGTTAGGTGGGTGCCAAATTGAAAAATGACAGATGATATATTATTGATCATGATGAGATGATGTGTATATGTGTGTGTGTGCTTGCATCCGTGGGTATGCTGATGCACCATTACCATTAACGTTACCTTTTTATGGGGGGGGGGGGGGGGAAATTTGTACCAGGCCCACTGTTCCTTAGGTCCATCACTGTATGTGTGTATATATGTGTGAGTGTTTGTGCGTGTATTTATGTGTGAGTATGTCTGTGCGCATGTGTATGAATGCATCTGTGAGCATGTTTGTGCGCATGTGTATGTATGCATCTGTGAGTATGTTTGTGCGCAGGTGTATGTGTGTATGTATGTGTGTGATGGTGTGTGCACATGTGTATGCATGTATGCATCTGTGAGTATGTTTGTGCGCATGTGTGAGTGCATGTGTGTGTGTGATGGTGTGTGTGCACATGTGTATGTATGCATCTGTGAGTATGTTTGTGCGCAGATGTATGTGTGTATGTATGTGTGTGATGGTGTGTGCACATGTGTATGTATGCATCTGTGAGTATGTTTGTGCGCAGGTGTATGTATGTATGTATGTGTGTGATGGTGTGTGCACATGTGTATGCATGTATGCATCTGTGAGTATGTTTGTGCGCATGTGTGAGTGCATGTGTGTGTGTTCCAAAAAATATTTTCAAATTGCAGCTGTAAGTGCTAAATAAATTAACCAAAACATCTAACCGTGGGAACAACTTCTTTTTTTTTTTTCTATTTCGTAAATGCCAGACATTAGAAAGTTTTGCCTTAACTAAACAAGAGATCATTGAAGGATGAAGTGAACTCATTTTGAAGTAAAATTAGAAATGCAGCCCCAGAGCATGGTAATGCAACTCAAGCATTAAATGAGCACTTACATGTTTACAGCACAGAAGACTAAAAATATGTCACTTGTCACTTGTAGTATATTTGCTACACAAGTTTAGCTTCACTTGCATGGAAATATTAAAAGCATAAGAAAGTCTGTGTAAGTCTTTAAAATGCTGTGGGATTAATGTAAGTGGTAAACGCGAGATGGAAAGAAAATGATTGTTTGTATAAAGGATTAGCTTGTAAGTCAAATATTTATGCAGATTAGCTAATGAAATTACTTTAAGTGCAAAATGAAGCCTTTGTGTTAGAGCAAACTGCTTCCCATAGTAATATTATTTATTTGACCTTTTCCTCACTAGATAGATCACTGCGACAAAACTATCACACAGCCTTTTAAATATTAGCTTACAGAACTGCAATCTACAAGGAATTAGTTATACAGAACAGACGCTTTCTTATAGTAATAAATTCAAACATCCATTGCTCCCAAACTAAAATGTATAAAAATAAATATCACTTGTATAGCTGTGTGAATAATTTAAGTAGCTGGCTTATCCAAGTGATGTTCTGATACAATGTACAGTCCTAAAAGTACATCTTTAAAGAACTTAATTATGAGAATGTGGTATAAATTAACCACCCATCCGTGTGCGGTATCCAGGGGCAGACTCACAACCAATGGGGCCTTACCCAATCCCGCCCCACTTACCTTGCAATTTTAGGAATTCAGATATTCGCTCACTAAGGGCTAGATTACAAATGGAGCACTAAATTATCAGGCTCAATAGCGCAATAATTAACCAGCCATTACAAGTGGCTGGTTATTGCTACCGCTACCTCGCTGTAGCAGTCAGCGTTCCGATAATTAACCAGAAATCAGATCTCTGGTTAATTTTCTAAAAGTGCCCCAAATGCCCTCAAAATAAAAAGAAAAAATTTATTTTTTAAATAAAATAAAAAATAACTGCACTAGGCAGTTTTGCCATTTTTGGGTTTCTTGATGAAATTATTTACAAACAACTACTACAATCATAAATAGTTGTAAAAGCTTATCTGGGTCCCCTTTGTTCAGAAACGGCAGACATGCATTGCTTTTTGGCAATTAGAAGGCCGCTAAGGAATCTTGAGGAGCCAATGGCTCTCTCAAGTGCTCACGGAGATCTGTAGTATACATTTCAAGCTTTGAATTTGTAAATTTTGGGGATTCCTCTTAATCTGAGGTTATTACAGTACGATCTGACATCAAATTCTGATTATGTTTTGAAAATTTCGGTGTTACTTTAACAAATTAAGATCATACTTTGCATATTTTTGTGTAACTTTTAAAATTATATTGCTCTTAGTATTTTCTCTCTTGTAAAAAAATAGATCACCTCACCTGAGCGGAGAGATTTAGATCAACAGGCACTGAGAATGTGTGAGAATAGTACATGAGAATAGTTTTCACAAAAATGCAATTACTTTGCTAAGAAGTATTTTGCAAAAAAGTGTGTCACTACTGTACAAGTCAGATTTTTTATTTATGTCTTCTTAATCCCTTCAAGGCCTTCATGGGCCCAACACCTGATCAACTGCTTAACATAAAATAAAAACATAAGTTTCTATTTAACATAGAACTGAGAGGGGCCACTCACACATAGTCACTGCCGGATCTCAAATGTTAAAGGCAAGTTTTTAAACAAATGGCTGCTTTCTAAACTTTGATAAATGAAAGTGCCCTGTTTTTAATAGAATTTATAAAAACGGGGCTTTCATTCATCAAAGTAAAAACGGGGCTTTCATTCATCAAAGTTTACCTTCACTTTAAGCTATAATATGGTAGTGGTCATTTTGATACATCTCCAATAGAAGTGCATTTGTATTTGGGCAAATGCAAAAAATACCCAATACAAGTGGCCCTCAGTTTACGCCGGTTCAATTTGCGCTGTTTCAGAATAACAACCTTTTTTTCAGTCATGTGACTGCTATTGAAAAGCATTGAAAAGCAGTGCACTAATTAAAATAGCCAATAGGTGGAGCTGTCCGATTGTGTTGCAGCAAAGTTATGCAACTTAGCAGACTGAAATTGATCTGTGTACACATAGCAGACCAGACATATCCAGCAACAAGATCTAGCGGCCACTTCCCTATTATCTTCCTGTCCAGCTGCTTGAGGTGAGGGTGCCTAACTGCCTATTAATCACTGCAGATTGAAATGCATAGAATAGGTGCAGACCCAATGCTATCTAACATGCTAACAATGCAGAAAACTGTTGGTAGAAAAATACAAGTAAAAAAAACGTTTTTGTTCATTAAACTTAGTTTGATGATGATACAGTCTGTTGTGTGATTATTTAATTAGGTTTATAATGCTGTTTAGCATTTACAGTCTTAATTTCAAAGCTTTAAAAATAATGTATTAGGTGTTACTTATGACAATTTTTAGAGGGGCCTGGAATCTAACTCCCTCACTTCCCATTGACTTACATTATAAACTGGGTTTCAATTTACAATGGTTTCAATTGACAATCATTCCTTCTGGAACCTAACTCCGGCGTAAACTGAGGGCTACCTGTAATATGTATTTTCCCACTTTTTGTGCTGGAGAGAAAACTTTTTACTTTCAACTTGTGATAAGCACACTGCCCATCGTGCACAAAAAACTTACTTCTAGTGTAGTTAGAGCACGAGCAGGAATGATAAATAGTGTTCCAATACTAATCTAGCCCTGAAATGTAATAAGGTTGTTACAGCAGGTATTTCATGACATTTCAATACAGAATAGTCAGCCAGATTACGAGTTTTGCGTTATGGCTGCTCACTAATTACTTGTACGTTATTTTCACTGCTCATCTTTCATAGCGCTGCTATCACAGGTTTGCAAAAAGCAGGCTTGTGCGGGCGATATGGTTGCGTTGAGCTCCATATATCACCCAAATACAAGCGCTGCTTTGACGTGCTCGTGCACGATTTCCCAATAGACATCAATGGCAAGAGCCGGCAAAAAAAAATCCTAACACCTGCGATCGCGGAAACAAAAGCTCTGTAACGCAGCCCCATTGATGTCTATGGGGAAAGAAAAAGTTATGTTTAAACCTAACACCCTAACATAAACCCCACATCTAAACACCCCTAATCCAAGATGGTGTCCCTTACATTCCGATTGGCTGATAGAATTCTATCAGCCAATAGGAATTAAAGGGTAAAAAATCATATTGGCTGTTGCAATCAGCCAATAGGATTGAGCTTTCATACTATTGGCTGATTCAATCAGTCAATAGAATGTGAGCTCAATCCTATTGGCTGATTGGATCAGCCAATAGGATGAAAACTCAATCCTATTGGTTGATTGCAACAGCCAATAGGATTTTTTATTTTTTAATTCCTATTGGCTGATCAAATTCTATCAGCCAATCTGAATGTAAGGGATGTCATCTTGGATGACGTACCTTAAAGGGAAACTTCATTCTTCATTGACCATCAGAAGAAGAGGATGCTCTGCGCCGGATGTCTTGAAGATGGACCCGCTCCACGCTGGATGGATGAAGATAGAAGATGCTGGATGGATGAAGATAGTAGATGCCATCTAGATGAAGACTTCTGCCCACTTGGATGAAGACATCTGCCAACTTCGAGGAGGACTTCTGCCTGCTTGGATGAAGACTTCTGCCACATGTATGAGGATGGATGTCTGGTCTTCGAAAACTGTAAGTAGATCATCGGGTTAGTGTTAGGTTTTTTTAAGCGTTTATTGGGTGGGTTTTATTTTTAGCTTAGGGTTTGGGCAGTAAAAGAGCTAAATGCCCTTTTAAGGGCAATGCCCATCCAAATGCACTTTTCAGGGCAATGGGGAGCTTAGGTTTATTTAGATAGGTTTTTATTTGGTGTGTTTGGTTGTGTGGGTAGTGGGTTTTACTGTTGGGGGTGTTTATATTTTTTTATAGGTAAAAGAGCTGATTTCTTTGGGGCAATGCCCCACAAAAAGGCCCTTTTAAGGGCCATTGGCAGTTAAGTGTAGGCTAGGGTTTTTTTTATTTTGGGGGGGCTTTTTTATTTTTATAGGGCTATTAGATATTTTTGATAATTTTGTTTTTTATTTTGTGTAATTTAGTGTTTATTTTTTTGTAATTTAGATAAAAGTATTGTAATAATTTAAATTATTTTATTTTATTGTAATGTTAGGTTTTAGTGTAAGATAGCTTAGCTTTTATTTTACAGGTAAGTTTGTATTTATTTTAGCTAGGTAGTAAGTAAATAGTTAATAACTATTTACTAACTAGTCTACCTAGTTAAAATAAATACAAACTTACCTGTGAAATAAAAATAAAACCTAAGATAGCTACAATGCAACTATTAGTTATTTTGTAGCTAGCTTAGGTTATATTTTATAGGTAAGTATTTAGTTTTAAATAGGAATTATTTAGGTAATAATTGTAAGTTTTATTTAGATTTATTTTAATTATATTTAAGTTAGGGGGTGTTAGGGTTAGGGTTACATTAGGGTTAAAGGGACACTGAACCCAAATTTTTTCTTTCAGAATTCAGATAGAGCATGCAATTTTAAGCAACTTTCTAATTTACTCCTAGTATCACTTTTTCTTCATTCTCTTGCTATCTTTATTTGAAAAAAAGGGGATCTAAGCTTTTTTTGGGTTCAGAACTCTGAACAGCACTTTTTTATTGGTGGATGAATTTATCCACCAATCAGCAAGGACAACCCAGGTTGTTCACCAAAAATGGGCCGGCATCTAAACTTACATTCTTGCATTTCAAATAAAGATACCAAGAGAATGAAGAAAATGTGATAATATGAGTAAATTAGAAAGTTGCTTAAAATTTCATGCTCTATCTGAATCATGAAAGAAAACATTTGGGTTCAGGGTGCCTTTAAGTTTAGGGGTTAATAGGTTTATTAGAGCAGCGTTGTGGGTGGACGGCAGATTAGGGGTTAATAATATTTAAATAGTGTTTGCGATGCAGAAGGCTGACGGTTTATAGGTTAATAGGTTTATTATAGTGGTGACGATGTCGGGAAGCGGCTGAATAGGGGTTAATACATTTTTTCAGTGGCGGCGATGTCAGGAGCGGCAGATTAGGGGTTAATAATTTTATTATAGTGTTTGCGATGTGGGAGGGCCTCGTTTTAGGGGTTAATAGGTAGTTTATGGGTGTTAGTGCACTTAGTAACAGTTTAGTTATAAGTTTTATGTTAATAATTTTATTATAGTGTTTGCGATGTGGGAGGGCCTCGTTTTAGGGGTTAATAGGTAGTTTATGGGTGTTAGTGCACTTAGTAACAGTTTAGTTATAAGTTTTATGTTACAGCTTTGTAGCATAAAACTCGTAACTACTGACTTTAGATGCCGGTACGGATCTTGTCATTTTAGGCTGTACTGCTCACTTTTTAGCCTCACAGCAAAACTTGTAATACGGGCGCTATGGAAGCCCCTTTGAAAAAGGACTTTTCTTAAAGTGCGGTACTGACGTTGCATGACAGCCAAAAAAGTGTGCGGTAGAGCTATTCTGACAAGACTTGTAATAGGGGTGTTAAGGAGAAAGCATTGTTATGGGCCATAATGATGCTTTTTCACTCATAACGCAAACTCTTAATCTAGCTGAGTACTTATTCCAATTGCTATATAAGTATAATTTTTCCAAAACCTATTTAAGACTATCTATTAAAAAAAAAACTTTGAATAGCTCTTGTAACTTCGAATAGCTCCTGTGGAAGCATCTACATGATTAAATAAAGAACATAGGTCTAATATAAATTTATAAATTCTTCTTGAAAATGTACATATATATTATGTCGATTGTATATATTTTTTTTTATATTTTTTTGCTGTAAACAAAATGTTTAGAAAATTTGCAGCATTTTGAATATTGAGGTTACAGAATTAATTTAAATTATTTTCAACTGAATAAATATGTATAGATGGATTGCTATACTGTGTGTGTCTGTATATATATTGCATTTTCTCAAGTGCGCTAACCCATGAAAATATTAATATTTCATAATACAATGTTCTTCACATAACAGAATATTTTCTATTATTATTCTATTATTCATATATATTTTATTATTTTTAATTTAATTACTATTTTTTTAATTTATTTTTTTCTAACTTTTAATTTGGTTACCGTCACAAAAGTTATATGTACTATGCTTTGCTGAGCTTGTAAACAATAGCTCTAAAAGGAGATAGAAAGAGCTACCATCTGTGCCACTAAACAATTATTTCTTTGCCATCTGTCTTGATATGCTCAGAAATGTTAACTTATTGTCCTTAATATCTAATTGAAAGGGTCCATTGATAAAATAAAAGTAGGACAGGCTGATTAGCTGCTCTTTTCTTAGATGGTTTTTTAATGCATCATGTGTGTCTGAACAATAGTAAATTGTTAACTCTCTCTCTCTCTCTCTCTCTCTCTCTCTCTATATATATATATATATATATATATATATATATATATATATATATATATATATATATATATACTGTATATGCCCATTGTTATAAACAAACAAAGTAATTATTCTGACCAACTGCTTACTATCGGCTAGATTACGAGTTTTGCATTATGAGGGGTGCAGTGCTAATTTGCAGTTTATTCTCACTTATGCTCACTTACCTGCAGCGCTGGTATTACAGGTTTTTATCAACCCGGCGTTAACAGGCAAGAAGTGAGCGTAGAGCAAAATTGCGCTCCACACTGCACTCCAATACCAGCGCTGCTTAAGTGAGCGGTGAGCTGGTTATATGTGCTTGTGCACAATTTTCCCATAGACATCAATGAGGAGAGCCAGCTGAGAAAAAGTCTAACACCTCCAAAAAAGCAGCGTAAAACTCAGTAACGCAGCCCCATTGATTCCTATGGGGAAACAAAATTTATGTTTACACCTAACACCCTAACATGAACCCCGAGTCTAAACACCCCTAAACTTACACTTATTAACCCCTAATCTGCCGCCCCTGACATCGTCGACACCTACATTATATTTATTAACCCCTAATCTCCCTCCCCCAATGTCGCTGCAACCTACCTACATTTATTAACCCCTAATCTGCCACCCCCAACGTCGCTGCCACTATTCAAAATGTATTAACCCCTAAACCTAAGTCTAACCCTAACACCCACTAACTTAAATATAATTTAAATTTATCTAAATAAAATTACTATCATTAACTAAATTATTCCTATTTAAAATTAAACACTTACCTATAAAATAAACCCTAAGCTAGCTACAATATAACTAATAGTTACATTGTATCTAGCTTAGGGTTTATTTTTATTTTACAGGCAAGTTTGTATTTATTTTAACTAGGTAGAATAGTTACTAAATAGTTATTAACTATTTAATAACTACCTAGCTAAAATAAATACAAATTTACCTGTAAAATAAAATGTAACCTAAGTTACACTAACACTACACTACAATTAAATAACTTACCTAAATTAAATACAATTAAATAGATTAAATACAATTAGCTAAATTACAAAAACTAAAAAACAAATTACAAGATATTTTAACTAATTACACCTAATCTAATAGCCCTATCAAAATAAAAAAGGCCACCCAAAATAAAAAAAAACATAGCCTTACCTAAACTACCAATAGCCCTTAAAAGGGCCTTTTGCGGGGCATTCAGCTCTTTTACCTGTAAAAAAAAATACACACAACCCCCCCCCCAAAAACCGACCACCCACACAACCAACCCCCCAAATAAAAACCTAACTAAAAAAACCTAAGCTCCCCATTGCCCTGAAAAGGGCATTTGGATGGGCAAATCCTAACACTAACCCCCGAAGATCCACTTACCGGGAGAAGTCTTCATCCAGCGGCAAGATGTCCTCAAGGAAGCCGGCAGAAGTGGTCCTCCAGACAAGCAGAAGTGGTCCTTCAGACGGGCAGAAGTTTTCACCCAGACGGCATCTTCTATCTTCATCCTTCCGACGCGGAGTGGGTCCATCTTCAAGACATCTGGCGCGGAGCATCCTCTTCCAATGACGACTACCCGACGAATGAAGGTACCTTTAAATGACGTCATCCAAGATGGCGTCCTTTAGATTCTGATTGGCTGATAGAATTCTATCAGCCAATCGGAATTATGGTTGAAAAAATCCTATTGGTTGATGCAATCAACCAATATGATTGAAGTTCAATCCTATTGGCTGATGCAATTAGCCAATAGGATTGAGCTCGCATTCTATTGGCTGTTCCAATCAGCCAATAGAATGTGAGCTCAATCCTATTGGCTGATTGCATCAGCCAATAGGATTTTTTCAACCTTAATTCCGATTGGCTGATAGAATTCTATCAGCCAATCAGAATCTAAGGGACGCCAAGCAGCTACACAACGCATACTTTCAAACAAACTGAAAACCAAAACCAGCGTGTCACAGACCTTTGTAATTGCCCTTAAAGTAGATACAAAACACAGGAAGCCTGTGACAAAACCTGGTGCTAAGATGTTGCAATTAGAACAAGAAAGATGTAGAAAAGGATGATATAAAAAAATAGATTTGTGACAATATGAAAAAAGATGTCATTCCTTCTGTATGTATTATTGCTTGTGGTACCTACAGTATTTATATGTATTGCTGAAGAGATAATTGCTTTTTGTGGCCTTGTAGGTATTATATATGTTAATTGCATAATATATGTAATATATACAGTATGTTAATTGTAATAGTTTTTTTTTTGTTTGCTATTTCACTTGTTTCTAAATGTAGAAATAATTTCTATAAAACTGCATTATGTTCATGCAGTAACTGGCTGCATCGTTAGGAATTTATTATGGAATAATAAACCATAAACATATATATCTGTCTACACATAGTCATACAGGAATTTCATTGTTAAAATTGTTGTGCCTACTTAGACCTTGTTTCCATTGCTGTTGTAAACTGTATAATCTGGTGAAATGTTAGTAACTACAAGTATCTCTATTAAAGTCTATGGAGATGTTTTCTGTACCAGATACATACAGCAATGGGACCTAGGCATACATTTTATGGTAACCAACTATTCTGGTAATTAGTTTCCATGCAAGACAAATCCACAAAAAATATAACACCCATCCAAAAAAATAAAAAAATAAACATCTAAGTAACATACTTTAATGTGTACTTATTTCAACAATCACACCTTCTCCTTCATCTCATTTGTATAATTCTTTTTTTTTTCCAGCATGATTTTTATGGCTTGTGGCTTGCAATTATTTACTGATCCTGGCAATAAATAATTGGCAGGACAGAAATATTTTCTGAACTCGTAATTACTGTTACTTCTGTTAGGAACAATTGCTGCTTGCACATGTCAAAATCCTGCTGCTAACAGAAGCTAAAGGCAACTAATTAATGACAGCACCTTATTAATTGTGAATTCCATTACTTTTTTTCAAAACTAGTTTCATGACCACATGCAAAACATTGTGATCTGTGTATAAGCAGCCAGTAACCCATTTTTCATTATGGCTCCTCAAATCTGAGGTAGCGCATTTGACACATATTTATCAATGTGTGAGCGGACATGATACGAAGTAGCGTATCATGTCCGCCGCCCATCGATAAATGCCGACAGCATACACTGTTGGCATTTATCATTGCACCAGCAGTTCTTGTGAACTGCTGGTGCAATGCCGCCCCCTGCAGATTTGCAGCCGCTAGCAGGGGGTGTCAATCAACGCGATCGTATTCGATCAGGTTTATTTCTGTCTGCGGCCTCAGAGCAGGCGGACAAGTTATGGAGCAAGGCTCGCCGAAAACAAGGGGCATCAAGCTTGATACAGAGCTTAATAAATATGCCCAAATATGTTATTCTAGAAAAGATGAATAAACAAGGGGAAAATACAATATTTATTCCTTGAATAATAATATTTTAAAATTAAAATTCAGTCATTGTCATTTTTTTTTAATTATTATTATTTAGTTTCTTGAAATGCTTGGCCTTGGTCACTATGCACAATATGCTGCTGCCCACGGGTACCATTACTCTTAGACAGACTCTTAGGGGCCAATTTATCAAGGGCCGAATGGCCCCTGATGCCCCTGTTTCCGCATGAGCCTTCAGGCTCTCCGGAAACAGCAGTTATGAAGCAGCGGTCTTAAGCTCCTTAACTGGTCCGCCTGCTCTGAGGCTGCGGACATCAATCCGTCCGATCACATACGATCGGGCTGATTGACATCTCCGGCTAGCGGCCAATTGGCCGAGAATTTGCAGGGGGCGGCATTGCACAAGCAGTTCACAAGAACTGCTTGTGCAATGATAAATCTGTCGGCATTCATTGATGTCTGTCGGACATGATCCACTGAGCGGATCATGTCGGACACACCGATGATAAAGCAGCCCCATAGTCCTAAAAATAAGTATTTTCCTCGAAGATTTATTTACAATTTTTAAAAAATGACTTTTCATGCCATTTGGTTTAGTCATGGTGTAACATGAAGACCTGTTGTTAACAACTGTTCAACAAATGTTGAAAACTGTTGAAAATCAAAAAGAATGTCTAATATGATCCAATCACATAATGATAGTAAATAAATAAATGTTCTTTTTGCTATACGATTTTAATTTTGTTCCTCAGTAGTGATCATTTGTTCTCCTATATGTGATATTGTGATTCAACTGCTTATGTACAATATAATAGACAATGGGGGGTAGTTATCAAGCCGTCTACTTTACCTGCCTTCGCCGGTTCAATACGCCCGCCTAAGCTCGCCTACCATCGCCGCCGCGGACCTGCAAAATTTCGCCTAAGTTATCAAAAAAGCTGTCAAAAAGCTGCGCACCAAGTACGGGGCGATGAGCAGCGGACTGTGATAGTTATCACTCATCAGATCTCGCTGCTCTTCGGCTTTTTGACAACTTTATTGCTAGCCTGTCACTAAGCACCCACACTAACTACACTGTTCTACCCCCTATACCGGTGCCCCCGGAGCCCCCCGCAACTCAATAAAGTTATTAACCCCTAAACCGCCGCTCCTAGACCCCGCCGCAACTCTTATAAATGTATTAACCCCTAAACCGCTGCTCCCGGACACCGCCGCCACCTACATTATACCTAGTAACCCCTATCCTGCCCCCCCTATACTGCCGCCACCTATAATAAAGTTATTAACCCCTATCCTGCGGATCCCGGACCTCGCCGCAACTAAATAAATAGTTTAACCCCTAAAACGCCGCTCCCGGACCCCACCGCAACCTATATTAAACTTATTAACCCCAAATCTGCCCCCCACACCGTCGCCACCTATAATAAGTTTATTAACCCCTATCCTGCCCCCCCTACACCGTCGCCACCTATAATAAATTTATTATCCCCTATCCTGCCCCCCCTACACCGCGGCCACTGTAATAAAATTATTAACCCCTAAACCTAAGTCTAACACTAACCCTAACACCCCCTAACTTAAATATTAATTAAATAAATCTAAATAATATTTCTCTAATTAACTAAATTAATCAAATTTAAAACTAAATACTTACCTTTAAAATAAACCCTAATATAGCTACAATATAAATAATAATTATATTGTAGCTATTTTAGGATTTATTTTTATTTTACAGACAACTTTCAATTTATTTTAACTAGGTACAATAGCTATTAAATAGTTATTAACTATTTAATAGCTACCTAGCTAAAATAAAGAGAAATTTACCTGTAAAATAAAAACTAACCTAAGTTACAATTACACTACACTATACTTTAATAAATTATTCCTATTTAAAACTAAATACTTACCTGTAAAATAAACCCTAAGATAGCTACACTGTAATTAATAATTATATTGTAGCTATTTTAGGATTTAGATTTATTTTACAGGTAACTTTGTATTTATTTTAACTAGGTACAATAGCTATTAAATAGTTATTTACTATTTAATAGCTACCTAGTTAAAATAATTACAAAATTAGCTGTAAAATAAATCCTAACCTAAGTTACAATTAAACCTAACACTACACTATCATTAAATTAATTAAATAAATTAGCTACAAATAACTACAATTAAATACAATTAAATAAACTAACTAAAGTACAAAAAATAAAAAAGCTAAGTTACAAAAAATAAAACGACTGAATGAAGGTTCCTTTAAGGGACGTCATCCAAGATGGCGTCCCTTCAATTCCGATTGGCTGATAGGATTCTATCAGCCAATCGGAATTAAGGTAGGAAAAATCTGATTGTCTGATTGAATCAGTCAATCAGATTGAAGTTCAATCCGATTTTTCCTACCTTAATTCCAATTGGCTGATAGAATCCTATCAGCCAATCGAATCCTATCAGCCAATCGGAATTGAAGGGACGCCATCTTGGATGACGTCCCTTAAAGGAACCTTCATTCAGTCGTCGGCCGTCGGGGAAGAAGGATGTTCCGCGTCGGCGGGATGAAGATGCATCCGGAAGAAAGAAGATTGAAGATGCCGCTTGGAAGATGACATCGCCCGGTTGGAAGACCTATTCAGCGCCGCCTGGATGATGACTTCATCGGATGGAAGATTTCTTCAGTGCCCCTTGGATGATGACTTCTGCCGCTCCGGATCTCCTCTTTGGTTCCATCGGTGGTCGGCTGGCTGAAGACGACTCAAGGTAGGATGATCTTCAGGGGGGTAGTGTTAGCTTTATTTAAGGGGGTTTGGGTTAGATTAGGGGTATGTGGGTGGTGGGTTTTAATGTTGGGAGGGGTTGTATTTTTCTTTTACAGGCAAAAGAGCAGAATTCTTTGGGGCATACCCCACAAAAGGCCCTTTTAAGGGCTGGTAAGGTAAAAGAGCTGGTAACTTTTTAATTTAGAATAGGGTAGGGCATTTTTTTATTTTGGGGGGCTTTGTTATTTTATTAGGGGGCTTAGATTAGGTGTAAGTAGCTTAAAATTGTTGTAATATTTTTTAAATGTTTGTAACTTATTTTTTTTATTTTTTGTAACTTAACTTTTTTATTTTTTGTACTTTAGTTAGTTTATTTAATTGTATTTAAATGTAGTTATTTGTAGCTAATTTATTTAATTAATTTAATGATAGTGTAGTGTTAGGTTTAATTGTAACTTAGGTTAGGATTTATTTTACAGGTAATTTTGTATTTCTTTTAGCTAGGTAGTTATTAAATAGTTAATAACTATTTAATAACTATTCTAACTAGCCAAAATAAATACAAAGTTACCTGTAAAATAAATATAAATCCTAAAATAGCTACAATGTAATTATTAATTATATTGTAGCTATCTTAGGGTTTATTTTAAAGGGAAGTATTTAGTTTTAAATAGGAATAATTTATTAAAGTATAGTGTAGTGTTAGGTGTAATTGTAACTTTATTACAATTTTACAGGTATATTTCTCTTTATTTTAGCTAGGTAGCTATTAAATAGTTAATAACTATTTAATAGCTATTGTACCTAGTTAAAATAAATTGAAAAATGCCTGTAAAAAAAAAAAAAAAAATCCTAAGATAGCTACAATATAATTATTATTTATATTGTAGCTATATTAGGGTTTATTTTAAAGGTAAGTATTTAGTTTTAAATAGGATTAATTTAGTTAATAAGAGAAATGTTATTTAGATTTATTTAATTAATATTTAAGTTAGGGGGTGTTAGGGTTAGTGTTAGACTTAGGTGTAGGGGTTAATAATTTTATTACAGTGGCGGCGGTGTAAGGGGGGCAGGATAGGGGTTAATAAATTTATTATAGGTTGCGACGGTGTAGAGGGGCAGGATAGGGGTTAATAACTTTATTATAGGTGGCGACGGTGTAGTGGGGGGCAGGATAGGGGTTAATAAGTTTAATATAGGTTGCGGCGGGGTCCGGGAGCGGCGGTTTAGGGGTTAAACTATTTATTTAGTTGCGGCGAGGTCCGGGATCCACAGGATAGGGGTTAATAACTTTATTATAGGTGGCGGCGGTATAGGGGGGGCAGGATAGGGGTTACTAGGTATAATGTAGGTGGCCGTGGGCTCCGGGAGCGGCGGTTTAGGGGTTAATAGGTATTATGTAGGTGGAGGTGGGCTCCGGGAGCAGCGGTTTAGGGGCTAATACATTTATTTAGTTGCGGCGGTGTAGGGGGGCAGATTAGGTGTGTTTAGACTCGGGGTACATGTTAGGGTGTTAGGTGTAGACAGCTCCCATAGGAATCAATGGGATGTCTGGCAGCAGCGAACATGAACTTTCGCTATTGTCAGACTCCCATTGATTCCTATTTGATCCGCCGCCTCCATGGCCGGAAAAGTGCAGAGCGTACCTGGTAGTCATTTGATAACTAGCAAAAGTAGTCAGATTGTGCCGAACATCTGGAGTGACGTAAGAATCGATCTGTGTCGGACTGAGTCCGGCGGATCGAAGCTTACGTCACTAAATTCTACTTTTGATAACTAAGGCGAATTAGCCTAGCCACAAATACGCTGCGGAATTCCAGCGTATTTGAGGTTGACGGCTTGATAAGTAGGGGCCAATGTCCTAGGTAAGCTGATAATTTATGTTTTATGTATGTGTTATCATTGGTGATACTCTATATGGGGAGCAGTTTTCTGATTTTCTTTAACAATATGTTATTTACTATATCATCATAATTATGTTTTTATTGTTTTGTCTCAAACCTGCCTACTCCAATCTACCAAGGTCAACTGTTCAACCTGCTCTTTCTGTTCCCTGTATTCTATAAGTAAAATGTAGTAGTTAAATCTAATGTGATATAACCTTTACATTGTCATAAGAATGCACTTTGCTATTCTTCAGGCATTGGCTGTGGGGGTCTTGGCGGGTCGGGGCATCAATGCAGCTGGCCCTTCTCCTACTCAGGCAGCAAGCACGGTGGGCTTTCCAGGGGTCACTGGCACGGTTTGTTCAGGTGTGGTAAGTGCTCTGGCCTACCAGTGATCCTGGCGCTGTTCCATTTTCACGGATGAGGACCTCCTTTTCCAATAACACACTTCTGGTTTGACAGTTGTAGGAAGTGGGTTGGAGGGTGGTCGTCCTACCACATAGAATGTTGCATGGTGGGGAAGCCCTTCCCTTAGACAAGGGTTGAAAGTAGGCTCTAGAAGATCCTTTTTTAGAAACAGATGCCTGGGGGGTGAGTGCTTTAAGTTTCAAGATCACCATTGGCAGCGTGGGGGCAGCAAATTCTTTTTGGCATGTCTGTAAATTCGGCAGGGGTCAGCATCCTGGGTGCGAATGTGCTAGAAAAAAGGAGCAGTCAGGTGAATATGAGCTAGCTAATATATTTGCTAAGGGTGGACGCTCTTGAGCTATGGCTGCATTTATATCCAGATCGCCATGCAGCAAGGTTTCTGCTGGCTACACTCTGGGAGGGTTTTGTGATCCCACTTAACTATTTTGCATTGGGGTCTGGAAGCCACTGAAATCTGAAATCTGTATAAAAGTTCTCTCGGGCAGTTAGGGAGAAATTGCTAAAAGAGGTGAACTTTGGCAGATTGCTGGTCCCTTTCATGAATTACTAATGGATCCCAAGAAACAGCCAGGGAAATTTTGTTTGATACAGCACCTTTCCTATCCTAAATGACGATCAGTTAATGATGCCATTGATTCCAAACTCAGTTTGATGCATTACCAGCACTTAGATGAGATTATGGCCGTAGCTCAGCTGGGGAAGGTGCTTTGTTTGAGAAATTAAACACTAAATCAGCCTTTCGGCTCCTGCCATTACATCCATTGTTGTTTCAATTAATAGGGTGTTTGATGGGGAATAATGCATAGATTGCTGTCTGCATCTGGGTTGTGCTGTGTTGTGTGCATTTTTTGAGACTTTCAGCTCTTTTTTGCACTGGACAGTGGCAACCGTGGTAGATGACTGGGCTGTTGTTCATTATCTAGATGATTTTCTCCTGGTAGGTTCACCCCAGTCAGTTGGTTGTGTTAGGTTTTTTTCTGCTTATGTGTGATATTAAGACAATGCCAATATAAAGGGCTGTGGAAATAGTTACATTGTTATGTTTCTTTGTTAAATCACAAGGATAGGATTTACTATTGTTTGATTCTTGTTTTGATTATTTATATTTATGTGTTTATATGTGTATATATATGTCTGTAAATACATAAACACACATATAAATACATTAATACATATGTACACATATATAGACATATATAGACATATATATATATATGTATATATATATATATATATATATATATATATATACATATATATACATATATATACTGTATGTATATATATGTATATATATATATCATTAGACATGTATATATTTATCTCAAGGTTAAAGCCCTTTGGTGGTTTTTATTTCGAAAACACCAGAGATCTCATATCTTTGAGCCCTTATAACTTTTGTGTGCAATTTTTTTTTTTTAAATAATTTTTATTAGACAGTGTTAATATGAGTGCAAGTGTATTTTGTAATGTATTTTTTAAATGTTTTGTGACACTTTTTATTTTCACCAAACAGCCACATTTCTGAAATCGAGGTAATGATCATAGTGTAAATCAACTTGTAATATCAGCGCAATTTAAAGCTCAATTGCGAAAATCCCTTGCAAAATCGTTTTTATGCCACTTGTAATCTATCCCATAGTATTTTGATTAGACTAACTATATAAAGTAGTCTGAATATTTTTTTTTTATAACTGTTAACTCTTTAGATTGCCGAATTGAACATAGCATTAGTCTGTATTCGTCTGAATAAAGATTAAGCTCATTGTAATATTTATCTTTATACAACAGGAAGTCCACTTTACTGTGATCTCATGGTATTTCACCATACTCTTTCTTAAAGGGACATTGTACTATAAATTTCTGAAATAGCTGGTAATAATTATTCAGCCCCTTAGATACTATTAGCATTTCAATACCTACCATAAATAAAACTTTCAGGACTGCTTTATTTGCAGACTCTTTCACAATTATGAACGCCCTTTTAAGGGCAGTAAAAGAGCTGAATGCCCTTTAAGGGCAATGCCCATACAAATGCCCCTTTAGGGGCAATGGGGAGCTTAGTTTTTTTTTATAGGGCTATTAGATTAGGTGTAATTGTTTTTATTTTTGATAATTTTGTTTACTATTTTTTGTAATCTTAGTTTTTTTTATTTTTCGTAATTTAGTGTTTATTAATTTTTGTAATGTTAGATTTTTTAGTTTTTTTCGTAGTTTTTTTTTTTTAATGTGTAATTTAGGTTTTTTAATTGTTTTTTTATTATTGGAATGGTGATGTTAGGGTTAATTTATAGTTTAATGTCAGTTAGTTTTTTATTTCACAGGTAAGTTTTTATTTATTTTAAGATAGTTATATTGTAACTTTTAATTTAAAGTTAGGGGGTGTTTAATAGTTAATAGTTTAATTTAGTTTTTTGCGATGTGGGGGTCCGGCGGTTTAGGAGTTAATAGGTTTATTTATTTGTGATGTGGGGGGCCGGCGGTTTAGGGGTTAATATGTTTATTTAGTGTCGGCGATGACGGGGAGCGGCAGATTAGGAGTTAATCACTTTATTTAGTTGTTGGCTATGTCGGGGGCAGCGGATTAGGGCTTACTAATTTTATTTAGTGTCCGCAATGTCGGGGAGTGGCAGATTAGGGGTTACTAGATTTATTTAGTGATGGCGATGTGGGTGGGCAGCGGATTAGGGTTTAATAGGTTTATTTAATAGTCGCAAAGTGGGTGGGTGGCAAATTAGGGGTAAATAGGTGTAATATAGTATTTGCAATGCGGGAGGGGTTAATAGGTAGTTTATGGGTGTTAATGTACTTTGCAACATTTTAGTTATGAGTTTTGTGAAACATTTTTGTTTCGCAAAATCCATAACTACTGGCCTTAGATGAAGAAATGGCTTGTGTCGGTATAGGCTGTAATGCAAGCATTTTAGCCGAACCGCACAACCTATATTATGGCGCTATGGAAAATCCCGCACTCAAAGGCAATTATTTTTTATGGACGTTGCGTTACAGGTTACAATGCTTGTGGTATTGCTATACCGCCGCAACTTGTAATATGCGTTACCGGCCATTCCAGCGCAATGGCCAATTTTTCAGCGGTAGTAGCCGTACCGCAACATAACACAAAACTCATTATCTAGGCCACTGTTCTTTAACTGTAGTGGAGAGGATGGTAGAAATGTGTCTGAATATATATGCATTGCATTTAAATAAGATAAAGTTATCTGAAATATTTTTCTTAGTAAATAGTTCATGATTGAGTGAAAGAAAAATATATGAAAGTAACAAACAAATAACATTTTATTTCCTTATATTACTTACAAGTTTTAGCCTGTACTGTGATATCAATTCACCAACCATGCTACAATGAATTTTTTTTTTAGAATAGTAATTGAAGCTTGTTAAGCATGTTTTATTATGTTTGAGCACTGAATATTTTATTAACACACAACAGTCCTATTAAATCTCAATTAAATTCTTATTCGAGGCTAATAATTAAAAGTGGAATTAAAAAGGTTTAATGTGTTTCTAATAGAAACACAATTTAAACGATTCTCCAATCTGTCCAGCATTGCATGCAATGTGACATTAAAGGGACAGTCAAGTCCAAAATAAACTTTCATGATTCAGATAGGGCACGTAATTTTAAAAAACTTTCCAATTTACTTTTATCACCAATTTTGCTTTGTTCTCTTGGTATTCATAGTTGAAAGCTAAACCTAGGAGGTGCATATGCTAATTTCTTAGACCTTGAAGGCCGCCTCTAATCTAAATGCATTTTGACAGTTTTTCACCACTAGAGGGCGTTAGTTCATGTGTTTCATATGGATAACATTGAGCTCATGCACATGAATTTAACGAGGAGTGAGCACTGATTGGCTTAAATGCAAGTCTGTCAAAAGAACTAAAATAAGGGGGCAGTCTGCAGAGGCTTAGATACAAGGTAATTACAGAGGTAAAAAGTGTATAAATATAACTGTGTTGGTTATGCAAAACTGGGAAATGGGTAATTAAGGGATTATCTATCTTTTAAAACAACAACAATTCTGGTGTTGACTGTCCCTTTAAGCAATTTAAGACTAAGGGGCCAATTTATTAAGAGTCGGACGGACATGATCCGATGTAGCGATCATGTCCGCCCGACAATGCTGAATGCCGACAGCATATTCTGTAGGCATTTACCATTGCACAAGCAGTTCTGGTGAACTACTTGTGCAATGCCACCCCCTTAAGAATTGCGGCCAATCGGCTGCTAGCAGGAGGTGTCAATCAACAATATATATTTTATATATATATATATATATATATATATATATATCTCAAATAGAAAAGTACATAGAAAGCGCTGGTCGCTTATACATGCATTGATACAATGAAAAACAATATAGAAACTAACGCCTAGATTTAGAGTTTTGCGTTAGAAGGGGTGCATTAGCTACTCATGCTTTTTTTCCCCGCACCTTTTAACCCCTTAAGGACCAGCGATGTACCCTGTATGTCACTGGCCTTTTTTTGGGACTTGATTGTTTTATAGTGTGTTCTTGCCACCAGCGTTGAGACTGCTCTATTCCACAAAACCTGCTGGAGGGAGGGCTCTAATAGCGTGTTCTTGCTAGACTTGTGCTATTATGTCCTGAAAAAACCCTTAACGACCAGTGACATAAAGGGTACATTGTGGTCATTAAGGGATTAAATACCGCTGGTATTTAGAGTTCACAGAATGGCTGCGTTAGGCTCCAAAAAGGGTGCGTAGAGGCATATTTACCGCCACTGCAACTCTCAATACCAGCGGTGCTTACGGACGCGGCCAGCTTCAAAAACGTGCTCATGCACGATTCCCCCATAGGAAACAATGGGGCAGTTTGAGCTGAAAAAAAAACCTAACACCTGCAAAAAAGCAGTTTTCAGCTCCTAACGCAGCCCCATTGTTTCCTATGGGGAAACACTCTCTAAGTCTGCACCTAACACCCTAACATGAACCCCGAGTCTAAAACCCCCTAACCTTACACTTATTAACCCCTAATCTGCTGCCTCCGCTATCGCTGACCGCTGCATATTTTTTTAACCCCTAATCTGCCGCCCCGTACACCGCCGCAACCTACGTTATCCCTATGTACCCCTAATCTGCTGCCCCTAACATCGGCGACCCCTATATTATATTTATTAACCCCTAATCTGCCGCCCCCAACGTCGCCTCCACATACCTATAATTATTAACCCCTAATCTGCCGACCGGACCTCACCGCTACTATAATAACGTTATTAACCCCTAATCCATCTCACTCCCGCCTCAAAAACCCTATAATAAATAGTATTAACCCCTAATCTGCCCTCTCTAACATCGCCGACACCTAACTTCAATTATTAACCCCTAATCTGCCGACCGGACCTCGCCGCTACTCTAATAAATGGATTAACCCCTAAAGCTAAATCTAACCCTATGTAAGAACGTAGATTTGCTCAATAATATTTATTATAACTCAATAATATTGTGAAAAGTTGGTAGTGTGTCACGCATGTAACTAATTATAAGGATTTTCCTAAATTACAAAGGTGACTTAATATAGCCGTTAAAGTATCAGCTGCAGTCTGGGTTGTTATAGGCAACAGTATGATATTACACGGCATAAGTTATTTAACAGTACATTCCTCAAGTCTCTTATACTTATACTCTAAGTATTTACCCACTCGGTTGTTGAAGAGAGAGTTCAGGCTCAGCTCAGGATTCCGTGTAACGGAGCTTACCCGGCTTCTCAGAGAGGGGAGAGGCGCTGCAGCGATGAGGCGGCCATAGCTGATGACGTAGGCGCCTTAGCTGTTGTGTCGGCTGTCAGCGGAGAAGCGGTCGCTGCTGTTGAATGGCAGAAGAGTAGGCGAAAACACAAGAGGTAGCGTAAGTCTCTGGAAGGTGAAGAGACCTAAGACAAGAGGGTAGTTAATTCCTTTAGTGAGAAAACAGGAAGTGACTGTAGTAACGAATCAGACTTCATTAATCCAGCAATGAAATGGAGACAGGATGTGTCTTTTATAGGGAGGTGGTAATTACTTAAAGGTATAGCGCAACAATCAAGGAAAAGTGAGTTCTCACATAGACCCCCCACCAAGGAAACCACAGCGAGGTTTCAAGGGCGAGGTCTGTCAGGATTCCTCCGATGGAATAGTGAAACAAGCCTTGGAGCTGAAAGGTTGGAAGCAGGCTCCCAAGAGTCCTCCTCATGACCATAGCCCATCCAATGGACTTAATAGAACAATTGACCACGAAGAAGACGGGAGTCAAGGATGCTGTGAACTTGAAACTCCTCCTGGGATACCATATCCGAGGCGCTGGGAAGAACCTTGAGAGTAGGCACATCAGATAAGCAAGGTTTCACTAAGGATATATGAAATGTGGGATGCACCCTCAGTGTAGGTGGGAGTTCCAAAGTTACTGTAACCGGATTATTAATGGAAGCAATGACAAAAGGTCAGAGAAAAGTACGACCCAATTTCTTGCAAGGGTAATGTAGTTTTAGGTTCTTGGTGGATAACCAAACCCGTTGTCCCACCTAATACCGGGGACTATCTCTATGGCGTAGGTTGTAGTACTTGCTCTGTGAAGCTTGGGCTTCAAGAATATGATCCTTCACAGACGAAAAAATCCGAGAGATGTTGTTAACGGTGTCATTGACCTGAGGACAAGGTGACTCAATCTTAGGCAGGAGATCCAGACGAGGATGTAATCCATAATTAACGAAAAAAGGGCTGAACCCAGTGGAAGAATTCACATGATTATTGTGTGCGAATTCTGCCAAGGGCAGGAAAGTCGCCCAGGTATGTTGTTCCTGGGAACAATAACAACATAAATATTGTTCTATGGATTGATTCACTATCTCCGTTTGTCCATTCGACTGAGGGTGGAACGAGGTCGTGAGGCACTGTTCCATATGAAGGGCTTTACAAAGACTCCTCCAAAATCTAGATGTAAATTGCGTTCCATGGTCACTAACAACAGATTTAGGTATACCATGTAGTCTAACTATCTCTTTCAAAAAGAGGTCAGCTGTATGCTTAGAGGTTGGTAGAGCGGTTGCGGGAATAAAATGAGCCATTTTTGAGAAGAGATCAGTGACAACAAATATAGTATTGAACCCATTAGACCTGGGGAGGTCGACTATAAAATCCATTGAGACCTTTTCCCAAGGTCTTTGGGGTACTTGTAGTGGTTGTAGGAACCCACAGGGTCGTTGTTTAGCGTGTTTTGATGTAGCACAAATGGTACAGGTAGATAGGAAGGTCCGTACAGATTTCCTAATACCAGGCCACCAATAAGATCGGAGAAGTAATTCTGTAGTCTTAGTAGTGCCCATGTGTCCCGCAAGGGGTGAGTTATGAACCTGTCGTAGCACTAATTGATGGTGGATGGGTGGCACATATAATTTTCCTTCCTTGTAATACAACCCATCTGTGTGTAGGGTGAGATCCTCCATTGGTATTCCAGTATCAGATAGTTGTGTTTCCTGGATCTGAGATGTTAGGAACCCAATGAAACAATCTGGAGGAATAATGGTAGATGGAGGATTATCAGAGGTAATTCTAGTATGTTGTCGAGACAGAGCATCAGCCTTTCCGTTTTTTTCCCCTGGCCTATAAATGATGTTGTAACGAAATCTGGAGAAATAAAGGCTCCACCGAAGTTGACTTGACGAAAGCGTTTTGTTCGTTTGCAAATATTGCAAGTTCTTGTGGTCGGTGAATATCACTATAGGATGAATAGCTCCCTCCAAAAGGTGACGCCAATGGTCGAATGAGCTTTTAATAGCTAACAACTCTTTTTCTCCTACAGGATAATTTAGTTCTGCAGGTTGTAGGACCCTTGAAAAATAAGCAACGGGATGCAGAGGTTCCTTACATGATGGTCTTTGGGATAAGATAGCCCCAATAGCATAATCTGAAGCATCAACTTCTAACACAAATTGATGGTTCATATCAGGGAATCTTAGGATGGGTTCTGACGAAAATTTATCCTTCAAGAATTCGAATGCTTTTTGGGCTTGAGGTGTCCAGAAAAAAGTGGAGTTCGTCTTGGTCAGGTCTGTGAGAGGTTTGCAAATAGCTGCAAACCCTGGAATAAACTTCCTATAAAAGTTGGAAAAGCCCAGGAAGCGTTGTACGTCTTTTTTTGAAGTAGGAACTGGCCAGTCAACAATGGCCTGTACTTTTCTCTTATCCATGGAGATGCCTTGTTCGGTAATTATATATCCCAAAAAGGTAATGTTTTTTGTCTCAAAAATGCATTTTTCAGGTTTAGCATATAATTTATGCTGCCTCAAATGGGAGAGGACTTCCTTGACGTGAATTCTGTGTTGTGCCAAATCAGTGGAGTATATAAGAATGTCATCAAGATAGACGATAATATATACATCCAGTATGTCTCTAAAAATGTCATTAATGAAACATTGGAATGTTGCTGGGGCATTGCACAGTCCGAATGGCATTACAGTATACTCATAAAGACCATATCTGGTCCTAAATGCTGTAAGCCATTCGTCCCCAGCTCTCATTCTGATCAGATTATAGGCGCCCCTAAGATCCAACTTGGTGAAAAATGAGGCTCCCCGCAATCTTTCTATCAGTTCTGGGATTAATGGAAGGGGATACCTGTTTTTCTTAGTGCGTTTATTTAGTTCCCTGTAATCTATTATAGGCCTGAGTGTACCATCCTTGTTGGTTACAAAAAACATGCCTGCACCAGCTGGAGAAGTGCTAGGTCTTATGAACCCCTTTTTAAGGTTGTCATCTATATAAGTTTTTAAATGTTCCAACTCAGGTTTAGATAGAGGGTACAGGTGCCCAAAGGGAATTGACACACCAGGGAGCAGATCTATAGGGCAATCATAAGCCCTATGGGGCGGTAGAGAGTCTGCTTCGGTTTTATCAAAAACATCTTTGTAGTCGTGATATTGTGGTGGGATGATATCATCAGTATTAGCTATAGATAGAAGAATTGGGTGATTATGTGAATGGTTATGTATTGGTTCTGTAGGGAATGTAATGGTGGAGTGTATCCAATCTATTTTAGGTTTATGGACACTTAACCATTTCATACCCAGTATCACATCAAACATAGGAGAAGTGATTACATCAAGGGATATCTGTTCAGTATTGGTGTTGTCAGTGTTTAATTGAAGAGGAATGGTTTGATGTGTTAAAGGACCACTGGATAACATACTACCATCAATAACTTTTACAGAGACCGGTGTTTGCTTAGTGATTAAAGGTATTTTATTAGTTTTTACATAATTCACATCAATGAAGTTTCCACAGGAGCCTGTATCAATTAGGGCTGTCGTCTGGGTCTTGCAACATTCCCACTGTAGGAAGATAGGTATTGTTAAGTATGATGTAGAAATCAACTTTGAGAAAAAATTTATTTGAGGGACAACTTCCTTACCTAGCTTTTGTTTAGCCAACTAGGGGCAATCTTTTACTTCATGCTTTGAAGAAGCACAGTATAGGCAAAGGTTTAAGTTTTTCCTTCTAGTCTTTTCTTGTAAAGACAGGGGTCCCTTAATAAACCCTATCTCCATTGGTTGCGGAAGATCTTTACCAGGAGGTGTAGATAGCATAGGTACCCTTTTTACAACACCCAGTTTCTCAGATCATCTTTCTCTTAGACGTCTGTCAATTGATATGGCAACCGTGTAAAACTCCTCTAATGTGTCTGGTAAACCAATGCGAGATATTTCATCTTTCAATTCTTCACTTAAACCCAGCCTAAACTGATTTTTTAAGTGAGACCTCGTTCCACATTGAATCTCTAGCATGTATCTTGAACTGGGTTATATAGGTTTCAACCGCATTTTTGTGCTGTTTCAGAGCACGTAAACTATTCTCAGCCGAGATTTGCTTATAAGGATCATCATAAAGAGTTGCCATTTCGGCAAAGAAAGTCTCTAATGACCCCAGAATTGGGTCTTGTCTTTCAAAAAAGGTGTCTGCCCATGCCCTGGGCTCTCCCCTCAAATAGGAAATCACTGTTAGGACTCTTATCCTTTCAGAAGCATAAGTCTTAGGTTTTAATTCAAACAAAAGCATGCATGAATTCCTAAATTCTCTAAGTTGCGAGCGATTTCCAGAAAATCTCTCAGGATTTGACACAGCAGGTTCTGGAAGGTGCTCAGTAGTACTGGGTAGACATGTGCACCGCTAAAAAATTCGGTTCGTTTTCGGTTCGGATCGATTCGGACTTTTCGAATTTCGTTTCGGATCGAATCTGATTCGGCAAAATTTGAATAAATTCGTTTCGGATTTATTCGGATCCGAATAAATTCGTTTCGGATTTATTCGGATTCGGCTGAATTCGGTTCTATTCCGTTCCGAAATTCGGTATGTTTTTAGTACACTAACACCCATTTAGTACACTAAGTCACTAACACCCATAAACTACCTATGAACCACTAAACCGAGGCCCCCCCACATCGCAAACCCTATAATAACATTATTTAACCCCTAATCTGCCGATCGGATATCGCTGCCGCCTACATTATAGCTATTAACCCCTAATCTGCTGTCCCTAACACCGCCGACCCCTACATTATAGTTATTAACCCCTAATCTGCCTCCCCCAACGTCGCCCCAATCTAACTACAAGTATTAACCCCTAATCTGCCGACCCGATATCGCCGCCGCCTACATTATAACTATTAACCCCTAATCTGCTGTCCCTAACACCGCCGACCCCTACATTATAGTTATTAACCCCTAATCTGCCTCCCCCAACGTCGCCGCAATCTAACTACAAGTATTAACCCCTAATCTGCCGACCCGATATCGCCGCCGCCTACATTATAACTATTAACCCCTAATCTGCTGTCCCTAACACCGCCGACCCCTACATTATAGTTATTAACCCCTAATCTGCCTCCCCCAACGTCGCCGCAATCTAACTACAAGTATTAACCCCTAATCTGCCGACCCGATATCGCCGCCGCCTACATTATAACTATTAACCCCTAATCTGCTGTCCCTAACACCGCCGACCCCTACATTATAGTTATTAACCCCTAATCTGCCCCCCCACAACGTCGCCTCAATCTAACTACAAGTATTAACCCCTAATCTGCCGACCCGATATCGCCGCCTACATTATAACTATTAACCCCTAATCTGCTGTCCCTAACACCGCCGACCCCTACATTATAGTTATTAACCCCTAATCTGCCTCCCCCCAACGTCGCCACAATCTAACTACAAGTATTAACCCCTAATCTGCCGACCGCAAATCGCCGCCACTATAATAAATGTATTAACCCCTAAACCGCCGCACTCCCGCCTCGCAAACACTATAATACATTTTATTAACCCCTAATCTGCCCTCCCTAACATCGCCGCCACCTACCTACAATTATTAACCCCTAATCTCCCGCCCCCATCGTCGCCGCTACTATAATAAGGTTATTAACCCCTAAACCTAAATCTAACCCTAACACTAACACCCCCTAACTTAAATATAATTTAAATAAAACGAAATAAATTTACTATAGTTAAATAAATGAATCCTATTTAAAACTAAAGACTTACCTGTAAAATAAACCCTAAGATAGCTGCAATATAACTAATAGTTACATTGTAGCTATTTTAGCATTTATTTTTATTTTACAGGCAACTTTGTATTTATTTTAACTAGGTACAATAGTTATTAAATAGTTAATAACTATTTAATAACTACCTAGCTAAAATAAATACAAATTTACCTGTAAAATAAATCCTAACCTAAGTTACAATTACACCTAACACTACACTATCATTAAATTAACTAAATAAATGAATCATATTTAAAACAAAATACTTACCTGTAAAATAAACCCTAATATAGCTGCAATATAACTAATAGTTACATTGTAGCTATTTTAGCATTTATATTTATTTTACAGGCAACTTTGTATTTATTTTAACTAGGTACAATAGCTATTAAATAGATATTGACTATTTAATAGCTACCTAGTTAAAATAATTACAAAATTACCTGTAAAATAAATCCTAACCTAAGTTACAATTAAACCTAACACTACACTGTCATTAAATAAATTAACTACAAGTACCTAAAATTATCTACAATTAAATAAACTAAAGTACAAAACCCCCCCACTAAATTACAAAAAAAAACAAACACTAAATTACAAAAAATAAAAAAATATTACAAGAATTTTAAACTAATTACACCTAATCTAAGCCCCCTAATAAAATAAAAAAGCCCCCCAAAATAAAAAAAATGCCCTACCCTATACTAAATTACAAAAGTTAACAGCTCTATTACCTTACCAGCCCTGAACAGGGCCCTTTACGGGGCATGCCCCAAAGAAAACAGCTCTTTTGCCTGTAAAAAAAAAACACAATCCCCCCCCCACATTACAACCCACCACCCACATACCCCTACTCTAACCCAAACCCCCCTTAAATAAACCTAACACTACCCCCCTGAAGATCTCCCTACCTTGAGTCGTGTTCACCCAGCCGGGCCGAAGTCTTCATCCGATGGGGCAGAAGAGGACATCCAGACCGGCAGAAGTCTTCATCCAAGCGGGGCAAGAAGAGGTCTTCCATCCATCATACAAGTACCAAAATACAAACAAACACTAAATTACAAAAAATAATAAAATATTACAATAATTTTAAACTAATTACACCAAATCTAAGCCCCCTACTAGCTATTAATATAGCTTCAATATAACTAATAGTTACATTGTAGCTATTTTAGGATTTATATTTATTTTACAGGCAACTTTGTATTTATTTTAACTAGGTACAATAGCTATTAAATAGTTAATAACTATTTAATAACTACCTAGCTAAAATAAATACAAATTTACCTGTAAAATAAATCATAACCTAAGTTACAATTACACCTAACACTACACTATCATTAAATTTACTAAATAAATGAATCCTATATAAAACTAAAGACTTACCTGTAAAATAAACCCTAATATAGCTGCAATATAACTAATAGTTACATTGTAGCTATTTTAGCATATATATTTATTGTACAGGCAACTTTGTATTTATTTTAACTAGGTACAATAGCTATTAAATAGATATTTACTGTTTAATAGCTACCTAGTTAAAATAATTACAAAATTACCTGTAAAATAAATCCTAACCTAAGTTACAATTAAACCTAACACTACACTATCATTAAATAAATTAACTACAAGTACCTACAATTAAATACAATTAAAAAACTAAACTAAAGTACAAACCCCCCCCCCCCACTAAATTACAAAAAATAAAAAAATATTACAAGAATTTTAAACTAATTACACCTAATCTAAGCCCCCTAATAAAATAACAAAGCCCCCCAAAATAAAAAAAATGCCCTACCCTATACTAAATTACAAAAGTTAACAGCTCTATTACCTTACCAGCCCTGAACAGGGCCTTTTGCGGGGCATGCCCCAAAGAAAACAGCTCTTTTGCCTGTAAAAAAAAACACAATACCCCCCCCCATATTACAACCCACCACCCACATACCCCTACTCTAACCCAAACCCCCCTTAAATAAACCTAACACTACCCCCCCTGAAGATCTCCCTACCTTGAGTCGTGTTCACCCAGCCGGGCCGAAGTCTTCATCCGATGGGGCAGAAGAGGACATCCAGACCGGCAGAAGTCTTCATCCAAGCGGGGCAAGAAGAGGTCTTCCATCCATCAGAAAAGTACAAAAAAACAAACAAACACTAAATTAGCAAAAATAATAAAATATTACAATAATTTTAAACTAATTAGACCTAATCTAAGCCCCCTACTAGCTATTAATATAGCTACAATATAACTAATAGTTACATTGTAGCTATTTTAGGATTTATATTTATTTTACAGGCAACTTTGTATTTATTTTAACTAGGTACAATAGCTATTAAATAGTTAATAACTACCTAGCTAAAATAAATACAAATTTACCTGTAAAATAAACCCTAACCTAAGTTACAATTACACCTAACACTACACTGTCATTAAATTAACTAAATAAATTAATCCTATATAAAACTAAATACTTACCTGTAAAATAAACCCTAATATAGCTACAATATAACTAATAGTTACATTGTAGCTATTTTAGCATTTATATTTATTTTACAGGCAACTTTGTATTTATTTTAACTAGGTACAATAGCTATTAAATAGATATTTACTGTTTAATAGCTACCTAGTTAAAATAATTACAAAATTACCAGTAAAATAAATCCTAACCTAAGTTACTATTAAACCTAACACTACACTATCATTAAATAAATTAACTACAAGTACCTACAATTAAATACAATGAAATAAACTAAACTAAAGTACAAAAAAAACAAACACTAAATTACAAAAAATAAAAAAAATTACAAGAATTTTAAACTAATTACACCTAATCTAAGCCCCCTAATAAAATAACAAAGCCTCCCAAAATAAAAAAATGCCCTACCCTATACTAAATTACAAAAGTAATCAGCTCTATTACCTTACCAGCCCTTAAAAGGGCCTTTTGCGGGGGCATGCCCCAAAGAAAACAGCTCTTTTGCCTGTAAAAAAAACACAATACCCCCCCCACATTACAACCCACCACCCACATACCCCTACTCTAACCCAAACCCCCCTTAAATAAACCTAACACTACCCCCCTGAAGATCTCTCTACCGTGTCTTCACCCAGCGGGCCAAAGTCTTCATCCGATCGGGCAGAAGAGGACATCCAGACCGGCAGAAGTCTTCATCCAAGCGGGGCAAGAAGAGGTCTTCCATCCATCAGAAGTCTTGATCCAGGCGGCATCTTCTCTGTTCATCCATCCGGAGCGGAGCGGCAGCATCCTGAAGACATCCCACGCAGAGCATCCTCTTCTTTCTTGATCCGACGACTAGGTGACTGTACCTTTAAGTGACGTCATCCAAGATGGCGTCCCTTGAATTCCGATTGGCTGATAGGATTCTATCAGCCAATCGGAATTAAGGTAGGAAAAATCTGATTGGCTGATTCAATCAGCCAATCAGATTCAAGTTCAATCCGATTGGCTGATCCAATCAGCCAATCAGATTGAGCTCGCATTCTATTGGCTGATCGGAACAGCCAATAGAATGCGAGGTCAATCTGATTGGCTGATTCCATCAGCCAATCGGATTGAACTTGAATCTGATTGGCTGATTGAATCAGCCAATCAGATTTTTCCTACCTTAATTCCGATTGGCTGATAGAATCCTATCAGCCAATCGGAATTCAAGGGACGCCATCTTGGATGACGTCACTTAAAGGTACAGTCACCTAGTCGTCGGATCAAGAAAGAAGAGGATGCTCTGCGTGGGATGTCTTCAGGATGCTGCCGCTCCGCTCCGGATGGATGAACAGAGAAGATGCCGCCTGGATCAAGACTTCTGATGGATGGAAGACCTCTTCTTGCCCCGCTTGGATGAAGACTTCTGCCGGTCTGGATGTCCTCTTCTGCCCGATTGGATGAAGACTTCGGCCCGCTGGGTGAAGACACGGTAGAGAGATCTTCAGGGGGGTAGTGTTAGGTTTATTTAAGGGGGGTTTGGGTTAGAGTAGGGGTATGTGGGTGGTGGGTTGTAATGTGGGGGGGGTATTGTGTGTTTTTTTTACAGGCAAAAGAGCTGTTTTCTTTGGGGCATGCCCCGCAAAAGGCCCTGTTCAGGGCTGGTAAGGTAATAGAGCTGATTACTTTTGTAATTTAGTATAGGGTAGGGCATTTTTTTATTTTGGGGGGCTTTGTTATTTTATTAGGGGGCTTAGATTAGGTGTAATTAGTTTAAAATTCTTGTAATTTTTTTTATTTTTTGTAATTTAGTGTTTGTTTTTTTTGTACTTTAGTTTAGTTTATTTCATTGTATTTAATTGTAGGTACTTGTAGTTAATTTATTTAATGATAGTGTAGTGTTAGGTTTAATAGTAACTTAGGTTAGGATTTATTTTACAGGTAATTTTGTAATTATTTTAACTAGGTAGCTATTAATTAGTCAATAACTATGTAATAGCTATTGTACCTAGTTAAAATAAATACAAAGTTGCCTGTAAAATAAATATAAATGCTAAAATAGCTACAATGTAACTATTAGTTATATTGTAGCTATATTAGGGTTTATTTTACAGGTAAGTATTTAGTTTTATATAGGATTAATTTATTTAGTTAATTTAATGACAGTGTAGTGTTAGGTGTAATTGTAACTTAGGTTAGGGTTTATTTTACAGGTAAATTTGTATTTATTTTAGCTAGGTAGTTATTAACTATTTAATAGCTATTGTACCTAGTTAAAATAAATACAAAGTTGCCTGTAAAATAAATATAAATCCTAAAATAGCTACAATGTAACAATTAGTTATATTGTAGCTATATTAATAGCTAGTAGGGGGCTTAGATTAGGTGTAATTAGTTTAAAATTATTGTAATATTTTATTATTTTTGCTAATTTAGTGTTTGTTTGTTTTTTTGTACTTTTCTGATGGATGGAAGACCTCTTCTTGCCCCGCTTGGATGAAGACTTCTGCCGGTCTGGATGTCCTCTTCTGCCCCATCGGATGAAGACTTCGTCCCGGCTGGGTGAACACGACTCAAGGTAGGGAGATCTTCAGGGGGGTAGTGTTAGGTTTATTTAAGGGGGGTTTGGGTTAGAGTAGGGGTATGTGGGTGGTGGGTTGTAATGTGGGGGGGGGGATTGTGTTTTTTTTTTACAGGCAAAAGAGCTGTTTTCTTTGGGGCATGCCCCGCAAAGGGCCCTGTTCAGGGCTGGTAAGGTAATAGAGCTGTTAACTTTTGTAATTTAGTATAGGTTAGGGCATTTTTTTTATTTTGGGGGGCTTTGTTATTTTATTAGGGGGCTTAGATTAGGTGTAATTAGTTTAAAATTCTTGTAATATTTTTTTTATTTTTTGTAATTTAGTGGGCGGGGGTTTGTACTTTAGTTTAGTTTTTTTAATTGTATTTAATTGTAGGTACTTGTAGTTAATTTATTTAATGATAGTGTAGTGTTAGGTTTAATTGTAACTTAGGTTAGGATTTATTTTACAGGTAATTTTGTAATTATTTTAACTAGGTAGCTATTAAATAGTCAGTATCTATTTAATAGCTATTGAACCTAGTTAAAATGAATACAAAGTTGCCTGTACAATAAATATAAATGCTAAAATAGCTACAATGTAACTATTAGTTATGTTGCAGCTATATTAGGGTTTATTTTACAGGTAAGTCTTTAGTTTTATATAGGATTCATTTATTTAGTTAATTTAATGATAGTGTAGTGTTAGGTGTAATTGTAACTTAGGTTATGATTTATTTTACAGGTAAATTTGTATTTATTTTAGCTAGGTAGTTATTAAATAGTTATTAACTATTTAATAACTATTGTACCTAGTTAAAATAAATACAAAGTTGCCTGTAAAATACATATAAATCCTAAAATAGCTACAATGTAACTATTAGTTATATTGAAGCTATATTAATAGCTAGTAGGGGGCTTAGATTAGGTGTAATTAGTTTAAAATTATTGTAATATTTTATTATTTTTGGTAATTTAGTGTTTGTTTGTATTTTGGTACTTGTATGATGGATGGAAGACCTCTTCTTGCCCCGCTTGGATGAAGACTTCTGCCGGTCTGGATGTCCTCTTCTGCCCCATCGGATGAAGACTTCGTCCCGGCTGGGTGAACACGACTCAAGGTAGGGAGATCTTCAGGGGGGTAGTGTTAGGTTTATTTAAGGGGGGTTTGGGTTAGAGTAGGGGTATGTGGGTGGTGGGTTGTAATGTGGGGGGGGGATTGTGTTTTTTTTTTACAGGCAAAAGAGCTGTTTTCTTTGGGGCATGCTCCGCAAAGGGCCCTGTTCAGGGCTGGTAAGGTAATAGAGCTGTTAACTTTTGTAATTTAGTATAGGGTAGGGCATTTTTTTTTATTTTGGGGGGCTTTGTTATTTTATTAGGGGGCTTAGATTAGGTGTAATTAGTTTAAAATTCTTGTAATATTTTTTTATTTTTTGTAATTTAGTGTTTGTTTTTTTTTGTAATTTAGTGGGGGGGTTTTGTACTTTAGTTTATTTAATTGTAGATAATTGTAGGTACTTGTAGTTAATTTATTTAATGACAGTGTAGTGTTAGGTTTAATTGTAAATTAGGTTAGGATTTATTTTACAGGTCATTTTGTAATTATTTTAACTAGGTAGCTATTAATTAGTAAATAACTATTTAATAGCTTTTGTACCTAGTTAAAATAAATACAAAGTTGCCTGTAAAATAAATATAAATGCTAAAATAGCTACAATGTAACTATTAGTTATATTGCAGCTATCTTAGGGTTTATTTTACAGGTAAGTATTTAGTTTTAAATAGGAATCATTTATTTAGTTAATTTAATGATAGTGTAGTGTTAGGTGTTAGTGTAACTTAGGTTAGGATTTATTTTACAGGTAAATTTGTATTTATTTTAGCTAGGTAGTTATTAAATAGTTATTAACTATTTAATAACTATTGTACCTAGTTAAAATAAATACAAAGTTGCCTGTAAAATAAAAATAAATGCTAAAATAGCTACAATGTAACTATTAGTTATATTGCAGCTATTTTAGGGTTTATTTTACAGGTAAGTCTTTAGTTTTAAATAGGATTCATTTATTTAACTATAGTAAACTTATTTCGTTTTATTTAAATTATATTTAAGTTAGGGGGTGTTAGTGTTAGGGTTAGATTTAGGTTTAGGGGTTAATAACCTTATTATAGTAGCGGCGACGATGGGGGCGGGAGATTAGGGGTTAATAATTGTAGGTAGGTGGCGGCGATGTTAGGGAGGGCAGATTAGGGGTTAATAAAATGTATTATAGTGTTTGCGAGGCGGGAGTGCGGCGGTTTAGGGGTTAATACATTTATTATAGTGGCGGCGATTTGCGGTCGGCAGATTAGGGGTTAATACTTGTAGTTAGATTGTGGCGACGTTGGGGGGAGGCAGATTAGGGGTTAATAACTATAATGTAGGGGTCGGCGGTGTTAGGGACAGCAGATTAGGGGTTAATAGTTATAATGTAGGCGGCGGCGATATCGGGTCGGCAGATTAGGGGTTAATACTTGTAGTTAGATTGCGGCGACGTTGGGGGGGGCAGATTAGGGGTTAATAACTATAATGTAGGGGTCGGCGGTGTTAGGGACAGCAGATTAGGGGTTAATAGCTATAATGTAGGCGGCGGCGATATCGGGTCGGCAGATTAGGGGTTAATAGTTGTAGTTAGATTGCGGCGACGTTGGGGGGGGCAGATTAGGGGTTAATAACTATAATGTAGGGGTCGGCGGTGTTAGGGACAGCAGATTAGGGGTTAATAGTTATAATGTAGGTGGCGGCGATATTCGGTCGGCAGATTAGGGGTTAATAAAATAATGCAGGTGTCAGCGATAGCGGAGGCAGCAGATTAGGGGTTAATAAGTGTTAGATTAGGGGTGTTTAGAGACTCGGGGTACATGTTAGGGTGTTAGGTGCAGACTTAGTGTTTCCCCATAGGAAACAATGGGGCTGCGGTGTTAGTTTTTTTTCAGCCGAAACTCCCATTGTTTCCTATGGGGAAATGCCAAATCTTAACGAGCTAATTCGGATTTATTCGGAGATACGGCAGCTATTTCGGATTCATTCGGTAGATTCGGAAGTATTTTAATTCGGAAATCCGAATCGATCCGAATCTCCGAATTTACCGAATTTACCGAATTTCCGAATTAATCCGAAACGAACCGCACATGTCTAGTACTGGGTTTGGCTGCAAGGGTTTCTCTGAGACAGGCTTTTAAAGCTTGGTTTTCTACCTGTAGTTCACGAAATGAATTAGCCAAAATGTCCACCCTGTCTGACAGACTTTTTAAATGATCTGCCATAGTATTTGTATCCATTGTGGTATAAAGACTGAATTAATTTTTTAACAAGACAAGAAACTGGAAAACACAGTCTATTAATTCAAATCTTGTTATTATTTTTAGGCTGGATTAATATGTAAGAACGTAGATTTGCTCAATAATATTTATTATAACTCAATAATATTGTGAAAAGTTGGTAGTGTGTCACGCATGTAACTAATTATAAGGATTTTCCTAAGTTACAAAGGTGACTTAATATAGCCGTTAAAGTATCAGCTGCAGTCTGGGTTGTTATAGGCAACAGTATGATATTACACGGCATAAGTTATTTAACAGTACATTCCTCAAGTCTCTTATACTTATACTCTAAGTATTTACCCACTCGGTTGTTGAAGAGAGAGTTCAGGCTCAGCTCAGGATTCCGTGTAACGGAGCTTACCCGGCTTCTCAGAGAGGGGAGAGGCGCTGCAGCGATGAGGCGGCCATAGCTGATGACGTAGGCGCCTTAGCTGTTGTGTCGGCTGTCAGCGGAGAAGCGGTCGCTGCTGTTGAATGGCAGAAGAGTAGGCGAAAACACAAGAGGTAGCGTAAGTCTCTGGAAGGTGAAGAGACCTAAGACAAGAGGGTAGTTAATTCCTTTAGTGAGAAAACAGGAAGTGACTGTAGTAACGAATCAGACTTCATTAATCCAGCAATGAAATGGAGACAGGATGTGTCTTTTATAGGGAGGTGGTAATTACTTAAAGGTATAGCGCAACAATCAAGGAAAAGTGAGTTCTCACACCCTAACACTAACACCCCCCTAAATTAAATATAATTTTTATCTTACAAAATAAATTAACTCTTATTAAATAAATTATTCCTATTTAAAACTAAATACTTACCTGTACAATAAACCCTAATATAGCTACAATATAAATAATAATTATATTGTAGCTATTTAAGGATTTATATTTATTTTACAGGCAACTTTGTATTTATTTTAACTAGATACAATAGCTATTAAATAGTTAATAACTATTTAATAGCTACCTAGTTAAAATAATTACAAATTACCTGTAAAATAAATCCTAACCTAAGTTACAATTAAACCTAACACTACACTATCAATAAATTAATTAAATAAAATACCTACAAATAAATACAATTAAATAAACTAACTAAAGTACAAAAAATAAAAAAAGAACTGTTACAAAAAATAAAAAAATAATATACAAACATTATAAAAATATTACAACAATTTTAAGCTAATTACACCTACTCTAAGCCCCCTAATAAAATAACAAAGCCCCCCAAAATAAAAAAATGCCCTACCCTATTCTAAAATAAAAATTGAAAAGCTCTTTTACCTTACCAGCCCTTAAAAGGGCCTTTTGCGGGGCATGCCCCAAAGAAAACAGCTCTTTTGCCTGTAAAAAAAAAAACATGCAATACCCCCCCACCAACATTACAACCCACCACCCACATACCCCTAATCTAACCCAAACCCCCCTTAAATAAACCTAACACTAAGCCCCTGAAGATCTCCCTACCTTGTCTTCACCACGCCGGGTATCACCGATCCGTCCAGAAGATGGTCCGAAGTCTTCATCCAAGCCCAAGGGGGGGCTGAAGATATCCATCATCGGGCTGAAGAGGTCCATCATCCGGCTGAAGTCTTCATCCAAGCCCAACCGGGGGCTGAAGATATCCATCATCGGGCTGAAGAGGTCCATCATCCGGATGAAGTCTTGATCCAAGCGGGGGCTGAAGATATCCATCATCCGGCTGAAGTCTTCTATCAAGCGGCATCTTCAATCTTCTTTCTTCCGGATCCATCTTCATCCCGCCGATGCGGAACATCCATCCTGGCCGACGACTTCCCGACAAATGACGGTTCCTTTAAGGGACGTCATCCAAGATGGCGTCCCTCGAATTCCGATTGGCTGATAGGATTCTATCAGCCAATCGGAATTAAGGTAGGAAAATTCTGATTGGCTGATTGAATCAGCCAATCAGATTCAAGTTCAATCCGATTGGCTGATCCAATCAGCCAATCAGATTGCGCTCGCATTCTATTGGCTGATCGGAACAGGTAAGTATTTAACTTTAAATAGGACTAATTTATTTAACAAGAGTTAATTTATTTCATTAGATAAAAATTATATTTAACTTAGGGGGGTGTTAGTGTTAGGGTTAGACTTAGCTTTAGGGGTTAATCCATTTATTAGAGTAGCGGCGAGGTCCGGTCGGCAGATTAGGGGTTAATAATTTAAGTTAGGTGTCGGCGATGTTAGGGAGGGCAGATTAGGGGTTAATACTATTTATTATAGGGTTTTTGAGGTGGGGTGAGGCGGATTAGGGTATAATAACTTTACTATAGTAGCGGTGAGGTCCGGTCGGCAGATTAGGGGTTAAAAAGTGTAGGTAGGTAGCGGCGACATTGGGGGGGCAGATTAGGGGTTAATAAATATTATGTAGGTGTCGGCTGTGTTAGGGGCAGCAGATTAGGGGTACATAGGGATAACGTAGGTTGCGGCGGTGTGCGGTCGGCAGATTAAGGGTTAAAAATAAAATATTATAGTGGCGGCGATGTGGGGGGACCTCGGTTTAGGGGTACATAGGTAGTTTATGGGTGTTAGTGTACTTTAGAGCACAGTAGTTAAGAGCTTTATGAACCGGCGTTAGCCCAAAAAGCTCTTAACTCCTGGCTTTTCTCTGCGGCTGGAGTTTTGTTTTAGATTTCTAACGCTCACTTCAGCCAAGACTCTAAATACCGGCGTTAGAAAGATCCCATTGAAAAGATAGGATACGCAAATGGTGTAGGGGGATTTGCGGTATTGAAAAGTCTCGTCTGGAAAGTGAGCGTTAGACCCTTACCTACACGACTCTAAATACCAGCGGTAGCCCAAAACCAGCGTTAGGAGCCCCTAACGCTGGTTTTGACGGCTAACGCAAAACTCTAAATCTAGGCGTAAGATAAGGCAAAATCCCACACTAGTTATGCAGTCATATTTGAATAGCTTCATATGGGATTATATATGTGTATAAAAATATTCTTATATGCATATCCTCCTCATTAATCCCCTTTTGGTTTTCCACTTACTTTAGTCTACCCTAATTGATAAGTGGTATGTTTAACATGTCACGGAATCCTACTTGTTGTAGCTCTTATCAGGGCCTCGTTTGTAGTGAATCTTCCTGTCTCCCGGAGTGGCTTTGATATGTAACAGGGGACGGACCTCCCCTCATTGGTTAATGTAGCGGTAACGTGTGTGAGGGTTGAAACATGTTGTGAACTCTGTATCTATAGCTAGTTCATTACAATTACATGTATCTGCGCTTTAGTATACGCTTTCTATACGTTCATACATACAGATGACATGGTAATATCAAAGTACAGAACTTCTCCAATATTTAACTTTTAACCGCTGTATCATTCTTTATTTGTTAATTTCAAAATAAGATGCCTCAGTTATACCTAGAGGATACTTCTGCTCGGGTTCTTATTAAAGCCTTGATATCTTTAATACTTTATCATAGACTGCCATTGAAAGCAATGTGATTTTTTCTCTCTAAAGAGAAGGAAAATATGTCTAAATGTCATATCCACACCTTGTAGCTAACCACAAATCTTCCTAGTGAATACAATAAAATCAGGGCTGGTATTTCATTGGTCTAAGTTTTGGGGTATGATAATTGGAAAACCCCTTAGTATATTAGTATAGACATATGAGCATGCATACATATTCCTGTGTTTCTATGCATTCTATGTTTAAGGAACTGGAGATTACTTTTAGCTTCTATTTAGAATCCTTTTGATCATTTTAGTCTCCCAATTTTGACATTTAAATTTGTATTTTTATATATATACATATATAGGAAAAGAAAAACAAAACACAGAAAACCTAGAGGAAAGCTGCAATATTGATACCTTTATTTAGACCCCATGGGCTCAGGCTGTTTAAGGAATAAATCCAATAGGTCTCTCTTTGTCTCAGTAGTTTCTCTCTGCCCCCCCCTCTGTCTCCCAATTGAACCTCTCAGACATTTTGGGTCCTGGTTGTGTTTAATTCTGTAGTACTCAGACAAGATATGAGATTTAAGATCCTGTTTAATGTTTGTGATGTGCTCATGTAGTCTTATTTTATATAGCCTTGTCGTGCGGCCAATATAGATCACAGCTACACTGAAGTAGGTAGACCACACATTCTGTTTTACAATTGCACAGGGATTGTAGTTCACATGTTCTTTCATAAGTTGTAGAGGTGTTAATTTAGTTGGCTTTCCCCCATTATACATGTGTTCACATGCCACACAATTTAGAATCCATTTTTTATTTTTCAATATGTTCGTTCATAAGCTTAGGTTAAGGGAAATAGAGAGACAGGGAAGAGAAGTATGGACTTTATTTCAATCTTTAATGAGGGATCAATAGGTATAAAACATATAATTTAGAAACACTGGCATATCTTGAAAAAAGATAAAGTTCTCAATGGAATAATAGGGCAAAAACCTGGATTTGTCTTCAAGAAAAATATGAACCTTAAGTACATCTTGGCCCCTATTAAACTGAGAAAGGAACCACATAAGAAAACTTGGTTAGGAGAAAGGGGAGAAAAAGGATTTTACAAATTCAACAAACTAAATTGTGTAGGATGTGAACACAAGTATAATGGGGGAAAACCAACTAAAGTAATTACATCTACAACTAATGAAAGAACATGCAAACTACAAACCCTGTGCAATTGTAAAACAAAATATGTGGTCTACCTACTTCAGTGTAGCTTTGATCTACAGTATATAGAGCGAACAACAAGGCCATATAAAAAGAGACTACAATAGTACATCACAAACATTAAACATGGTCTTAAATCTCATAACATGTCTGAGCATTACAGAATTAAACACAACCAGGACCCAAAATGTCTGAGAGGTTCCATTTTGGAACATATTCAATTTGGAGACAGAGGGGAGGACAAAGAGAAACTTTAATGCTCGTGGGATACTCCTCTATCAGACCAAACTCGGCCAGTAGTCTTGATATCCCGGCTTCAAGCCAGAATGATAGGGAATATCCCAGAGCAGAGAAGGTTTACAAGATGGGGTAAGCAGCACTCACCACAGGCAGGACAGTCCTCGGCGGCAACAGACAGAAAACTAGAGAAAGGTAGTTCAGGGTCAAACCACCAGAAAGGTCAGATAGGCAGGACCTGGCAAGAGCAAGGCAGTTCAGAGGCAAACCACTAGGATGGTAAGGCAGGCAGGGTTTGGCAATAGTAAGGCAGTCCAGAGGTAGACCACTATGATGGCCAGGCAGGCAGGGTTTGGCAACAGTAAGGCAATCCAGAGCAATAGGGGTTAACAGGCAGAGTGGTCAGACTAGCAGAGTTCAGCAGGAGTATATCAATCCAGCAGTTAAAGGGTAAACAGGCAGAGTGGTCAGACAAGCAAGGGTCAGCAATAATATAACAGTCCAGCATAAGAAACAATATTACCCAGGAGAACAGTACGTTACACCTATACTTGGGAAGTGATAGGTAGGACTGAAGTTACTTACATAGGTGCCGGATTTGTGCCACAGGAGACAAAGAGAGACCTATTGGATTCACTCCTTAAACAGTCTGAGCCCATGGGGTCTAAATAAAGATATTGTTATTGCAGCTTTCCTGTATGTTTTTTTTTCTTTTCCTATGTATATATATATATATATATATATATATATATATATATATATATATATATATATATATATATATATATATATATATATTAAAATTTTAATGTAAAAAAAAAAGGAGACTAAAATGATCACAAAAGGATTCTAAATAGAAGCTAAAAGTAATCTACAAGTACCTTACACATAGCATGCATAGATACACAGGGATATGTATGCATGCTCATATGTCTATACTAATATACTAAGGGGTTTTATAAATATCATACCCCAAAACTTAGACAAATGAGATACCAGCCCTGGTCTTATTGTATTCACTAGTGGTTTGCTATAAAGGGGGGATATGACATTTAGACATCTTTTCCTTCTCTTTAGAGAGAAAAAAAATCTCATTGCTTTTTACGGCAGTCTATGATAAAGTATTAATTATATTGAAGCTGTAATAAGAACCTGAGACATCTTATTTTGAAATTAACAAATAAAGAATTGTACAGCGGTTAAAAGTTAAATATTGGAGAAGTCCGGTACTTTGATATTACCATCTGTCATCTGTATGTATGAACGTATAGAAAGCATATACTAAATCGCAGATACATGTAATTGTAATGAACTAGCTATAGCTACAGAGTTCACAACGGTCTGACGTGTTCCAACCCTCACACAAGTGACTGCTTCATTAACCAATGAGGGGAGGTCTTCTCCCTGTTACGTATCATAATTGATATGATATGGGTACTGTTAGGAAAAAGCCACAAGTGGCACCTTTGTTTGTTACTTCTATCTGGAAGTTGTTTATGTGCAATACAAATACCTCATATTGTGAGGATTTTAAATGTGAGTGTGATGAGAGAAGCATTTTATTGAGCGTGTTTTAACTTTATTAAACTGTAGATAGGAAAACCTAGCGCCGGGGAAGTGTTACCTAAAGCTTTGAACAGATGGTACCTAGCTACCAATATAAGTACAGATAGTTAATAATAGTTTGTGGAGCGCCTAACCAAATGGAGGCTAAGGTACTAAAGGCTGCAGAAATTTCTTAGTATGTAAACCTATGTATTTATTTCAACACTACAATTTTAAACAATATATACGAGAACATGGATCCATGCACATAAAAGAAGAATATAATAAAATAAAACTTCTAAAAATACTAAAAATCAAACTCCGAAAAACATGATGTCAGTTAAAAACATGAGAATCTGTATTAGTATGATGCAATACGCTCCTAAGACGGTTTCTAAAGCCCTTAAGACTATGAAAAATCGAATTGGAAAATAGTGTCCAAATATGTCCAACAGTTAAATGCGACCAATTTTCTAGTGATGATCTCAAACGTGAGGAAAAACACACACATATATATATATATATATATATATATATATATATATATGTGTGTTTGTGTATTTATATATATTTGTATGTATGTATGTATATATATATATATATATATATATATATATATATATACAGTATATATGTGTGTGTATATTTATATATGTGTGTGTGTGTTTGTGTATTGAAGTCTATGGGGGAATAAGTTAATGTGGTCGCGATATTCCAAGTTTGACTTTTTGTGCGAGTTAGGTTAGCGCTCGTGCGGAAACTTTTTACTTTCAATTTGACGCAGTAGAGGCTTACTTCTAACAGAGTTAATATGCGAGTGGTAAATAACATTCCACTCATAATCTAGCCCTAAAATGGTAAGAAATTTATATTTTTCTTTTCAGCAGTGTGTTGTGTGCCAAAGCAGATAGAGAAGTTATAGCTGCAATATGAATGTATAGCTTCAGAAGATCCTTGAAAACCCACCTATTCAGAGAGGCTTACCATCTCTCCTCCATCCCGCATCCGAACCAAGCTAATACGTGTACATGAACTGCCTGACTCACTGCTGCAAAAACAACCGATGTAACAAGCTACCCCAACCTTATGTCTCTGCACCCTAAACCTATAGACTGTGAGCTCTCCGGAGCAGGGCCCTCTTCCTCCTGTGCTAGATTTGTTTAGTCTTGTTATGTTTTGTATTGTATCACAAATCTTTGTCAATGTATACCCCTATCATTGTACCCAGCGCTACGGAATTTGACGGCGCTATACAAATAAATGATAATAATAATAATAATAATAATAATATGAATAACGTTAAAAATATTTAAAATCCTAAAGAAAAGGAAATGTTACATGCAGCAATATGGACAAGTTTTTTTATTTTTTTAATTTAACGTTTTCATGTACCAAGCGTCTAAATTCTCCTTACATACAAAACTAAACAATTTGCATATAAAGAAATCAACATGTTCTCTGCTCAAAAATATATACAAAATTTGTAAAAGTAAAAAGGAAGATAAATAAAAATAAGGATTTCTTTTTTAAGTTGTATATTCTCCCCAAAGATCTCAAAATTTATTTAGTACACAATCTCAGGAATATTCAAAAATTGTTCTCTGTACCATCTGAAATATTTCAAAGTGCGTTATGGTGCTTTGTTTTATTGCAAAGCAGATGTTCCTGTGTTGAAAATACCAACATTTTCTGTGTGAGTTATCACTATCAGACATTGAGCAGTAGAGATCCATGACTCAGTTGTAAACAATCAGATACTTTTTGTTAGTTTCATATTCATTTTAAACAACTTGCACTTATCATTTGTATGCAATAAAACAGGTTAAACTGCTGCTTTAACATATACATGAAAGAAATAATATGTAAGTGTTATACATGTATTTTTATAACTTACTGTATATGGTTATTTGAATCACTTTACTACTCAACTTAAAAAAACTCAATACTTTAGTTAAAAACAAACTGATATATCTATGTATAATGACCCCAAATTAGGCATAAATTCTACATATTAAAGAATGAAACACACAAGAGAAATGGGTGTAAAGGCCGCAGCCCGCATTTATTAAAATGATTTAATAAATATATAACTTATAAATTCGATAGAATTCCAAATAACCTGTAAACATATAAACATGAGATAAAGCATAAGGTGCTCGCCACCAGAAATGTACCTTACACTGGCCTCTTTAGGGAGGTACCAATTTACCTAACTTACAGCATACAAAACAAGCACCCCCGCCACAGCACGTCAAAGACAAGAAGACCCCACACGAGCTAAGGCCTTTAACCCACCTCATTCAAGTGGACCCCATCCCTTAGGAAAAGACAACAGCCCGTCTCCCCTTCAAACTCCACATGACAAATACAACCCCCCCCCAAGCTTAGCTACAAAACTACTCACTTTTCTATTAATCTTTTTCCTAGAGGCCTCCAACTTCTTGAAATCCCATGCTGCCCTCCACACTGATCGAGGTTCGATGTCAGACCATACTATGATCAAATTAGGAAACAACTGTGGAAGTTCCACAACAGTATATATATCACTGTGAATAATATTTTGTTGAATCTGTTGCTTTTCCAAGGTACCCACATATCTAATGCTTTGTCCACATATTACTTAAAGGAATTGCTTGTCTTTTGATACTCCTATGAACGGAAATTTGTTTTGGAATTATATCAGAATTGACTGGTACAATATCACAGGAGTTAACTTGAACTTTCTTTGTTAAAAATACAGTTCATTTGTATCATCCTTGTGTACATATGTAGGAAACAACTCTCTTAATCTGTCCAAATCTTTCCTAATACTCTCTACCAAGTCCCTCTAGGACTGAAAACCAAGTCGTTACCTCCCGCATGGATCACCAAAATAGCTGGAGGCTGAAACAACCTAGCATAATCCACCACTTTTCTGATAATCTGGTCCCACCTTAAACTCGGAACCCCAAACCATCGTAACAACACTGTCTCCTCAGAAAAGTTCAACTGTGTTCCTTGATCTTTCACTGCACCTGCCTTACAAGCCCAGTATATATAGGAGTGGTCTACAATACAACAGTGAACTGGACCTGCCAAAACAAATAAACATTCTAAACCTTCAACTCCAGTCTAACATACAAACAAAAACATCCAGACTTCCAACCGTCAATTCTTCTAATCACATTCTCACCTAAACCCAAGCTGGCAGCTTCAGTGGCAGCCCCGATCCAGAAAGAATGCGTGCCAAAATCCTCCACCGCGTAACCCAACCTGGGCAAAACCCGACGGAAAACAGCTAAAAACTGGAAATATGATAATGCTGACCCATCCCTGTGGACAAATAAAGGAAGAAAACTGACAGGCCCAACCTCCAAGAATGCAAACAAATTGACTTCCGGGCAACAAATCCCCCGAGTTTCCCCGATTCTGATCCACTGCCCTAACCCCTCTTGATCTGTTTTTGACTTTCTAAGCCATGTCCACAAAACTCCATCTCTGATTGAAACATCTTTGGCCAGCAGGCCCCCAACCCAACATCCCTCCTATTTGCCCACACCAACTCAGAGATGCGGAAGGCCACAAAAAATGCTAACACTAATGTGGCCCGGAACAAGATTGTCTCAAATACCGATGAGCATGCAACCGCCAGGTTCTCCCTCAACTTCACCAGAATTTCAAAAACCACCTGCTGCCTCCTGTCCCTACACACTTTTCCTTTGCAAATCCCCTTCACAGCCAACTGAACAACAAACATTTTTGTTATGTCTTCCCAACCCAGCAGCTTGAAAAGAAACCCCAATGTTGCCACGTTCATCCTCACCACTGACTTTGACAGGACTCTAACACCCCAATCCTCGATCCATGACAGCAAACCCTGAATCCAGCAAATTATCCATCCCATGCTCGTCTCCCCCACACTCCTTATGTCCCTGACCTACCCCTACACTTCTTCCCCTTCCTGGTCCCCTCTTCCTTTCTCGTTCCCTAACCCCCATAGGAGCCTTTTTTACCAGCCTCTTACTGGCCCCCTTCCCCTTGACTGGCCTCCCAACCCCCTCTCCCTTTGTAGCACTAACCCCTGCTGCCCCACACTACACCCCAGACTATCAATCCCTTGAGGTGCCCACCCCCTTCTACTCTCGCTTCCTGTCCCCCTTCACTACCCCTTTTCTGCAGCCTCTTCCTTGCTTCACTCCAATCCCCCTGCCACTTACCCCTCCTGTCTCACCTTTCAGCCAGGGGAGAGCCCTCCCCTGCCGTTATTACTGCCAAGTGTGCCAATGTCCCCCGTGCCCGATCCATGTGCTCCCGCCCTGCAACACCTAGTTGCTGATCAAGGCCCAGCCCTGCCTTACCTGCCGCAACTCTGGATGGGCGCTCTCATCATTGCCATCACCACTCCCCCCGCCTCTGCCGCCGTCTGGGGAAAAACGATCCAGAGGCCTTGACCGTCTCTGCGGCCTGCGGTGCTGGCTCTTGCCTCCATGCGCCAACTCTGATGTTCCAGGCAGGGTAGCTGCAGCCAGGTTATCCTGCAGCCAAGCCATACCCCTCTCCTCTGCCATCACACTCGCCAGCAAACTGTCCATATTCTTCGGTCTCTGCAACCGCAAGCCATAGTCTCTGAACTTCACCTTGTGGTTGCAGGAAGTCAAGAGGAGGGTCCAGATTCCGCCCCCACCCTTACATACCTTCCCCTCAGGCTCCACCCTTTCTACTACCTCCTGCTCCATTGCCTACATAGGGGTTAAAACCCCTCCATCCATGCTCTCCTCCAGGGAGAATTTTTCACAGAAACACAGATCCAAGTCTTTCCTAAACAAACTCATCTACATCCTACTGGATACAAAAGTCTTTTACACAAAAACATCTGGACTGTGCTGGATTCAGTGCATTTTTTATACAAAAATCAAATCTGTCCATTCTAAATTAAAAGTCATTTTAAACAAAAAAAAAAAGCTCTTTCTATGGAGCTTGATGCCACTCTAAAGACCGCTGCTCCATAACCTGTCCGCCTGCTCTGGGGTGGCAGACAGAAATGAACCCAATTGAATAGGATCGGGTTAATTGACACCCCCTACTAGTGGCCGATTGGCCGCAAATCTTCAGGGGCCGGCATTGCACCAGCAGTTCACAAGAACTGCTGGAGCAATGATAAATGCCGACAGCGTATGCTGTCGGCATTTATCGATATGCGGCAGACATGATACGCTACATCGTATCATGTCCATCTGCAATTTAATAAATATACCCCTAAGAGCCAGATTACAAGTGGAGCACTATTTCACATTCCAATGTTCTTCACATAGAAGAATATGTTTTATTTATTGATTATTTCATATTTCTATATACAGTACATCTTTTTTTTTTTTTTTTGGTACAATATATATCTATACCTATATATAAAACACGGAAGGGGACTGCACTCTCATACTGTACCGGGTACACATCCCATGACCCTGCAACATGCTCAGCCCTGGGTGCTCATTGGCACTCACAGGAAGCTGTGCTTTCCCCAAAGTCACAGGCAGTTAACCCCAGACAGTTCTGGGTGCAAGAACCATAGGGAAAATGTCGACAATGTCCCTTCCAAAAACCTTGGACCCTAAAACAGTCACACAATGCAAGCTCTCAATCCAACAAACTGGGAACAAGTGAAGGGTGCACAGGCTTATGTAATCACCCCAGATATATACAGAACACAGAAGGGGACTGCACTCTCATACCGGACCGGGTACACATCCAATGACCCCGCAACATGCCCAGCCCTGGGTGCTCACCGGCACTCACAGGAAGCTGTGCTGTCCCCAGAGTCACAGGCAGTTAACCCCAGACAGGTCTGGGTGCAAGAACCATAGGGAAAATTACAAAACAAATTAATACAACACACAGAGAAAGTCCAGCACTCAATTACAAGCTCTCAGCTAAGATTAAAAGCAAAAATGGAAGGGTTAGTTACCGCATTTGGCCAAATGGGACAAGCCCAGGTACCACGACAAGGTCCCTTCCAAGAACCTTGGACCCTAAAACAGCCACACAATGCAAGCTCTCAATCCAACAAACTAGGAACAAGTGAAAAGTGCACAGGCTTATGTAATCACCCCAGACATATATAAAACACAGGAGGAGACTGCACTCTCATACCAGACCGGGTACACATCCCATGACCCTGCAACATGCTCAGCCCTGGGTGCTCACTGGCACTCACAGGAAGCTGTGCTGTCCCCAGAGTTACAGGCAGTTAACCCCAGACAGGTCTGGGTGCAAGAACCATAGGGAAAATTGCAAAACAAATTAATACAGCACTCACTTACAAGCTCTCGGGTAAGATTAAAAGCAAAAATGGAAGGGTTAGTTACCGCATTTGGCCAAATGAGACATGATTATATATAAAAGTATAGATAGTATAAAAAAAAATAAAAAAAAAGAATGGGATCTGTAAGAATTCAGATGTTTTTGTATAAAACAACATTGGATCCAGCAGTGTTTGTGATTGTGTGGAAAATGCTTGGATCTGTGTTTATCGCCCTAAATTAGACAAGGTTCTTACAGGATATGGGTGGAATTGAACGGCTCCTGATGTTTGGTGTAAGTGTATTGGATCCAGCAGTATCTAGATTTGTATGAAAAAAAGTGTGTGTCTGTCTAAAATAGACACAAATCTAGAATGATCTTGGTGTTTTATTTTATTTTTATTTCTTTTTTGTAAAAACAACAACAAAGGCAAAATCTGTTAGGATACAAATGTTTTGTGCAAGACAGCACTGAATACAGAAAGTTGTAGATGTGGTGTCCATTACAATCCTTTAGAAAAATGTATCTAATTGAATCAACCAATAGGAATGAGAGCTGTTTAAATCATACTGGCTGTTCAAATCAGTTAACAGGATTTTAGTTTAGTTTTTTTTTTATTCTGTGGGTTTGGGGGGTGGGTGTTTGTAATGATAGGGGGTGTTTGTTGTAATCTTTTAGCAAAAGAGCTGTTAACTTTAGGGCAATGCCCTACAAAAGGCCCTTTTAAGGGCCCTTGGTAGTTTATTATAGATTAGGGTTTTTCTATTTTGGGGTGTCTTTTTTTTTTTAATGGGGTATAAGAATATGAATAATTTCTTTTGTTTTGAATAATTTTGTTTGTTATTTTTTGTAATGGCAGCTTTTTTATTTTTTGTAATTTTAGTGTTTATTATTTTTTACAATTGTAGTTTAAATTTTTTAGTAATCTTACACCTAGATTACGAGTTTTGCGTTAGGAGGGGTGCGGTGCTAACAAGCAGTTTTCCCTCACCGCTCACCTGCAGACTACGCTGGTATTACGGGTTTTTACAAACCCGGCATTAGCCGCAGAAAAGTGAGCGGAGAGCAACATTTTGCTCCACATCTCACCTCAATGCCAGCGCTGCTTACGGTAGCGGTGAGCTGGCAAAACATGCTTGTGCATGATTTCCCCATAGGAATCAATGGGGGAGAGCCGGCTGAAAAAAAACCTAACACCTGCAAAAAAGCAGCGTTCAGCTCTTAACGCAGCCCCATTGATTCCTATGGGGAAAATATTTTTATGTCTACACCTAACACCCTAACATGAACCCAGAGTCTAAACACCGATGTTAGGGACGGCAAATTAGGGGTTAGCAAAATTTAACTAGTGTTTGCGATGAGGAAGTGCGGCGGTTTAGGGGTTAATATATTTTTTATAGTGGCGGCGATGTTCGGTTCGGCAGATTAGGGGTTAAAAAATTATTTTAATGTTTGCGATGTGGGGGGGGGCTTGGTTTAGGGGTTAATATGTAGTTTATGGGTGTGAGTTTACTTTTTAGCACTTTAGTTAAGAGTTTTAACTACTGACTTTTAAATGCGGTACCAGTCTTGACAGGAGTGGCTGTAACGCTCACTATGAGGAAGACTCATAATACCGGCGTTAGGCAAATCCCATTGAAACAAATAGGATACGCAATTGACGTAAGTGGATTTGCGGTATTTTCGAGTCTGGCCAAAAAAGTGAGCAGTGAGCCTGTCATTTCAAGACTCGTAATACCAGCGGCCGTTAAAAAGCAGCGTTGGGACCTCTCAACGCTGCTTTTAAGGCTAACGCAAGACTTGTAATCTAGCCTTTAGTTTTTTTTTATTTTTAGTAATGTTAGGTTTTTTTAGTTTAAGCTTAGGTTTTGTATTTATTTTAGCTAGGTTGTTAGTAAATAGTTATATTGTAGCTAGATTAGGTTTTATTTTTATTTCACAGGTAACTTTTAAATAGGTAGTTAGTTAATAATTGTAACTTTAATTTAGGTCTATTTTAATTATGTTAAAGTTAGGGAGTGTTATGTTTAGGAGTTAATATAGTTTAATTTAGGTTGTTGCGATGTGGGGCGGCAGTTTAGGGGTTAATAGGTTTAATTAGTGTTGGCGATGTGGGTGTACGGCGGTTTAGGGGTTAATAGGTTTAGTTAGTGTCGGCAATGTCGGGGAACTGCAGTTTAAAGCTTAATAGGTTTAGTTAGTGTTGGCGATGTCAGGGAACTGAGGTTTAGGGGTTAATAGGTTTAATTAGTGTTGCCAATGTTTGGGAATGGTGGTTTAGGGGTTAAAAGGGTTATTTAGTGTTTTGTTAGTGTTAGCGATGTCGGGAAACTGCGGTTTAGGGGTTAATAGGTTTAGTTAGTTTTGGCAATGTGGGTGTATGGCGGTTTAGGGGTTGATAGGTTTATTTAGTGTTTTAGTTAATGTTGGCGATGTGGGTGTAATTAGTGTTGCCAATGTTTGGGAATGGTGGTTTAGGGGTTAATAGGGTTATTTAGTGTTTTGTTAGTGTTAGCGATGTCGGGGAACTGCGGTTTATGGGTTAATAGGTTTAGCTAGTGTCGGCGATGTCGGGGAACTGCAGTTTAGGGGTTAATAGGTTTAGTTAGTGTTGGCGATGTTGGGGTACTGTGGTTTTGAGGTTAAAAGGTTTAGTTAGTGTTGGTGATGTTTGGGAATTGCTATTTAAGGGTTAATAGGTTTAGTTAGTGTCGAGGAAACTGCAGTTTAGGGGTTAATAGGTTTAATTAGTGTCGGCAATGTTGGGGAACTGCAGTTTAGGGGTTAATAGGTTTAGTTAGTGTCCGCGATGTTGGGTAACGGTGGTTTAGGGGTTAATAGCTTTATTTAGTGATTTAGTTAGTGTCTGCGATGTTGGAGAACTGTGGTTGAAGGATATGGACTATTGGAAATATATAGATTGTTTTTTCCAATTTTTTTTTATATGACCTACTAAACGATGACAATATCTAGTCATAAGAAGGATAACTCTGAGTTAGCCATGATATTAGCCTATAATCATTTGCTCCAAAGGCTTTGTTAGTGAAATTGCCTGGTTAAAATCACTGGAATATTTGCAAATTGCTCTGAGGGTGCATTAACAGATTATCTTTTCCTTTCTGTCCATTCCCATGAAAGAGAGCAGTGGAAGAAGAACTTTTAGGCACAAGAAAGAATTCCCAATGTGAATAGAGCAATAGACTGGCATTCTGGATACCCTAAGGAATTAGGTACTGAAGCAGCTCCAAATTGGGGTTAATTCCAATTCTTTAGAAATGCACATTTAATATAAAAAAAGAGATCTTAAACAGTTTAATTAAAATCACCAAATGCCAATATGAAATAAAAAAATAAAAAAAAACATTTCTAGATGTTGCAGATGGGATTTCATTTTTCTTGCATCTCCTGCAGATCTTGTTAGCTGTATGAGATATCATGGAAATGTCTAAAAAACATATACATATATAAACTTCTATCCTTCCCACTACTGACAGACTATACAATGTAGATAAATATAGGTTTAATTAATCTAGACCATATCTTTATATCTACATTTAAAATGTGGTTTGTAGTCATTTCAGAGCATATTGCATATGTGCAACATAAAAGAATTATTAGAAATTTTCTAGCAATATTTGCAAACATATTGAAAAGGCCACAATCAAATCCCCTTTAGTGCAAAATGGTCCAGAAAACCTGTTTTAAAATATGGAGAAAAAGAATTTCCTGCATCGTATAGGTGATATCAGAAATAATTTTTTTCCAATACAGAAATGGTGTTATAGTTTGTAATGTGTAGTCCTCCGTAAAAACAATCTTTACTTCAATATAACTTATATGATTGACCCTTTAAATGCTGTGTCCCTCTGTCCTGAAGTTACACAGGCTATCGGTGCAAAGCTTAGTTGCTCATGAATTTGAAGCTTAGTTGCTCATGAATTTCAAGCATAAAGGTTCATAATAATAGGTTTAAGGGGTTAGTCTTGAATATGATAATTCTTCTCTATAACTTTGTGTTGTTTTAAAAAGAATGGAGTGATCCTTTTCTGCCACAAGCTCTGTTACAGGTTAAAAGAAGTGAATGAGAGCTGGGAATGTTTTGTCATATATAACAGATAGTCTTATAATTATTTAAATTGTGTATGGTAATTATTAAACTCATTGTCCACTATATGTGTCTTTTGAAGCTTTTATTTTTAATATAATTTTAATTAAAACATATTTTTGTAAATATAAACATACGTTCTAATATTTTATTGAATTAAATAATCTGCTTCCTCTGTAGCTGCAGATAGCTCTTTAGTTATTTTAGAACTTCTTATAGTTTGGATTGGAAACATAGGACAAGATTTAATTTGCAGCATCGGAAGCAAAACACGGTGACGCCAATTTTTAGTCTATTCAAGAGATCACATATATGACGCGTATATTTTACACGTCGCCCGCAGTTTTTACTTCCATAAACTAACATAGAACCGTCATTGTGACTCATATCACATATTCAGCGCAAGGACTTACACACGCAGAATGGATACATTTTACTCCAATTCAGCCTTGCCACACATAGGCAGATGCAGCAAGCCTTGGGCAGACTATGAAAGTCTCCCTAGAAGCCTTAACAAACACCTAACACATGCGCAATATCAACCTCTAAACCGCCATCCCCTCACATCTCAATAACTAATAAAAGCATCAACCCCTAATTCGAAAACCCCCCACATAGCAAACTACCTTATAAAACTATTAACCTCTAATCTGCCGACCCCCACAACACAAATAACCTAATCACACTTATAACCTCTAATCCACCAACCCCCCACAATGCAAAGGTACCTAATTACACTATTAACCTCTAATCTGCCAACCCCCCATAATGCAAAGTATCTAATAAAACTATATAGCCCTAAACTGCCATCCACCCACAACGCATAGTATCTAATAAAACTATTAACCCCTAATCCGCCAAACCCCCACATCACAAACTACCTAATAAAACTATTAACCCTTAAACTGCCAACCCCCCGCAACGCAAACAGCTAATTAACCTATTAACTCCTAAACCGCTAACACCTCACGTCTCAAAGTATTAATCTAATACAGAGCTTTCCAAACTTTTCATGTAGGTGACACACTTTTTAGACCCACATCATTTTGCGACACAGTAATTCAGTTGTACTAGCAAACAGGAGGTTAAACTAACTTGTTTTAAGAGATACAGACACATACATACATTATATAATAACGAAATATATTTACAAGTAACAGTAAGTATGTGCAAGAATTAAAAAAAGTTTAATAACACCAATAGCTAATTACTATTTTAATAGGATGTATGAGGTTGATGGGATGAACACAGTTTCTGAATATTCGGTGGAATATTAGATAAAGACACTCGTATTTTATCATCAAGCATTTTTAAGCTTCCACTTCCTATCCATATATCCAGAGCAGGAGCAGCAATGCACTGCTGGGAGCTAGCTGCAAAAAAAACAAAAAAACACTTTGACTTCTGACTTCAGCTCAGCTTTTAAACTGCTCCCCTTAGAGCTCTGCGAGTCCAACTGACTACTGCCTGTGCTGCAAACACACTGCTGTCCCACTCACTGACTACACATGCAGTCACGAGCCGATTGAGAAGACTGCATGTGCAGTCAGGAGCCAATGTGCCACCAAAGCCACCAATGAGAATAGTTTCACTTCCCACTGAGCTGCGCCAATAGGTTAAGCTTATCTGTGACCCACTAGATATCAATCACGTGTCAACCGTGTGATATGCGTAGCAGGCAGGCAGAAAGTTGGAAACCCAAAAAAATGTTTTAAAAAATTTAAAATGAAAAGAAATTAGAGCTGAAGCAGGGACACACCTACACACTGCTGCCGACACACATGTCATGACACACAGTTTGGAAAGCACTGCCTTAATCTAACACTAAACTACCAATAGCCTTTAAAAGGTCCTTTTGTAGGGTATCGCCCTAAGTTTAACAGCTCTTTTACTTTAAAAAAAAAAATACAAAGGCTCCTCTTCATGCGATCGTCTGCCGCACACTGAAAATGGAATGTGAGGTACCCCTTTTATATTAGGGTACCTTGCATTCCTATTGGCTGAAAATTTCAAATCAGCCAATAGGATGAGAGCTACTTAAATCCTATTGGCTGTTCAGGGGTTTAGAGGTTAATAGGTTTATTTAGGGAGTCATGATGTGGGGGGTCGGCAGTTTAGGGGTATATAGGTTTATTTAGTGTTGGTGATGTGGGGGGTCAGAAGTTTAGTGGTTAATAAGTTTATTTTAGTATTTGAGATGCGGGGGTGGTGGTTTAGGGGATAATAGCTAGTTTATGTGTGTTAGTGTACTTTGTGACATATTTTTTATGAGTTTTGTGAAACATTTTTGTTTCACAAAATCCATAACTCCTGGTCTTTGCTTGATGCGGTATAGGCCATAACGATCACATTAAAGCCTTAACATGTGACTTGTAATACTGGTGAGTTGACCATTCCGCACTCAAAGGCCATTTTTTTAGCGGTATAGCCATACCGCACAACTTGTAATCTCCCTCTAAATTATCAAAAATAAAAAAGTTATTCCTAATCTTATACTTCCTTAAAAAAATACCCAAAATAAAATCTTTATAAAAATAAAAAAACAATAGCCCTAAAAGTTTAACAGTTCTTTTTTTTTAAAAAAAAAATACAAAGTTCCCCATAAAATTCTAACACCCAACCCCCCAAAATAAAAAACTTCTAACTAAAGAAAAACTAATCTACCCATTGCATTTGTATGGATATTGACCTTAAAAGGGCAATCAGCTCTTTTACTGCCCATAAAAATTAAAAAAGCCCACCCAAAAAAAAAACCACTAACCCTAAAATAGGTACTCACCATTAGTGAAGTCTGGTGATCCAACTTCTTCCAGATGGCGAAAAGTCTTCATCCAAGCGTATCCATCTTCATCCAGCGTGGGACCATCTTCTTTCTTCTTGGCGAAGGTGCAGATCGGTCTTCTGATGCGTGGATCTGGAGGGGTGGTCCTCAGCAGCAGCAGCAGCGGTCATCAGCGACATGGAGGTCCTCTTTATGCAATCGTCCGCCCCACACTGAAGATTGTATGCAAGGTACCCCTTTTTATATTGGGGTACCTTGCATTCCTATTGGCTGAAATTTTCAGCCAATAGTATGAGAGCTGCTTACATTCTATTGGCTGATTAAAATTATGCGCCGGCAGATCATATACTGGCATAAGTCACTGGTGATGCCAGAAATGTGTATTTGTGCAACGTTGCCAGTTTATCCAACTTACGGCAGTATTGCATTTGCCGGCGCAGTTTATGTGATTCTCCTGATGTGCAAGGTGAACTTATGGGTGACGTGGGTTTCAGCACTTGCGCTGAAACTTACACCGCATATATAATCTCACCCATAGTCTTGTAGCTGGAATGTACAAAAGAGTAATGTAAAAAAAAAAAAATACAATTTAGATGTGTTTACCTATTAAGAGAAGTATTAAACAGACGTTAAATTAATGTTCTTATTTTTTTCCTTTTCAACTTGATATTTTGATGGTACTTGCATCTATAATAACCATCTCCTGGGATACTTATTGGTACTTTTTTAGTATCTCAGTATCTCTTTGCATTCACTTCTATTAATGTCCACCACCGGTTTTCTTTGCCATTTTTTCCCTAATCACTATTTTTATTTCCAGATTTACAATTATAAACTATATTTAAAAGCTGGATTCTCTTAGGAAGAAAATGAAGCAATGATCAGGAATAGGCCAAGGTACTAGATTTTAGTACCAAAGTACAGAGTAATCAGAAGAGTATTTGTGTCAAAGGGCTCCATGTACTAAAGCATCAATTTTTTCGCCGACAACGTGTTTGCTCGACTCGCTCTAACTCGCAGCTAGCGAGATGTTGCCCGCCCGCCATATGTACTAAAAACTATTCAAAAAAAAGGCGCGTCAAATCCGCATCGAGCACTGGCGAATGATTCATACATATGACGCCTCGCTATTTGCGAATGTACTATTAATCGCTTACAAACTGTCAGTCATGTTTGTCCCACGTGACTGCAAGGTGTCAGAAACGTCAGCTTTGTCGCGGGAACATATTGCAGCACTATATAAGCTCTATTTAATAAAGTTTTTCAGACTGCATATTTCAAGAACTTGAAGCTTTACTGACTTTTATTGTTATCGATAAATTAAGTATGGCTACTTCTCGATCTGATTCACAGTCCAAATCGAAGAATCCCCACTTCTCACATCAGCAGAACCTGGTTCTTGTCGATATGGTGCTAGACTCATATGACTATTTATTTGGTTGTCGTTCGAAGCAAACGTCTAGTATCCGTAAAAAAAGTATATGGACCCGGATAAGTGATGCTGTCAGTGCTCAGGGACCTGGGAAAAAGGACGTTGATCAAATTAAAAAAAGGTACAACGACATCAAACGATTTGCAAAAGCCAAATTGGCAAAAGAAAAAAATTCAACCCGTGCTACCGGAGGTGGAACAGCTTATGTCGCTGATCTTAATGATTACGAGCAGAGACTGGTGCAGCGTCTAGGCCCAGAAGTAATCGTCGGGATCACAGATGATTGTGATAGCGACCTAAGAGGTAAAACATTTATCGAATTACTATAATTTAAATTGAATGTTGATCATATTGTAATTATCCATTAGAGTTGGTTTATACAAATATGTATCTTGTAAAGATATTTTGTCCAATCAATTTTTTGGTGCGTCAATTTTGATTAAGTTAAATCAATGAAGATTAATGCTAGATTTTTGTATAGCTTAACCAATAACGTATGTAATGTAATATTCATGATCACAGATGATTGTGATAGCGACCGAAGATGTAAAACAATTATCGAATTACTATTATTTGAATTGAATGATGATCATATTGTAATTATCCATTAGAGTCGGTTTATCCAAATATCTATCTTGTAAAGATATTTTTTCAAATCAATTTTTTGGTGCGTCAATTTTGATTACGTTACATCAATGCAGATTACTGTTAGATTTTGTATAGCTTAACCAATAACGTATGTAATGTAATATTCATGATCACAGATGATTGTGATAGCGACCGAAGATGTAAAACATTAATATAATTACTATTTTTTAAATTGAATGATGATCATATTGTAATTTTCCAGTGGAGTCGGTTTATAAAAATATTTAACATTTAATTATATTTTGGAAAATCAATATTTATTGGCGCCAATTTTGATTATAGTCCTATTACTGCTTTATTTTTGTATTGCTTTCTAAATAACAATTCTATTTTAATTTACTTCATTTTCTTGATATCCTTTGATGAAAAGCGTATTTAGAACAGCTTACTAGCTAATAGACGCCTTTAATGGAAGTAAATTTCGATCTATTTTAAAATCTTAATTTCTTTATGACTGATGAACAAATCTTTTGTGGTTTAATGTCCCTATTCATCAAATCAAAAGCTGCGCCAAACAATATTGTTATTGCTATGTGAGCTCTGTATTCAAGGATCGTTTGAAAATACAGTGCTATATTTTTGTAGACAAATTCACAAAAACAAACGTTACAGTATACATTAGACAAGCATGTATACAGACCAAAAAATATACACTTATACATGCAGATACACACACACTAATATTATACACTTACACATGCAGATACACACTCTCAACATTAGTGTATATATAATATCAAGATATTGTTTTTTAAGCGGATTAATGAGTGTTTAAATGCTATTATTTAAAAAAAAACTTGAATAGTTGGTTTCACATAAAACAATAGTCCTGTGTTTATGTAATCTTTCATTCTATTCATTATTCTTTCATTCTATTCATTCTATTCATTCATTCATTCAACTAATTTATGATGTATCAACAAGCTCTTATAAGTATTCTTTGAACTTGTCATTTAATTAGCAAATGAGCAGACTACTCTTTTTCGTTTACAGTTAATTGTTAACAAGGTAATTAAATGACAAGTTAAAATAACACTTATAACAGCTTGTTGATACATAATACAATGAATGAATAGAATTAAAGAATATAATAGAATGAATAATGAATAGAATGAAAGATTACATAAACACAGGACTATTGTTTTATGTCAAACAAAGTACTCAACACTTTTTAAATACTAGAAACAAGCTTTACAAAACAGTTTCAATACAAACAACCTTGAGTGTCTACAAAAAATTTTAATTTTTACATTCAAATTCTTCAACCTGGTTACTATTGTGTGTGCTACACTGTCCCTTTCAATAACCACTATTTAAAATTTTAAATATTAGTTGTTTATTAATCTTCTATGGATCGAAACATGAATAACGATTGATTTTATTTATCTCTTAACAGCTCGACCACAATCCGTGACAGCTAGGGGTGGTGATGACCCTGCTTCAGCCATTCCATCAACCTCCTCTGGGACATCGATGACTAGTGGTGGTGTCGTTATTGGGCAAACGATAAGAAGCACATCATCTGCTAGCCATACCTTTTTATCAGCGGATACACTTCCAGATATCCGTACCAGCACCCCTGAAACCAGTGTTGGTAGAGGTACAGGTAAACAATATATTTTCATTTTTTCCATTCTCCTCTGGTCATACTGGTCAAAGCTAACCGAAATTCGCTTTCTCTCAAAAAATCTAATTACTTGAATTCCCTTTTTTTTTTTTTTTCTTTTAAAAGCGTGGTAGTTTTTGCTCACTTAGGCCATATAGATAACATTGCTTTATTGTAATTTTTTTATTTTGGATTTTTCACTAAAGAAATTTTATTTTAATATATATATATATATTTTTTTTTTTTATCATAGCTGACCTTGGACATCTTTTTCGGAACATGACGGGAAGTTCTCCACGGTTGTTTGATGGTGAGAATCTGTACTATTAATACATTCCTTTTTTTTTAAATTTTCTTCTTATACATAAATATCAAGATATCAACATCTATATATATATTATTATTTTTAGGATATATAAAGATATATATTTATATAAATAAAAATATATATATTGCTATCTATATATATATATATACATATATATATATATATAAATATATCTATATATATATACACATTTATATATATAGATAGATATATTTAGAATTTTAGATCATAAAAAGGCATCAATCACTCGTCATTTAAAATTAAAAAGAGCATTTAATAATACAAAAGCTTCATTAAATTTTCTAAAAAAAAAAAAAAAAAAGATTATTTAATTTTGTGTTATGAACAGTTGAATTTGAGTTACAAATGACATGTGAGTGCTGCCTTTTTTCCATAGTACATATTCACAGCTGCTACTAAATATTTTAAAATCGTTAAAAAAAAATTTACATTTTTTTTTTAAAATATATATATAGATATATATATATATATATATATATTTTTTATATATATATATTTATATATCTACATTATATTTTTATATAGATATTAAAATCTTAATATATTCATATATATTTATTTTTTTATTTTTAATTTTCACAGATACAGAGGAGTCATCGAGGGAGGTCATCTTAAACCTGGTTGCTGTACAACCAGAAAGACCTGAGGAGGAGGAACTTCAATCCAGGGATCATGGAAGTGAGACCCCAGATTTGTTGGATGATATCATGGATGCTCAACCAATGGAGATCCATGAACCTGTCCCTGATGAAGCAGAAGTACAAGAACAAACAATTCAAGGAAATGTAGAGCCAGCGGAAACACAATCTAATGAAAGACCTGTGGTACCTGGCAACAATGAAATTGAAGAAGTGGATGATGTCTGTCTCAATGAAATGATCTCTCTTGCTAGACAATATAGGGTGGATCATAGAGAGTTACAGAATGTTTTAATCGCACACCTGGACCGAAGTGCATCATTAGCAGAAAGACAATTGCAGTTAGACAGAGAGAGGTTTGATTGGCAGAGGCGAATGGACGAGGAGCACAACGAACAGATAAACCGTTCATTACGCCTCGCAGAACAAACAATGAATTCTCTCCTGTCCATTATTCGTGAAAGACAGGGTCCTTCTGAACCAAATAGGCCAGGACAGTAGTGATAGACATCTTTATTAATTGTATTAATAACTTGAGTTTATACTGTTTTTGATGTTGCACTTTTTGATTTGTTTTATATTTTTGTTCAAAATATATTTATATTTTCGAGTTGCACTAATATTTTGAAAAAAATTTTTTTGTGTTTTTTATTAAAATTTTTGAAAAAAGAATGAATACAAATTTTTTTTCATTGAAATTTTTTTTTTATTGATTACAATATATTTTTTTTTTATGAAATGGTAAAAAAAAAAAAAAATTTCAATTTTTATAACAAACACTCATCATCCCTTTTTTTTTTTGATGTTTCTAAATTTGTAATTTTTTAATAACTTGAGTTTATACTGTTTTTGATGTTGCACTTTTTGATTTGTTTTATATTTTTGTTCAAAATATATTTATATTTTCGAGTTGCACTAATATTTTTAAAAAAAATTTTTTGTGTTTTTTATTAAATTTTTTGAAAAAAGAATGAATACAAATTTTTTTTCATTGAAATTTTGTTTTTATTGCTTACAATATATTTTTTTTTTATAAAATGGTAAAAAAAAAAAAAAAAAAATTCAATTTTTTTAACAAACACTCATCATCCCTTTTTTTTTTTTGGATGTTTCTAAATTTGTAATTTTTTTTCTCAAAACAATAGAAAGTGTTTTAAAAGATTTATTTAAAAAAAAAATACTAAATGCCATATTTCTGGTACAAAAAATCAACTTGCTCCATCAACATTCCCATTATAGACCTAATTTTTGCCAATTTAATTTTGAAGTTATCATCCAAAAAAGTTTGTGTGCTTTCATCGATTTTTTCTTCAAAAACTTCTATACCTTAAAATAAATAAAAATAAATTAAATTCACATATTAATCACATAACAAAATATAAATAATATATTGATATCTGTATATACCTTCATTTTCTTTGGGAGGTATGATATCCATATCATTTTCTGTCTGCACAATTTTTTCCTCTAATGTGTAAGCATCGCTTGAACCGGAGGCTAAAGTAAAATAAATAAATAACATTTTTAATTTTTAATTTTTTTTTTTTTAAATTATTCTATTTTTGACAAAGGTAACTAAATAAAATACCTGTGTCTATCAGATTTTTTTTTGGAGGAAACATGTTTTGTCCAATATCATTACTTGTTGCGTATACCATGCCATCCAATTCTATTTCAACTTGTACCGCTTTGTCCAAAGGTTGAACTTTTTATAAATATATAAAAAATTAAAATTAAAATTAAATTATTTTTTCTATATTTCACTTCCCTAAAAAACAAAAATTCTAATACCTCTTCCAAGATTAGTATCATCATCTTTTGTGCATGGCTCATCGACCTCAAGATCAAAATAATAATTAGGTTCTTTTTCAAAGGATGGAATTTCTTCATAAGAACATCCAGGGATATCTAAATGTGCATTAGATCATTAAACATCATTTTTTTTTAATTATTATTTATTTTATTTACAATTTATAAAACCTTGTTAATGCTGTTCTATAGTTATGTACCTTTTTGAGTGTTGACAGCCATTTTTTTCACTGCTCTGTTATTTTTGGGAGTCATTGGTATGTCCATAAGTGTCAAAGGAAGGGGTGGTGAAGTGATCCCACTATTTGGCGTTTCAATCCTTATTTCTCTTAAATAACGTGGAATTTTTTGAGTTTTTGATTTTGATTTTTTCATATCTGTTTGTAAAAATTGACTTTATTTTTATAGTTGTAATGATTAATAGATGTTAATTTTCATTTCATATATGCAAGTTGAAGATATACTAAAAAAAAACATTTTCTGTATTAATAATACTAAAAATATATGATTAAATCGATTATCGAATGCTACTATCAATGTAAAATTGGATTTTGAGATTTATATTAATTAAAGGATTATTAAACACTACATTCTAGTTTAATCAACAAGTATATAGCTTACTTAAAGGTGAATAGCTTTATAAAAAAATAAGATACTATAAATAACAGTCTATTAAAGCTAAAGGAACAATGAACATAATTTTTGTCTTTCAATGTTCAGATAGAAAAGTTATAACGGAATACTGAAAGTCAAATGTGTTGTCCCTTGTTCCTACTATTATTGAAAATCAATCAATGGTGAAAGGTAAAAGATGACGCAGTTATTGGACTTACTATCAATAACTATTAAAATTGAAAGTTACTATAAGTAACACTAAACATTTATACTTACAGTTTCTTATTAGTCGTTTAATTGAATTGTAATAATTAGTTTCCCTACGCCTCAAATCGCTGTACTTTCTTAGGCATTGACGTCTTGTCCTTTTTATCTTTGATACTCTATACATCCTTCTTATCATTTCGTATATAATATGATCACGACTGTCCTGCTTTACCAATCGAACTCCTCCCATACGATGAGGAAAATATCGTTCCATTGCATATACCAGAATGACTATTTCTCCAGCTGTGAAAGGCTCCGTTAGCGACATGTTAGTATCTGACGTCACAACTATACTTGTCAATCAAATTGACGCATGACTATTTTTACAATGTATCATTTTTTTTTGTTGAATCTTTATTTTTCTAATACTATGTAACATGAATAATATTGTTGTTCCGACTAACCATTAATAACCAATAATATATTAAATTTCTGTTGGAACGATAAATTTTGCATGAGGAATGAACAATGACGATATAAATATATCGTCAGGGATAATCTTTTTTTTAGTACATCACTATATCCTAGGTCATTGACCACAGATAACACTACCAATATATATATTCTCAAATTTTGTGATTCATTTATATTTGATACAATTACTATGTAACAAAATCACTGGTTAAATGTAGAATAGTAAGTCTAATATGTAACCTTTTGAATAGATAAATGTTGAACTTTTTTAGTTATGTAAATATATTAGTTGTATTAGGATAGAAATAGTTATAATTCTTATTCTTGTTGCCTTTTGAACTTAAAATAAATTGTTATATTATTTTCATTTAAAAAAAAATCTGTTTCATTTATTTTTGTGGTGTGAACAATGAAAATAAGGTTTGTTTAGAAAAAGGGCTACAAATAAATAACAATATGATGATGTTGCACACAAATTTTATTTGAAAAAACCAAAAAAAAATGCAGAACACAATTTACATAAGATGAACAAATTGTTAGAGAAAGATCAAACTTCGAAATATTGGTCAGAAACCATATCCCTTGTGGCCATGCCACGTCTATTGGTGTTTTCTCTGAAAATTTCTTCTGGAAAGTCATTAAAAGGCATGGCAATATCGTCATCAATGGGGCATCCTCTTTTGGTGGCAATATTATGCAAGACACAGCAAACTAAGATGATTCTTGCAACTTTTTCTGTAGAATACTGCATTGCACCGCCAGATCTGTCCAGACATCGGAACCTCATTTTCAATAATCCAAAAGTCCTTTCGATGACACCCCTTGTGCTCTTGTGTGCTTCATTAAAACGAATATGTTTCCGGAGTTGGGGGTTATTATAGGGTGTCAGAAGCCATTCATAACAAGGGTAACCGGCATCCCCTGTAATTAAAAAAAAAAATATTGATGTAAGTCATTCCAAAAAGACAAAATAATTTTTATTAGTTATTGAGGCTAGCGTCAAATTAGTATAAATTTGTAACAAATTAAAAATTTAATTATATAATGTGTTTTTTTTTTCAGAATTTATTTATATATCCTTTGTTGAAAAAATATCAATGCACAAATGTGAGCCAATCAAACAAGGCCTCTAGGTGCATCAACCAATCGGCAGCTATTGAGCATATATCTAGATATGATTTTCAACAATTGATATAAAAAGAATAAAAAGTCAATTTGAAAGTCGTTTAAAATTACATGCTCTTTAGAAAACCTTTAAAAATTTTTGTTGAGTTCAATTCAAGCTTACCTAATAACCATCCCTCTGGCATTTCCCCATTTTCGAATTTTTGGTACAGTCCAGTCTGCCGCAGGATATAAGCGTCATGGCAGGAGCCAGGGTAATTTGATCTCACGCTGATAATTCTCATTTTGGGGTCACAAACCATCTGTACATTCAAGGAATGGCAGGACTTTCGGTTGCGGTAAATCTCCTCCCGTAACCGTGGCAGTCGAACTGCAATATGGGTACAGTCTATTGCCCCAAGAACATTTGGCATTCCAGCCACACTGTAGAATTGCGACTTTATCGATTGCCACTCTTCTGTGGTAGATGGTAGACAAACATATTCGGGGAATATATGCATGAGTGCATCGATAACTTTGGAAAGATGACGAGAAAAGGCAGACTGACTGAAACCAATGATGACGCTGGACACTGCCTGAAATGATCCGGTGGCAAAAAAGTGCAAGGCAGCAAGAAACTTTAGTATTCCGGGAAGGGCCCTTGAACGAGCCGTCACAGGCTCTAGAAAATGTGCTATTTGAGAATATAAAGACAATATTGAATGTCGATCCAGACGGAACCTTTGAATAACCTCTCGATCGGAAAGGGCATCTAAAGGAACCCGAGGAAGGAATACCCGCTGTACTCGTAATCGCCTTCTTCGAACCGGATTTGGGGCATCAGGTTGACGAATTTGCCTTCTACCCCTCATTTGCATCAGACGAACAATATAAAGTTGAAGAAGTGTCTCCATATGGCTAACAGGATCAAAAGTGAGTAACCATTCAATTGTACACCTCTTTTAAATCAGTTGTAGGCGTTGATCTGATAGACCCTATTGTTTATTATGGTGCTCGCCACCTATTAGCTGGCGAGGGATTTTTAACGATGTAGGTGCGGAGAAATTCACGAGCGTAGAAATAGATAGTTTAGTAATTCCTGTTTTGTGCGAGATTTATGTCGAGCGAGTATTTTCTAGCTACAAAAAAGACGAGAATTCAAGATTTGCGGGCAAGTTCGCTCGCCGTTTTTTAATATAAGGTTTTCAATGGATTCGTGGGATAGTACATACGGTTATTGATCCGCACGCAGAAATTTAGACGAAAATAGTCACGAAGACCTCGCAGACAGCTTAGTACATGGAGCCCAAAGTCACCAGGAAAGAGTGGTTAGGAGCAAAAATATCAGGAACATCTTCACAGAATAATAAAGCACAAAATTGCATTTCCAGGCCTACTACCAGCACCCTTCTAACATGGGTTGATGAACAAGTAAGAGAATACTTTGGTGCTTCACATGGCATGCTATTATTAGACACATAACTATTTTGTGGCAATAAGGTATAGTTTTTCCATATTTTCTAGAATCCTGACTTTAAAGCTGCACCTTTTTTTGAATCCTCACCTTTATCTTTCTATAAGTGTTGTTCTTCAATACATTGTTTTATACTTTAGCAGGGTTTTTGTTGCAATATGATTAGTTTCTGTTTCTTCCCCCCCCCCCGTGATATGCCAGCCCTTATTCTATTATTCTTTTTACTCACACTTATATATGCAATCTCCTCTCTCATTCACTTACTGTTTAAGTTATTCCATATTTTACTTCCTTTCTCTCTCAATAGCTCTTCTTCTGTTGGTCTTAATTTCCGTATAATACACCCCTCACTTGCTCTCACTCCTTAGTTGCCACCCTCATATAACTTTCACCATTAAATGATGGGGGTTTTGAAACAATGATTTTACCCTATGGGGCCTATTTATCAAAGGTCTTGCAGACCTGATCCGGCAGTGCGGATCAGGTCCGCAAGACCTCACTAAATGCGGAGAGCAATACGCTCTCCGCATTTAACATTGCACCAGCAGCTCACAAGAGCTTCTGGTGCAACGCCGCCCCCTGCTGACTAGCAGCCAATCGGCCGCCAGCAGGGAGGTGTTAATCAACCCGATCGTACTCAATCGGGTTGAATTCCGGCGATTCCTGTCCGCCTCATCATAGCAGGTGGACAGGGTTTTGAAGCAGCGGTCTTTTTTAGTTTAGTTTAGTTCAAGAACAGAAAAGGTGTCTCAAATAAGGAGTCACTTGTTCCTAAAGTGTGGTACATGACAGTAGATAGGGCCACCTTCCATCTCACCATTATCTCCTTGAATTGTTCTGCAACTGATCACGTGTTTTTTAAACTAACATCTCAATGAAAAAAATGCTGCAAAATCGCTGCTCAAAAATGTTGAGTTTTAAATAGATTTCTACCATCTCTCATTATATCTGTCAACAGGCAAGATCAGATTCATTGAAATGAATGGTTCACTTCCGTCTTGCAACAGTTATCTTGCTGCAGGATAGAACCACTTCGACTGTCAAGAATAACATCACGAAAATGTTAAAAGAAAATTACAAAACAAATGAAAATAAAACTGCATCCTCTATCAAAAAACCCTCTCTAACATACAAGGAAATGAGAAACAAGTACAAGGAATCAAAATAAAACAAAAAAAGACAAGCTTGTCAGCTTTAAGATGGTGAGATACTACAGCGAAACAAAGATATTTCACATAAGCGTCTGAATATTGAGTCACTGTTTAGGTGAAACAATCTGACCTTACCTCAAGGACATCCCCAAACACACAATGGCAACCCCTTTTTTTGAGGCTGAAAATCATTGCTAGAAATACTGTTATATCCAGTGAGATTACCTTAACAAAACAATACAGACAAGTGAATACTTTACATGTACATATGCTTTCAGATCCCATTTTGCAAACACGTTTTATAAGTGTTGCTGTTGTAATTATTGTTTTAAGGATATACTTGCGACTGTTAGAGATGTTATGTATGTTGGGTCATTTAAAACAACTAAAATATGTTATGGGCAGATATGCCCAGCAGTTATTGGCTAGAAAAGACCCCTTGCCAGCAAAGCACGTGTATATAAATATAGACATTGGGGTCGAATTGTGAAGCAGCGAATGCTGCTTCCGACCCACTCTGCTTCAGTTCCACCTGAAACGTAAGTTAAGAAGCAGTGGTCCTAAGACCGCTGCTCCTTAACTCGTCTGCCACCTTTGAGGTGGTGGACAGCAATCAGCCCGATCGAATACGATTGACAACCCCTGCTAGCGGCCGATTGGCTGCAAATCTGAAGGGGGCGGTATTGCACCAGCAGTTCAAAAGTACTGCTGATGTAATGATAAATGCAGACAGTGTATGCTGTCGGCATTTATCAATGTGCGGCGGGCATGATTCGCTATAGCGGATCATGTCTATCCGCACCATGTTAAATTGACCCCTATATATAAATCTAGACAGTTTGTGCCCCCTATACTAAGTAAAGTATATAGTGAAGAGGGACATTTGCTCACTTCTCAGACAAACAGACAAAAAAAACATAGACACAAAGGGGTGGCACTATGTGACTAAAATTTAAAGGGATATGAAACCCAAACATTTTCTTTTGTGATTCAAACTGAGCATACAATTTTAAAATAATTTCAAAATGTATTTCTATTCCCAACTTTGCTTTTTTCTCATTGTATTCTTTGTTGAAGAGTTACCTAGGGAAGTGTCTGGAGCACTACATGGCTGGAAATTGTGCTGCCATCTAGTGCTCTTGAAAATCGAAAAAAGGATTCTTGCAAAACTGCTGCCATGTAGTGTTTCAGATTTGTGCACGCTCCGGTGGTTACATGTCTGCTTTTCAACAAAAGATACTAAGAGAATAAAGACAATGTTGATAAAAGAAATACATTAGAAAGTTGTTTAAAATGTTGTGTTCTTTCTCAATCATGAAAGAAAAATGTTGGGTTTCATGTGCCTTTAAATATTTATATAAATATATAGATATATATACAGTATATATACAGTATATATATATATATATATATGTTATTATTTGCCATTTGAGATTTACATAACAACTAGCCGACTGTGTTTTAATTGGTGTTTTTTATTGGTGTTAATAATGTCTAAATATATATTATACAACCCATTTCAGGTTATTTTAAAAAATACAAGAAGGAATCAAGTCACAGTTTGAAATTATAGTCTGAAGTATTTAGGAAATCTGCAGAGAAAGCGACTATAATATATCCTAATAAGCAGGTGGAAGAGTGAATACATTCAGCTATATTTTAGAACCCTATAATGTATATCATTTATACTCATTACCTTGACAAAGATAAAGTTAAGTATGAAAAATAGCATCCCGCTAATTGTCAGTATTCTCATGAAAGATGTACAAACAAAAAAAAAAGGAGTAACGTGTGATAAATAGAATACTTCTCATTATAATCTGCAGACTTTGTGCTTTTTATCTTCTGATATATACTTTGTGATAAAAGTATGCATAAAAATTCAATGACTGCAGGTGCTCTGGTGTGATAGGTATCAAGGAAAGAGCAGACTAGCATGTGTGCGCTCCATAATGATTACTTTATATGGCTCACAGCTGTGCATTGTATAGCACAATACAGTTTGAAATGCCTTTTTACTGAAGCCTACAAAGTAAACCTTTTTTTTTTTTCTTTTGCCTTAAGTTGTAATTTAAATAAACAAAGAAATGAAGATTAAGTGTCTCATTCAAACAAGAAAAACAGCAACATTTAAACTAGAATTTTAGTTAAAACTTCAGTGGCACCATACTTGTATTATAAGAAAGTGTAAATTTGTAAGAAATACATTTAATCTCCACTTTGTCAGGCAGATATAGTTCCACTGGTAAATCACCACCATATTTTGTGTATATATATATATATATATATATATGTGTGTATATATATGTATGTATATATGTGTGTATATATATATATATATATATATATATATATATATATACACAGTATATCAGTAACATATGTATGGGCTTTTAAAAAATTCAAGCTTTTTCAACTCATTGATGCTGGGAGGGCGACTTGAAGCTGCTACTGTCTCCGTATTGTGCTACATCGATATGACATGTTCTCTTGATAAAGGCCAACTTTGGGCCAAAACGTCGACATGGACTTTTAAAAGAATTTCTACAATTAAGCTTCATTTTTTTTAAATCCTGTGAGTGCCCATACCTATGTGACTGTTTTAAACTTTGAATCTTTTTGGATTGCACCCAGGTCATTTATGAAGTACCTAAGGTGCAGTGCTTGGTGACTGACATCCTTTAATAATATATAATATATGTATATATATGTATATATATATATATATATGTATATAAGTGTGTATATATATACAGTATATGTATATAATTATACTGTATATATGTATATTATTATACTGTATATATGTATTATACTATATATATGTATATTTATATATATATATATATATATATATATATATATATATACGTATATATATATATACGTATATATATATATATATACGTATATATATATATATATATATATATATATATATCAAAATAACAAGAGTATTGCATTGAGCAATGATACTTTTTTATTGGACTAACTATACATTTATAAGATGACAAGCTTTCAGAAGAATGTCTTCCTTTTTCAAGTCTGAAGCAATACTGACCAATTTGATGGAATTTACAGATTATATCTTAAAACACAGGCTAAAAAGACAGGAAGTGTTACAGAGGTCTGAATGCAGGGGGAGGAGGGAGTGTCCTAAAAATCATGAAGGGAGTTTAGGAGACAGGCAGACAGTGTCAGTAAAAGATTTTTTTTTTTTTAATAAATCATTTTTATTGGTGTTTTAAACAAACAAACAATACAGTACAATAAACACTACAATAACGTGTCTGTTACAGTATTTTTTGTTACAATGATCAAAATTGTCACAATTTTGTGTTTTAGTCCTTTTGAAGATGAAGGCCTTCCATTGCCAACCAGGAAATTAAAAGTACGCTAAGAGGAAAAATAATACAGTATAAAGCAAGACATTTCTTTCTATCCTGCTACATTGGTTTGTCTCGGGTCTGAGCCATAAACACAGGTCTGGCGGAGTCCCAAAGGAATTTTATATCTAGGAAAGTGTCAAGTCTTTGGGTTTTGAAGAAGCCATATTCTTCTAGTACTAGTGTGTCGTCGGTGTGGGTTATTAGCTCCTTCCATGTGGGGGCTGCTGTGCTCTTCCACTTTCTAGCAATTAGTGTTTTAGCCGAATTGATGGTGAATTGCATCAGACGTTGGCGTAAATAGTCTACTTTCCTGGGCAACAGGTTCAGTATTGCTATGGTAGGAGTTAGTTGAAAGGGGGAGTTAAGAATAATTTGTATCAGGGATTCAACGTGGAGCCAGAAGGGGTGTATAACAGGACAATCCCACCACATATGTAGCATTGTTCCTTTTTGCTCACAACCCCTCCAACATTTGTCTGAGGTGGTGGGGTATATACTTTTTAACCTAGTGGGTGTAAGGTACCATCTTGATAAGACTTTATAATTCAGTTCTATCATTTTTGTTGAGGTGGAAGAAATTTTGGTGCAGCGGAAGATGTACTTCCATGTCTGCCTGTCTAATTCAGTTTTCATTTCTAAGTGCTATTTGTTTGTGAAAGTCGGTAAGTCTGTTGTGTGTTGAGTCAGTAAGAGAGACTTGGCTAGTGATAGGGAGTGTCTAAGTGTATTATGAGTTGAGCAGCTTGTTTCAAAGGGTGTTAGTGGTCTGGTCCAGTCAGAACTGTGTTCGGATGTGTCCAGTAGGTGTGTTAGTTGTTTGTGTTTGAGCCAGCTAGAAAATGCCCCGTTCAGGTATTGTTGTAGGTCTTGGCGCGTTTTCACTCTTTTGCCTGTCAACAGTTTATGTATGGGAATTGTGTATCCTACTTCTGGGTGTGATGTTGTGGGCTTTGTGAAATCTAAACCGCCTAGAAACTCAGCGTTTGGAGACATAGGCGACATAGGGGATCTATAGGTGGAAATGTGAGGTTGGGTTTTGGTGATTTTGTTCCAGTTTTCAAAAACACTACTGTAGAGGGGGTATATGCTTTTTATGTCACTTCTATAGGATGGAGGTAGCCAACATAAAGTTCCGACACTCGGGATTCGTAAGATATGTGAGTCTATGGACACCCAGGCTTTGGTCATAGAATTCCTGTGCCAATCGAGTATTCTCTGGAGACTAATCGCCTTATAATAGACGTCTAGACAGGGGAGTCCCAAACCACCCTCTCCCTGCTGCCTGTACAGTGTCGTTTTGCTAACTCTTGGTTTGACCGTACCCCATATATACTTGTTTAGGATGTTCTGGAATCTACAAAGGAACGGAGTGGGTACCTTAATAGGAACTGCCTGCATGATATATAGGATTCTAGGTAACGTAGTCATCTTTAGCGTCTGGATTCTGCCCCACCACGAGAAGGGTTTTTTGGACCATGAATTTAGTTCTGTTTGTGTGGAATTGAGTAAGTTTGAATAGTTAAGTTGGAATAGTAATCTGTGGTTTGGTGTGAGATGAGTTCCTAGGTATTTTAATGCAGTGGTTTGTAGTTTATAGGGAGTGCGACTTACAAGTATGTTTAAGTCAGATTTAGGGAGATTAATATTCATCAATTCAGATTTGGTGTAGTTTATAGAAAAATAGGAAAGGTCTCCAAACTTTTTGAATTCGTGTGTGACTGCTTCTAGGGAGGTAAGTGGAGAGGCGAGAGACAAGAGGACATCGTCTGCATAAAGAGACACTTTGTAGTTATTACCCCCTAAAGGTATCCCTACTATTTGCTCGTTTTCTCTAATACGTGCTGCCAACATTTCAATGCTGAGGACGAACAGTATGGGGGAAAGAGGGCAACCCTGTCTTGTTCCATTACTTATGTTAAGGTTATCTGAAAGGAGGCCGTTTATCCTAACTTTTGCAGTTGGTGAGAGGTACAATGCCTTGATTCTATTAATTATTGTGGCCCCAAATCCAAATTTTTGTATTGTGGAGAAAAGAAAATCCCAATTTAGACGGTCGAAAGCCTTTTCGGCGTCTGTGGATAGGAAGACTGTTTTAATGTTATTGGCTTTTGCGTATTCCATCAGCTGGAGTGCCCTGATGGTGTTGTCTCTTGCCTCTCTCCCCCCCACAAACCCCGTCTGATCAGCGTGTATAAGTGTTGGTAGGATCGGGTTTATGCGTGATGCTATAATTTTGGCAAGGATTTTAAGATCAGTATTTAAAAGCGAAATGGGCCTAAAATTAGATGGGGAGTCTTGATCTTTTCCAGCTTTAGGGATTACTGAGATATGTGCTTCTTTCATTAGCATTGGGAGGTGTCCTTCCTCATCCAAAGTGTGGAACAGGGATAGAAGGGGAGCAACTAGTAGATCTTTGAATGTCTTATAATATTTATTTGTAAGGCCGTCCGGACCAGGGCTTTTCCCGGATGGCAGGTCTGATATGGCTTTCAGAATTTCCTGTGCAGTAATCGGTGAGTCTAGGCTCTGCCTTTGTTGTTCGGAGAGCGAGGGAACTGATATCGAGTCTAAATAGGCTAGTATATCTTGCTTATTCGGGGGTGATTTGGTAGTCGATAGATTATAAATATGTTCGTAATATTTCCTAAAAGTTTCAGCAATGTTTGGGCTATCATGGATTGTGTGTCCGTCTGTATCTTTAATAGAATATATATGGTTCGTTGAAGCTTTCTTACGTAGGGCTCTGGCTAACAGAGGGCCAGATCTATTGCCTCCGTGAAAATATACTTTTTTAAGGGCAAGGGCTCTTTTATGTGCTGCTCTTTGTAAGTAGTTGTTAACTGCGCTCCTAGCGGCCGTTAGGTTATCTAGTGTCGTATCACTGCCGGGGTTAAGTTTGTGTGCGTTTTCTGCTAGTTGCAGATGTCGGGTGAGGTTATTGTATTCTAAGTTTTGGGCTCTTCTTTTCCTTGCGCTGAGCTGTATAAAGCTGCCCCTAACAACTGCCTTATGGGCTTCCCATAACGTACTGATGTTGTCTACAGAGTTAGTATTGTGTCTGAAATATTCTTCTATTGTTTGTTTAAGTTTGGTGACTAGGTCTGGATCATGTAGTAATGAGTCATCTAGTCTCCATATAGTATGTCGTAGAGGTTTATTTACCCAGTCCAGTTCTAGACTAATCGTCGAGTGATCCGTCCATGCTGCCGTATAGAATTCTGTATGTGATGCTAATGACATGGTATTATGGTCTACAAGGAAATAATCGATCCTTGAAAAGGATCTTTGTGTATGTGAGTAGTGTGTGAATTCTTTTTTCTGTGGGTGTTGCAGTCTCCAGATATCGACTAAGGTATTTACCCGCAGGCAGTCAATTATATTTTGAGGGTTGTAGTTACTACAGGTCTTTTTGTTGGATGAACTATCTATCTTTGGGTTTAGAGTTACGTTTAAGTCACCTCCTACCACCACTGCGCCTGATTGTAGCTCTAAGATTTTGTTACTGGCTCCTCTTAGAAATCTAAGCTGGCCCGTGTTAGGGGCATACAAGCATGCGAGGGTCACTTGCGTGTTAAAGAGAAGCCCTGTGAGGATCAGGATTCTCCCCTCCGGGTCCTCAAATTTATTAGTAAGTTGGAAATGAGTGTTTTTATGGAATAGGATTCCTACTCCTGCTACTTTCTTTAGGGGATGGGAGTTGAAAAACCCTACAGGGTATTCTGGGGACGAAAATCTTGGGGGGTCTCGCCCCAAAAAATGGGTCTCCTGAACGAAGACTATGTCTCCTCTATGCTTCCTGAAGTGATTTAATGCAATTGACCTCTTGGTGGGTGAGTTAAGGCCCCTGCAGTTTTGTGATAAAAGTTTAAGTTGGTGTGAGGACATGTTTAATGTTGAAAAATGGTGTAGTGTTGAAGAGGCGACTGAGATAGAATGAAGGGTACCTTATAAGAGAGCAGAGTAGTCCTGTCAATAAGATAAGGTGGTCAGGAGCGTCGTGAGAGAGCATGTGGGTTATATCGTGAGTCGCAGAGTTTTTCTGAACCCTATTAGTGATGTCATTCTTTCTGTGTACATGGCAGACCCAAACTGATTGGCATAAGCTACCTTCTGTATCTATGGTGACAAAAATCGTTATTGTACATGCAGTAACAAACATAATAAACAAAACAATGACTAACAAGAAACAAGAAACAGGGAACAAACATTGAGCCAGGCTAAAGGTCGCCCTGGCTGTATGGGGGAAAATAAACATGAAACCGAACACAGTTTAGCTAGGGAGTGCTTGAAACATTCATATGATATCTGATATAGCCTATTTCTGTATATTTACCCTAAGGTATACTATATTTCTTCATATAGTAGCTTTGCGGACCTCCTAAGAGGTTAAATAAAGGGTACATATTCAAACAATCAACCTGTAAATAGTAGAGCCAAATAAAACTGTGATTTATGAAAACTTCACTATAACTTATAAAGTGACGCTAAAGTCATTCAAAAGATTGTCTCACAAAGCTCCAAAGGGACTCTCTAATGGGTTGCTTGTGCTCCTTCAAGTGTCCTTCATGATAGAGGGAGAGGGAGTGGGTGGAAATCTCTGTCTCTTTCTGTTAACCCTCTGCCATTGTGAGCGTTGGGGTTGAGGTGGGTGAGAATCATCCATGGGTGGTGAATTTTTGTCATTGCATCTTGGCAAATTAGGGGTAGGTATGCGTAGGGCTGTGCAAAATTCCTCCAGGTCTCCTGGTTCTTTGTATGTGATTATTTTGTTGTCTTTGTTAACTCTGATACTAAATGGGTAGCCCCACCGGTATTGGATCGCGTGATCACGCAAATGTTCTGTTAAGTATTTTGCCTCTCTTCTGTTGGCCAGGGTAACCGGGCTCAGGTCTGCATATATCTGAATTTGCTTCCCTTCAAAAGTGATTGGGGAGATTTTCCTGGCTGCTTGGGCTATTACCTCCTTGTCTTGGTATTTGTGGAATTTTAAAACAATGTCTCTGGGAGGTTCCGAATCTTTTGGTCTAGGCCTCAAGGCCCTTTGGGCCCTATCTAGTTGAAGAGGTAAGGAAGTGGGGTCGTTTGTCAGGAACTTGAACAAATTCTGCAGGTATTGAGGTATATGCTCTCCTGTAATGCTCTCTGGCACTCCTCTGATTCGCAGATTTTGCCTCCTTCCTCTGTTATCCAAGTCTTCAAGCTGGCTTTTAAGTTGTTGTAGTTGGATGTCATGAATGGAGAGGCATCGTGAGTGTTCATCTATAGTGTTATTAGTATCATTAGCCTGCTCCTCTAAGTATTCCATTCTTTCTCCAAGCTCTGCTATTTCTTTTTTGACTTCTGCAAGTCCTTCCTTTAGAATTTTCCCCACATGTTGAATCAATGCAGTGAAGTCTTCCTTAGTTGGTAAGGAATTGATGTCTGCTTTAGTAAGTGGAGCATTATGGCTATCTGGGTTCTCAGCAGAGTTTACCGTCGTAGTGGAATCTTGTTCAGAATCTATATCTGGGCCTTGTGATGGGCTTAATGCCTTGAAATAAGTATTAAGTTTGGACCCCGTGTTAGAAGGAGTTTTCGGCATTTTATCCCCTTTTAATTGTCTTCTGGCTGCCATGTGGGATGATATCTGAAGCTTTAAGTTATAGTTAAAGGGGTTAGTACGTTCGATGTCTGTAGCGTGTGAGCCAGATGCGTATTGCAATAAGAGCAGCCCTGCACGAGGGGTTAATGGCGGTTTTGGCCCTTAGTTTCTGCGGTATGTGAAGTTCGTTAGGAAAGCTTTTGAATCGTAAGTCCAATTAGCCCTCACTAGTGTTGTGGCTAGTGAATGTTGTGATGCTTTATTTTAGGCAAATGTGCGTAAGTGATTAGGCTCCTCTGTTGTTCGCGCGTACTGCGCGCTTCGTTTAATAAGGCCTGCAGTGGTGGCTTATCTGTTGCTGTGTGTTTTATTTAGTATCTCAGCTTCTGAATAGTATGCTATGCTCGGTGCGGTGGGTGTTTAATTACCTCAGTGAGGATCTCATTTGCAGCGGTCCGCCCGGTAAACGTTGTATTAAGGCCCAGGCCGGCTGATGCCGGAACTTTCGGATGTTTTCAAAGAACTTGATCTTAGGGCTGATGCTGAGTCACAATTGTCGCTTAAGCTGTGCCACTGGCAGACGTGCTGTGTAACGGAGCAAGTTTGAGTATGTTTCTCTTAGTTTGGCATACTTTATAGGTGCTCCCTAGCTTCACTTAACACGGAGCTCAGTTTAGTTGCGACCGTCCATGTCGGCAGTCGGCTCCGCCCCCCGTCAGTAAAAGATTATAGGCAGGGGAAATATATGATTATGCACAAAGCATATACTGACATAAAGTTATATATCAACATAGAATCAATATGAATAAAGATGGGAAATTAGGTATACAGGGGAATATTAAATAGTCTAAAAAGAAGAAAGGAAAGAAAGAAAGAAAAAAAAGGGGAATAATAATAATGATAAAAGTGTGGACATAGGCTTACCTGGGTACCAATGCATAGAGAGTGTGGAATATACAGGGAGTGCAGAATTATTAGGCAAATGAGTATTTTGACCACATCATCCTCTTTATGCATGTTGTCTTACTCCAAGCTGTATAGGCTCGAAAGCCTACTACCAATTAAGCATATTAGGTGATGTGCATCTCTGTAATGAGAAGGGGTGTGGTCTAATGACATCAACACCCTATATCAGGTGTGCATAATTATTAGGCAACTTCCTTTCCTTTGGCAAAATGGGTCAAAAGAAGGACTTGACAGGCTCAGAAAAGTCAAAAATAGTGAGATATCTTGCAGAGGGATGCAGCACTCTTAAAATTGCAAAGCTTCTGAAGCGTGATCATCGAACAATCAAGCGTTTCATTCAAAATAGTCAACAGGGTCGCAAGAAGCGTGTGGAAAAACCAAGGCGCAAAATAACTGCCCATGAACTGAGAAAAGTCAAGCGTGCAGCTGCCAAGATGCCACTTGCCACCAGTTTGGCCATATTTCAGAGCTGCAACATCACTGGAGTGCCCAAAAGCACAAGGTGTGCAATACTCAGAGACATGGCCAAGGTAAGAAAGGCTGAAAGACGACCACCACTGAACAAGACACACAAGCTGAAACGTCAAGACTGGGCCAAGAAATATCTCAAGACTGATTTTTCTAAGGTTTTATGGACTGATGAAATGAGAGTGAGTCTTGATGGGCCAGATAGATGGGCCCGTGGCTGGATTGGTAAAGGGCAGAGAGCTCCAGTCCGACTCAGGCGCCAGCAAGGTGGAGGTGGAGTACTGGTTTGGGCTGGTATCATCAAAGATGAGCTTGTGGGGCCTTTTCGGGTTGAGGATGGAGTCAAGCTCAACTCCCAGTCCTACTGCCAGTTTCTGGAAGACACCTTCTTCAAGCAGTGGTACAGGAAGAAGTCTGCATCCTTCAAGAAAAACATGATTTTCATGCAGGAAAATGCTCCATCACACGCGTCCAAGTACTCCACAGCGTGGCTGGCAAGAAAGGGTATAAAAGAAGAAAATCTAATGACATGGCCTCCTTGTTCACCTGATCTGAACCCCATTGAGAACCTGTGGTCCATCATCAAATGTGAGATTTACAAGGAAGGAAAACAGTACACCTCTCTGAACAGTGTCTGGGAGGCTGTGGTTGCTGCTGCACGCAATGTTGATGGTGAACAGATCAAAACACTGACAGAATCCATGGATGGCAGGCTTTTGAGTGTCCTTGCAAAGAAAGGTGGCTATATTGGTCACTGATTTGTTTTTGTTTTGTATTTGAATGTCAGAAATGTATATTTGTGAATGTTGAGATGTTATATTGGTTTCACTGGTAAAAATAAATAATTGAAATGGGTATATATTTGTTTTTTGTTAAGTTGCATAATAATTATGCACAGTAATAGTCACCTGCACACACAGATATCCCGCTAAAATAGCTAAAACTAAAAACAAACTAAAAACTACTTCCAAAAATATTCAGCTTTGATATTAATGAGTTTTTTGGGTTCATTGAGAACATGGTTGTTGTTCAATAATAAAATTAATCCTCAAAAATACAACTTGCCTAATAATTCTGCACTCCCTGTACAATGTAATTGACTACAGTTTATAAAAGTAAATTACGCAAAATGTTGATAATGGGTTAAGAGTCCACATTTAGTCCAGAATTTAGCAAGTTGAAGTACATAATCATTTTCATTTCAAAGGTTTTTCTTTCTATGGTGTTTTTGAAGTTGCCTCTGAGAATCTGATTTTGAGGTTTTGGATGGAGTGGTCAGGTTGGGTGAAATGGTGACCAACAGTGGTACATTATTTTGTTTCATAGTGGTTTTTGATTGAGTGTCTGTGTAAGATCATCCGAAGGTGCAGTTTTTGGCTTGTTTCTCCAATATAACATCCCACTTCACATGCAGTGCAATGTATCATGTATACCACATTTGCAGATATACATGAATATGCCCCTTTAATATTATAGGATTTACTCTTGTGATTTGCTGTGCTGCTTTCACAAATGTGCTGACATAGTTGGCAGAGAGCTTTGTTGCAGTGCTTGGTTCCATTCTGGGTGTTCTTTTTATCAATGGGTAGCTTTCTGTGGACCAGTTTCTGTTTTAGGTTGGGTGGTTGTCTGAGTGCCAGGATAGGGGGTTTTGTAAATATTTTTTTGAGTGTGGGATCCTCTAAGCATAGTGGCAGTAAGTATTTTATGATTTTTCATATTCCTTCTACAGCAGGGTTATATTTGACTACTAGTGGGATACGCAATATGATTTAATTTGTTTGTTTATAACCCTTGTTTTGTAACCTTTTGTCTGAATGATTGGGACAGTGTGATGAGATGTTTGTCATGGTCCTTGGTGTCTGAGCTAATTCTGTGATATCTGGTGGCCTAACTGTAGATTATGGATTTTTTTAATGTGATTGGAGTGGGAGCTGGAGCTGTGGAGGTAGATGCATCTATATGTTGGTTTCCTGTATACAGATGAGTGTAATTTGCCATTTGTGATGGATATTGTTAAATCCAGGAAGCTGACACAGTCTCTAGAAAAGTCAATTTTATGCTTAATTGATGCATGTAATAGATTAAATGATTTATAAAAATGTTCTAGGTTTTTTTCTCCTTCTGTCCATATGATGAAAATATCATCTATGTAGCGAAAGTATTTGAAGGGTTTGTGAGGGTAAGTAGCTAGGAATCTCTGTTCTAAATCAGCCATGAAGAGGTTTGCATACTGTGGTGCCATTTTGGTGCCCATGGCTGTCCCCATGGTTTGTAAATAGTTGCAGTTATTGAAGATAAAATAATTGTTGGTTAGTATAAATTCTGTAAGTATACTGACTGTAGAAACACTATATGTCTGGTTAGAGCTGTCTGAGGAAAGGAAATTTAAGCAGTCATCAATACTATCTTTATGTGGAATACTGCTGTACAGGGATTCCTTATCCATTGTCACAAGTATAGTATCCTCTGGCAATTCTGTTACCTGGCTGATTTTGTTAAGAAAATCAGTGGTGTCTTTTATAAAGCTAGTGGTGTTAATAACTAAGGGCTTAAGAATATTCTCCACTAGGCCCGATATTTCCTCAGTCAGAGTGTCCATGCCAGTTATTATTGGTCTACAAAAAAATAGAAGGATTTTAGGAGGGTGCTACAAATTGAGCTTAAGATATCTTAAATTAAGGGATACTTAAAGGCAGAAAAATACGTTTGTTTACAGACCTTAATACAATCAAATTTTCGTGGAAGAAGAAACTTCACCTTTAGCAATAAAATGATTTACTTATCATATAGTGCAAATCAATTAAACAATATATGAGAAAGGGACGTCTCCCATTAAAACATCCTAAAAACAATTGACTGAGGTTAAACACTATTGTATATACAAAGTATAGCTAACTGATGTATAAAGATATAAATTACACCATACATACATAACTTCTAATACATTTATACACAGAATAATAAGAAAAAAACAAAAGCTAATGGCACTACTATCAAATGTTCTATGGATGCTCTATAATTATTAAAGGAAGGTTATACACCTTGCAGTGATAAACAGAGTTAGGTGCTGTGTACTGTTTTATTCTGAAAAGAGAAGGGTATTTCAATCCTGTGATTGAAAGAAATGTACACTTATTTAGCACTCACATCTAAAGGAAAGTGGCTTCTGTGTTAGAACAAATCATTCCAAAGAGATGGCGGTCTAAGCCGTAACAATTTAAAATATAACCTTTATTAGGAATTCAATTAAAATAATGTCCACAAACAAAACATAGAAGTTATTGTTAAAAACACTAAATGTTGATAAGGATAAGGTGTACTGTGTATTGGTACTAGGTATAGAAAATTGCAGGAGGGATTAGCTCTTAACCTAGGATAGAAAAATCCCTAGTTAAAGAGAAATTCCCTTTATATTAGGAATTAATATCCGATATTATTGGTTATAGGCACTGGTGTTAGTACTACTTCACATAAATGTATAGTTTGCAGTGATTGCTGTAATAATTAATTAGTTAAAATAATTAAATAGTGACAATACTTCACACCTTGGTGTGCTTTAAACATTTGTTGAAGATTCAATATCATAAGGGGTTAAATTTATATTCCTATTGTGGCCGCTGGTAATACTGATATAAAACTCCTTACTGGATTATTGTAAGTAATTATACCAGTTATTATTAGGAATATTGTTCTATATGTTCCCTTGGGATATTAGAACTAATACATCACTTGTTTCTGCCACTTGTGATATTATAAAATAAATTTGAATAATATATTTCCCCCTTAGTAATAGTCCGTGTAGATACTAGGTCAGATAATAAGTATTATGTGATACTACACCTGTTCTGACAAATATAGTAATGTAGGGACTCTTAGTCTCATTTTAGCACCAATATATAGAACTGCAATATTGACAGTAGAATCTTGCAAGTCACTTCACAAACAATGACTCATTCGACACTGTGCATATCAGTTATTCACTTACAGCTGGATTTAGAGTTTTGCGGCCAAAGGGGTGCGTTAGCTAAGCGTGTTCCCCCCCCCCCCCGCACCTTTTAAATAACGCTGGTATTTAGAGTTGTCTGAAGGGCTGTGTTAGGCTCCAAAAAGGGAGCGTAGAGGCATATTTACCGCCACTTCAACTCTCAATACCAGCGTTGCTTACGGTAGCGGCCAGCTGGAAAAACGTGCTCATGCACGATTTCCCCATAGGAAACAATGGGGCAGTTTGAGCTGAAAAAAAACCTAACACCTGCAAAAAAGCAGCGTTCAGCTCCTAACGCAGCCCCATTGTTTCCTATGGGGAAATACATTTTATGTCTGCACCTAACACCCTAACATGAACCCCGAGTCTAAACACCCCTAACCTTACACTTATTAACCCCTAATCTGCCACCCCCGCTATCGCTGACACCTGGATTATATTATTAACCCCTAACATGCCGCTCCAGACACCGCCGCAACCTACGTTATCCCTATGATCCCCTAATCTGCTGCCCCCAATGTCGCTGACACCTACATTATATTTATTAACCCCTAATCTGCCCCCCCCCGAATGTCGCTGCTACCTTACCTACACTTATTAACCCCTAATCTTCTGACCGGACCTCACCGCCACTATAATAAATGTATTAACCCCTAAACCGCCTCACTCCCACCTCGCAAACCCTATAATAAATTTTATTAACCCCTAATCTGCCCTCACTAACATCACCGACACCTAACTTCAAGTATTAACCCCTAATCTGCTGACCGGACCTCACCGCTACTATAATAAATGTATTAACCCCTAAAGCTAAGTCTAACCCTAACCCTAACACCCCCATAAGTTAAATATAATTTAAATCTAACAAAATAAATTATTTCTTATTAAATAAATTAATCCTATTTAAAGCTAAATACTTACCTGTAAAATAAACCCTAATATAGCTACAATATAACGAATAATTATATTGTAGCTATTTTAGGATTTATATTTATTATACAGGCAACTTTGTATTTATGTTAACCAGGTACAATAGCTATTAAATAGTTATTAACTATTTAATAGCTACCTAGTTAAAATAATTACAAAATGACCTGTAAAATAAATCCTAACCTAAGTTACAATTAAACCTAACACTACACTATCAATAAATTAATTAACTAAACTACCTACAATTACCTACAATTAAATCAACTAAACTAAATTACAAAAAACAAACAAACACTAAATTACAAAAAAAAACACTAAATTACAAAAAATAAAAAAAGATTACAAGAATTTTATACTAATTACACCTACTCTAAGCCCCCTAAAAAAATAACAAAGCCCCTCAAAATAAAAAATGCCCTACCCTATTCTAAAATAAAAAGTTAACAGCTCTATTACCTTACCAGCCCTTAAAAGGGCTTTTTGCTGGGCATGCCCCAAAGAAATCAGCTCTTTTGCCTGTAAAAAAACCCATACAATACCCCCCCCAACATTACAACCCACCACCCACATACCCCTAATCTAACCCAAACACCCCTTAAAAAACCTAACACTAAGCCCCTGAAGATCTCCCTACCTTGTATTCACCCAGCCGGGTATCACCAATCCATCCAGAAGAGGGTCCGAAGTCTTCATCCTATCCGGCAAGAAGAGGTCCTCCAGAGGGTCCAAAGTCCTCATCCAGGAGGCATCTTCTATCTTCTTCCATCTGGAGCGGAGCGGGTCCATCTTGAAGCAGCCGACGCGGAGCCATCCTTCCTCACCGACGTACTAATGACGAATGAAGTTTCCTTTAAATGACGTCATCCAAGATGGCGTCCCTCGAATTCTGATAGGATTCTGATCGGAACAGCCAATAGAATGCAAGCTCAATCTGATTGGCTGATCCAATCAGCCAATCGGATTGAACTTGAATCTGATTGGCTGATTCAATCAGCCAATCAGATTTTTCCTACCTTAATTCCGATTGGCTGATAGAATCCTATCAGCCAATGGGAATTCTAGGGTCTCCATCTTGGATGACGTCATTTAAAGGAAACTTCATTCATCGTTAATCCGTCGATGAGGAAGGATGGCTCCGCGTCGGCTGCTTCAAGATGGACCCGCTCCGCTCCAGATGGAAGAAGATAGAAGATGCCGTCTGGATGAAGACTTTGGACCCTCTGGAGGACCTCTTCTTGCCGGATAGGATGAAGACTTCGGACCCTCTGTAGGACGTCTTCTTGCCGGATAGGATGAAGACTTCAGACCCTCTTCTGGATGGATCGGTGATACCCGGCTAGGTGAATACAAGGTAGGGAGATCTTCAGGGGCTTAATGTTAGGTTTTTTAAGGGGTGTTTGGGTTAGATTAGGGGTATGTGGGTTGTAATGTTGGGGGGATATTGTATGGGGTTTTTTACAGGCAAAAGAGCTGATTTCTTTGGGGCATGCCACGCAAAAAGCCCTTTTAAAGGGCTGGTAAGGTAATAGAGCTGTTAACTTATTATTTTAGAATAGGGTAGGGCATTTTTTTATTTTGGGGGGCTTTGTTATTTTTTTAGGGGGCTTAGAGTAGGTGTAATTAGTTTAAAATTCTTGTAATCTTTTTTTATTTTTTGTAATTTAGTGGGGTTTTTTTGTAATTTAGTTTAGTTGATTTAATTGTAGGTAATTGTAGGTAGTTTATTTAATTAATTTATTGATAGTGTAGTGTTAGGTTTAATTGTAACTTAGGTTAGGATTTATTTTACAGGTAATTTTTAATTATTTTAACTAGGTAGCTATTAAATAGTTAATAACTATTTAATAGCTCTTGTACCTAGTTAAAATAAATACAAAGTTGCCTGTAAAATAAATATAAATCCTAAAATAGCTACAATATAATTATTCGTTAAATTGTAGCTATATTAGGGTTTATTTTACAGGTAAGTATTTAGCTTTAAATAGGATAAATTTATTTAATAAGAAATAATTTATTTAGTTAGATTTAAATTATATTTAACTTAGGGGGGTGTTAGGGTTAGGGTTAGACTTAGCTTTAGGGGTTAATACATTTATTATAGTAGCGGTGAGGTCCGGTCAGCAGATTAGGGGTTAATACTTGAAGTTAGGTGTCGCCGATGTTAGGGAGGGCAGATTAGGGGTTAATACTATTTATTATAGGGTTTGTGAGGCGGGAGTGAGGCGGTTTAGGGGTTAATACATTTATTATAGGGGCGGCGAGGTCCGGTCAGCAGATTAGGGGTTAATAAGTGTAGGTAAGGTAGCGGCGACGTTGGGGGGGGGGCAGATTAGGGGTTAATAAATATTATGTAGGTGTCGACGGTGTTAGGGGCAGCAGATTAAGGGTACATAGGGATAATGTAGGTGATGGTGGTGTCCGGTCGGCAGATTAGGGGTTAAATTTTTTTATTAGAGTGGAGGCGATGTGGGGGGACCTAGGTTTAGGGGTACATAGGTAGTTTATGGTTGTTAGTGTACTTTAGAGCACAGTAGTTAAGAGCTTTATAAACCGGCGTTAGCCCATAAAGCTCTTAACTCCTGACTTTTTTCTGCGGCTGGAGTCTTGTCGTTAGAGTTCTAACGCTCACTTCAGCTAAGACTCTAAATACCGGCGTTAGGAAGATCCCATTGAAAATATAGGATACGCAATTGGCGTAAGGGGATCTGCGGTATGGAAAAGTCGCGGCTGGAAAGTGAGCGTTAGACCTTTTCTTGACTGACTCTAAATACCAGCGGGCGGTAAAAAGCAGCGTTAGGACCCCTTAATGCTGGTTTTCACGGCTAACGCAGAACTCTAAATCTAGGCGTCAGTTAGTTTTAATACAATTATTTTTATTTTTATTTTATTCTTTATAATTCCTAATATACAGGGAGTGCAGAATTATTAGGCAAGTTGTATTTTTGAGGATTAATTTTATTATTGAACAACAACCATGTTCTCAATGAACCCAAAAAACTCATTAATATCAAAGCTGAATAGTTTTGGAAGTAGTTTTTAGTTTGTTTTTAGTTTTAGCTATTTTAGGGGGATATCTGTGTGTGCAGGTGACTATTACTGTGCATAAATATTAGGCAACTTAACAAAAAACAAATATATACCCATTTCAATTATTTATTTTTACCAGTGAAACCAATATAACATCTCAACATTCACAAATATACATTTCTGACATTCAAAAACAAAACAAAAACAAATCATTGACCAATATAGCCACCTTTCTTTGCAAGGACACTCAAAAGCCTGCCATCCATGGATTCTGTCAGTGTTTTGATCTGTTCACCATCAACATTGCGTGCAGCAGCAACCACAGCCTCCCTGACACTGTTCAGAGAGGTGTACTGTTTTCCCTCCTTGTAAATCTCACATTTGATGATGGACCACAGGTTCTCAATGGGGTTCAGATCAGGTGAACAAGGAGGCCATGTCATTAGATTTTCTTCTTTTATACCCTTTTTGCCAGCCACGCTGTGGAGTACTTGGACGCATGTGATGGAGCATTGTCCTGCATGAAAATCATGTTTTTCTTGAAGGATGCAGACTTCTTCCTGTACCACTGCTTGAAGAAGGTGTCTTCCAGAAACTGGCAGTAGGACTGGGAGTTGAGCTTGACTCCATCCTCAACCCGAAAAGGCCCCACAAGCTCATCTTTGATGATACCAGCCCAAACCAGTACTCCACCTCCACCTTGCTGGCGCCTGAGTCGGACTGGAGCTCTCTGCCCTTTACCAATCCAGCCACGGGCCCATCTATCTGGCCCATCAAGACTCACTCTCATTTCATCAGTCCATAAAACCTTAGAAAAATCAGTCTTGAGATATTTCTTGGCCCAGTCTTGACGTTTCAGCTTGTGTGTCTTGTTCAGTGGTGGTCGTCTTTCAGCCTTTCTTACCTTGGCCATGTCTCTGAGTATTGCACACCTTGTGCTTTTGGGCACTCCAGTGATGTTGCAGCTCTGAAATATGGCCAAACTGGTGGCAAGTGGCATCTTGGTAGCTGCACGCTTGACTTTTCTTAGTTCATGGGCAGTTATTTTGCGCCTTGGTTTTTCCACACGCTTCTTGCGACCCTGTTGACTATTTTGAATGAAACGCTTGATTGTTCGATGATCACGCTTCAGAAGCTTTGCAATTTTAAGAGTGCTGCATCCCTCTGCAAGATATCTCACTATTTTTGACTTTTCTGAGCCTGTCAAGTCCTTCTTTTGACCCATTTTGCCAAAGAAAAGGAAGTTGCCTAATAATTATGCACACCTGATATAGGGTGTTGATGTCATTAGACCACACCCCTTCTCATTACAGAGATGCACATCACCTAATATGCTTAATTGGTAGTAGGCTTTCGAGCCTATATAGCTTGGAGTAAGACAACATGCGTAAAGAGGATGATGTGGTCAAAATACTCATTTGCCTAATAATTCTGCACTCCCTGTAGTAGGATTATTTTCATAGTTAAGGCTATTGAGCTATTCACTAGAACACATTGATCACTAAGGCTATAACAGCCATATCACCATGAACACCTACTCATCATTCTCACATACACAAGGTTTTTTCATGGTTTTTCACAACCTATAGATTTTAATTCACATTTATTTTGTTTTGTAGACTGTCACTTGAAAACAAGTCTCTACATTATATATTACCTCCTATGAACAACAGTATAGCTCATTATGTTAATTTAATTTTATTTAAAATCATCTTCTTTATATTGGAGCAATAAGGTGCTGACAGAGATAAGATGTATAGTATCATCTTGTAATAACATGGCAATAATAAGACCCAAAAAATCAACCCACCAAGTGGTGGATAATATATACAAATTCTAACTAGGGTTGTTAGCATATTATGAGCATAATATCTCTTATTGAAATTAGGGTATGAGATGCAATGATCACTGGATAATAAATGTATTGAATACTGTGCATTAAATTCATAACGCAAAACTATCCCTATAGAATAAATTATTTGTGTGTCATATACAACATAATTAATGTCAGCATCCAAACAAGATCATTCGATGACAATATAAGGATATAAAAATCTCTATATATATTAGACATACTGTGGTGAATAGCACTTTAGTCTATATACTACAAACGTAGCAGGCTTATATGTGATTAAATCGCTTTAATATATTTGTTATAATATCCTCCAAATGTTATCCAAATCTCTAATACCGGTAATGGTCCAATCAGCAATTGAAAAACATCAACTCGCAAAGTCTGAGCCACTTTGATTGGTTCTCAACAACACTGAATCTGATATGACGTTGCGTCACCACAAGGGGAGGGATGAAAGTCTATAAGAAACCACGCCAAACGCCGCGCCGTACCCTTTGAGAAAGCCACGTTGGTGGTGAAACATGTTAGGGCTGCAATAGTTGTTAGGCTATAAGCCAAACTTTTTAACTTGCTAATGTTGTGAGCGAATACCACACTTAGTAGCTTTGTGGAAACGACGATTATAGAACATTTAATGGCTGACAGCCAATAGTATAAATTAATGGTGGGCATGTTTTCTAACCAAGCTAATGGGACACTGTTGAAACTAGAGTGAAGCTAACTTTAGTCAATTGCTAAACAATATGACTTATCAATATTATTATCAACAAACTTATAACTGAATTTGTTAAGCCTTTGTGTACCTTAGAAATGTACCGGCAGATACGATAATACAATTTAATCATAAGATCACTACATATGGACTCTTAGAATTGTTACATCTGAGTGGATACACGTATTACATGTATCTATTTTAAGAACTCACAGTGTCAGCTACAACAGATATTTGTTATATTATGGTGCAGCAAAAGTTAACTGCCTCAACTGACAATTTAAGATATATATCGTAGCTATATCTGGATTTAAGATTATAGGTGTAATTATGGTATGATAAACTGTTGGTTAAATATTCAGAAGTCCATTAGCATTTGTAGTATCACGTAATACTTATTATCTGACCTAGTATCTACACGGACTATTACTAAGGGGGAGATATATTATTCAAATTTATTTTATAATATCACTAGTGGCAGAAACAAGTGATGTATTAGTTCTAATATCCCAATGAAACATATAGAACAATATTCCTAATAATAACTGCTATAATTACTTACAATAATCCAGTAAGGAGTTTTATATCAGTATTACCAGCGGCCACAATAGGAATATAAATTTAACCCCTTATGATATTGAATCTTCAACAAATGTTTAACCCCTTAATGACCACAGCACTTTTCCATTTTCTGTCTGTTTGGGACCAAGGCTATTTTTACATTTTTGCTGTGTTTGTGTTTAGCTGTAATTTTCCTCTTACTCATTTACTGTACCCACACATATTATATACCATTTTTCTCGCCATTAAATGGACTTTCAAAATCTACCATTGTTTTCATCATATCTTATAATTGGCTATAAAAAAAAATACAAAATATGATGAAAAAATGGAAAAAAACACACTTTTTCTAACTTTAACCCCCAAAATATGTTACACATCTACAACCACCAAAAAACACACATGCTAAATAGTTTCTAAATTTTGTCCTGAGTTTAGAAATATCCAATGTTTACATGTTCTTTGCTTTTTTTGCAAGTTATAAGGCAATAAATACAAGTAGCACTTTGCTATTTCCAAACCACTTTTTTTCAAAATTAGCGTTAGTTACATTGGGACACTGATATCTGTCTGGAATCCCTGAATATCCATTGACATGTATATATATTTATTTAGAAGACATCCCAAAGTATTGATCTAGACCCATTTTGGCATATTTCATGCCACCATTTCACCGCCAAATGCGATCAAATAAAAAAAAATTGTTCACTTTTTCCCAAATTTTTTCACAAACTTTAGGTTTCTCACTGAAATTATTTACAAACAACTTGTGCAATTATTGCACAAAAGGTTTTAAATGCTTTTCTGGGATCCCCTTTCTTTAGAAATAGCAGACATGTATGGCTTTGGCGTTGCTTTTTGGTAATTAGAAGGCTGCTAAATGCCACTGCGCACCACATGTGTATTATGCCCAGCAGAGAATGGGTTAATTAGGGAGTATGTAGGGAGCTTCTAGGGTTAATTTTAGCTGTAGTATAGTGTAGTAGACAACCCCAAGTATTGATCTAGGCCCATTTTGGTATATTTCATGCCACCATTTCACCGCCAAATGCGATCAAATTAAAAAAAACGTTAAATTTTTCACAATTTTAGGTTTCTCACTGAAATTATTTACAAACAGCTTGTGCAATTATGGCACAAATGATTGTAAATGCTTCTCTGGGATCCCCTTTCTTTAGAAATAGCAGACATGTATGGCTTTGGCGTTGCTTTTTGGTAATTAGAAGGCCGCTAAATGCTGCTGCGCACCACACGTGTACAGGGAGTGCAGAATTATTAGGCAAGTTGCATTTTTGAGGATTCATTTTATTATTGAACAACAACCATGTTCTCAATGAACCCAAAAAACTCATTAATATCAAAGCTGAATAGTTTTACCAGTGAAACCAATATAACATCTCAACATTCACAAATATACATTTCTGACATTCAAAAACAAAACAAAAACAAATCAGTGACCAATATAGCCACCTTTCTTTGCAAGGACACTCAAAAGCCTGCCATCCATGGATTCTGTCAGTGTTTTGATCTGTTCACCATCAACATTGCGTGCAGCAGCAACCACAGCCTCCCAGACACTGTTCAGAGAGGTGTACTGTTTTCCCTCCTTGTAAATCTCACATTTAATGATGGACCACAGGTTCTCAATGGGGTTCAGATCAGGTGAACAAGGAGCCCATGTCATTAGATTTTCTTCTTTTATACCCTTTTTTGCCAGCCACGCTGTGGAGTACTTGGACGCGTGTGATGGAGCATTGTCCTGCATGAAAATCATGTTTTTCTTGAAGGATGCAGACTTCTTCCTGTACCACTGCTTGAAGAAGGTGTCTTCCAGAAACTGGCAGTAGGACTGGGAGTTGAGCTTGACTCCATCCTCAACCCGAAAAGGCCCCACAAGCTCATCTTTGATGATACCAGCCCAAACCAGTACTCCACCTCCACCTTGCTGGCGTCTGAGTCAGACTGGAGCTCTCTGCCCTTTACCAAGCCAGCCACGGGCCCATCCATCTGGCCCATCAAGACTCACTCTCATTTCATCAGTCCATAAAACCTTAGAAAAATCAGTCTTGAGATATTTCTTGGCCCAGTCTTGACGTTTCAGCTTGTGTGTCTTGTTCAGTGGTGGTCGTCTTTCAGCCTTTCTTACCTTGGCCATGTCTCTGAGTATTGCACACCTTGTGCTTTTGGGCACTCCAGTGATGTTGCAGCTCTGAAATATGGCCAAACTGGTGGCAAGTGGCATCTTGGCAGCTGCACGCTTGACTTTTCTCAGTTCATGGGCAGTTATTTTGCGCCTTGGTTTTTCCACACGCATCTTGCGACCCTGTTGACTATTTTGAATGAAACGCTTGATTGTTCGATGATCACGCTTCAGAAGCTTTGCAATTTTAAGAGTGCTGCATCCCTCTGCAAGATATCTCACTATTTTTGACTTTTCTGAGCCTGTCAAGTCCTTCTTTTGACCCATTTTGCCAAAGGAAAGGAAGTTGCCTAATAATTATGCACACCTGATATAGGGTGTTGATGTCATTAGACCACACCCCTTCTCATTACAGAGATGCACATCACCTAATATGCTTAATTGGTATACAATATATAATAAAGATAGAAAAAATACCAGGGTATATAAGATTACCCTAGAACAGCAAGGGATAAATAAACGGCACACATAAGAGACTTTCAAAAATGTATTAATAATAAGTTCCCAAAATACACTTCAGTATATAGCAATATCTTATCTGTCAATTTCAGTCACCACTAAAGACAGCAAAATCTAAAACATTTTAAGTGCACTGAGACCTAATTCTTTCCCTATACTATAAATCTCAGAAAAAACATCATAAACAATCAGGGGTTAACCAGAAAACTTATGTTTATAACGAATTGTACATAGAATCTAATGTTTATAGGACATATATAGTAGGTAGGCAAAATACATGTTATATATATGGCTGCAGTCCAAACAGGGGTGAACTATATTGTATATAGAAAAGCGCTTTTTTCCTTTTTGGTATGTACCAGGGAATCTCCTCTTAAGGCAAATGGATATGCCGCAGTTAGTGCTGCTGTATAGGGAGTCTCTAGCAAGTATAGTAATTCAGTTGGAAAACACAGCATATACTTAGCTTAAGTCCTCCGGTTTTTGTTGCTTCCACTTTTCTTCTGCTTGCAAGCACCTGTGATGATTGCTTGGCGTGTGACGTCAACAGACAGTGGGAGTGGTGTAGCGTCACCAGGGACTGTGAGTGGCTGTAAACGGAAGGATCCAGTTGAATCAATCTTTACGTTGTCAGTTTTGCCAAGAGCTTTGACAAAAGGCTGTATCACAATGTTATATGTATGTTCACCTATCGTATAGGCACATCTTCCATTGCACTCCAATAGCACACTCCTCAAACCACTTACTCCACTGTCAGAGTCACACCAGGAAAATTCGTAGCTCACTTGAAATGTACAGCTGCATGTATAGAGCCAAAATGTCTCTGAAGAAACATGAGATTCAGGGAATAGGTCTAGTCAGGTGCACTAGAAATTCTGGCCCACGGTACATTCGACAGGTACCTGGGTTCTCATAAACACATAGTGCCAACGCACGTTTCTCCCCCACCTCCAGTATGTGTTACAGGGGATCATCAGGGCATATAGAGTCCTCAATGGACTTCCTCTTTTATGCAGATATCTAATTGCTTACAGGTGTTTTTCCCAAGTATCCTTGCAACACCTTAAAGCTGTATCACTTTTAACCCTTTTTTGATACAGGGTTAAAAGTGATACAGCTTTAAGGTGTTGCAAGGATACTTGGGAAAAAACACCTGTAAGCAATTAGATATCTGCATAAAAGAGGAAGTCCATTGAGGACTCTATATGCCCTGATGATCCCCTGTAACACATACTGGAGGTGGGGGAGAAACGTACGTTGGCACTATGTGTTTATGAGAACCCAGGTACCTGTCGAATGTACCGTGGGCCAGAATTTCTAGTGCACCTGACTAGACCTATTCCCTGAATCTCATGTTTTTTCAGAGACATTTTGGCTCTATACATGCAGCTGTACATTTCAAGTGAGCTACGAATTTTCCTGGTGTGACTCCGACAGTGGAGTAAGTGGTTTGAGGAGTGTGCTATTGGAGTGCAATGGAAGATGTGCCTATACGATAGGTGAACATACATATAACATTGTGATACAGCCTTTTGTCAAAGCTCTTGGCAAAACTGACAACGTAAAGATTGATTCAACTGGATCCTTCCGTTTACAGCCACTCACAGTCCCTGGTGACGCTACACCACTCCCACTGTCTGTTGACGTCACACGCCAAGCAATCATCACAGGTGCTTGCAAGCAGAAGAAAAGTGGAAGCAACAAAAACCGGAGGACTTAAGCTAAGTATATGCTGTGTTTTCCAACTGAATTACTATACTTGCTAGAGACTCCCTATACAGCAGCACTAACTGCGGCATATCCATTTGCCTTAAGAGGAGATTCCCTGGTACATACCAAAAAGGAAAAAAGCGCTTTTCTATATACAATATAGTTCACCCCTGTTTGGACTGCAGCCATATATATAACATGTATTTTGCCTACCTACTATATATGTCCTATAAACATTAGATTCTATGTACAATTCGTTATAAACATAAGTTTTCTGGTTAACCCCTGATTGTTTATGATGTTTTTTCTGAGATTTATAGTATAGGGAAAGAATTAGGTCTCAGTGCACTTTAAATGTTTTAGATTTTGCTGTCTTTAGTGGTGACTGAAATTGACAGATAAGATATTGCTATATACTGAAGTGTATTTTGGGAACTTATTATTAATAAATTTTTGAAAGTCTCTTATGTGTGCCGTTTATTTATCCCTTGCTGTTCTAGGGTAATCTTATATACCCTGGTATTTTTTCTATCTTTATTATATATTGTATATTTACTATAAGGGTGGCACCATTTAGAGCAAATTAGCAATATTACCTACTCTCTCACACCCCCTACATTTTTTGCTTAATTGGTAGTAGGCTTTCGAGCCTATACAGCTTGGAGTAAGACAACATGCATAAAGAGGATGATGTGGTCAAAATACTCATTTGCCTAATAATTCTGCACTCCCTGTATTATGCCCAGCAGTGAAGGGGTTAATTAGGTAGTTTGTAGGGAGTTTGCAGGGTTAATTTTAGCTTTAGTGTAGAGATCAGCCTCCCATCTGACACATCACACCCCCTGATCCCTCCCAAACAGCTCCCTTCCCTCCCCCACCCCACAATTGTCCCCGCCATCTTAAGTACTGGCAGAAAGTCTGCCAGTACTAAAATAAAAGTCATCTTTGAATATTTAAAAAAAAAAAAGAGCATATGTACATATGCTGCTATGTAGGATCCCCTCTTAGCCCCCAACCTCCCAGATCCCCCCTAAAACAGCTCTCTAACCCCCCCTCTGCCTTATTGGGGGCCATCTTGGGTACTGGCAGCTGTCTGCCAGTACCCAGTTTGCATAAAAAAAAAGTGTTTTATTATTTTATTTTTATTTTTTTCTGTAGTGTAGCTTCCCCCCCACAGACTAACATCCCACCAGCCATACCGATCTAGCTAAATTAAAGATAATATCCCCCTTTTTCCCCACTTCAAATTCAAATATTTCTGTAGTGCAGCGGTTCCCACCCGCTCCCTCCCCGTGCACGTGCCTGCCTCCCCGTGCACGTGCGCGCGTCCGTGCGTGCCCCCGGGCATCCCCGCCCCCGATCCCACCCACCTCCGCATCATCCAGGGCCATCGATGGCCGCCACCCGCCTCCCACGCCGGCGCTCCCACCCACCAACGAACTTAGCCGTTGATGTCCAGTGCAGAGAGGGCCACAGAGTGGCTCTCTCTACATCGGATGGCTAAAAATGGTTATTGCAGGATGCCTCAATATCGAGGCATCACTGCAATAACCGGAAAGCAGCTGGAAGCGAGCAGGATCGCTTCCAGCTGCTTTCCACACCGAGGACGTGCAGGGTACGTCCTCAGGCGTTAACTGCCTTTTTTTTGAGGACGTACCCTGCACGTCCTCGGTTGTTAAGGGGTTAAAGCACACCATGGTGTGAAGTATTGTCACTATTTAATTAAAAACGTTATTACAGCAATCACTGCAATCTATACATTTATGTGAAGTAGTACTAACACCAGTGCCTATAACCAATAATATCGGATATTAATTCCTAATATAAAGGGAATTTCTCTTTAACTAGGGATTTTTCTATCCTAGGTTAAGAGCTAATCCCTCCTGCAATTTTCTATACCTAGTACCAATACACAGTACACCTTATCCTTATCAACATTTAGTGTTTTTAACAATAACTTCTATGTTTTGTTTGTGGACATTATTTTAATTGAATTCCTAATAAAGGTTATATTTTAAATTGTTACGGCTTAGACCGCCATCTCTTTGGAATGATTTGTTCTAACACAGAAGCCACTTTCCTTTAGATGTGAGTGCTAAATAAGTGTACATTTCTTTCAATCACAGGATTGAAATACCCTTCTCTTTACAGAATAATAAGACTTTGTATCTTTAGAGAAAAGGCCAATTGTATACCACCATAGAAAGTCTCTTTATATGCCACTCACAATTTTATATACGTATGCTATATAGCACAATTCACATCCAAATCCAATGTAGTATAACTTAGGCGTATACATGCAAAAATGAAAAAAGAAGAAAATGCCCACTTTGGACCTTAGCAAAAGTACCGTCTTTAACTTTATGACAGCCCATACATTGAAGTGCAGAGAGAACATAGTAACCAGGTAATTTGTTTTTACCTTAAAGTAGAGACATACCTTCCACAGGATTATTTCTTCTTTTTAAACTGTGTTCGCTGTAATACATGCTCCGGTTCCTTTTTTGATACAGGGTTAAAAGTGATACAGCTTTAAGGTGTTGCAAGGATACTTGGGAAAAAACACCTGTAAGCAATTAGATATCTGCATAAAAGAGGAAGTCCATTGAGGACTCTATATGCCCTGATGATCCCCTGTAACACATACTGGAGGTGGGGGAGAAACGTACGTTGGCACTATGTGTTTATGAGAACCCAGGTACCTGTCGAATGTACCGTGGGCCAGAATTTCTAGTGCACCTGACTAGACCTATTCCCTGAATCTCATGTTTTTTCAGAGACATTTTGGCTCTATACATGCAGCTGTACATTTCAAGTGAGCTACGAATTTTCCTGGTGTGACTCCGACAGTGGAGTAAGTGGTTTGAGGAGTGTGCTATTGGAGTGCAATGGAAGATGTGCCTATACGATAGGTGAACATACATATAACATTGTGATACAGCCTTTTGTCAAAGCTCTTGGCAAAACTGACAACGTAAAGATTGATTCAACTGGATCCTTCCGTTTACAGCCACTCACAGTCCCTGGTGACGCTACACCACTCCCACTGTCTGTTGACGTCACACGCCAAGCAATCATCACAGGTGCTTGCAAGCAGAAGAAAAGTGGAAGCAACAAAAACCGGAGGACTTAAGCTAAGTATATGCTGTGTTTTCCAACTGAATTACTATACTTGCTAGAGACTCCCTATACAGCAGCACTAACTGCGGCATATCCATTTGCCTTAAGAGGAGATTCCCTGGTACATACCAAAAAGGAAAAAAGCGCTTTTCTATATACAATATAGTTCACCCCTGTTTGGACTGCAGCCATATATATAACATGTATTTTGCCTACCTACTATATATGTCCTATAAACATTAGATTCTATGTACAATTCGTTATAAACATAAGTTTTCTGGTTAACCCCTGATTGTTTATGATGTTTTTTCTGAGATTTATAGTATAGGGAAAGAATTAGGTCTCAGTGCACTTTAAATGTTTTAGATTTTGCTGTCTTTAGTGGTGACTGAAATTGACAGATAAGATATTGCTATATACTGAAGTGTATTTTGGGAACTTATTATTAATAAATTTTTGAAAGTCTCTTATGTGTGCCGTTTATTTATCCCTTGCTGTTCTAGGGTAATCTTATATACCCTGGTATTTTTTCTATCTTTATTATATATTGTATATTTACTATAAGGGTGGCACCATTTAGAGCAAATTAGCAATATTACCTACTCTCTCACACCCCCTACATTTTTTGCTTAATTGGTAGTAGGCTTTCGAGCCTATACAGCTTGGAGTAAGACAACATGCATAAAGAGGATGATGTGGTCAAAATACTCATTTGCCTAATAATTCTGCACTCCCTGTATTATGCCCAGCAGTGAAGGGGTTAATTAGGTAGTTTGTAGGGAGTTTGCAGGGTTAATTTTAGCTTTAGTGTAGAGATCAGCCTCCCATCTGACACATCACACCCCCTGATCCCTCCCAAACAGCTCCCTTCCCTCCCCCACCCCACAATTGTCCCCGCCATCTTAAGTACTGGCAGAAAGTCTGCCAGTACTAAAATAAAAGTCATCTTTGAATATTTAAAAAAAAAAAAGAGCATATGTACATATGCTGCTATGTAGGATCCCCTCTTAGCCCCCAACCTCCCAGATCCCCCCTAAAACAGCTCTCTAACCCCCCCTCTGCCTTATTGGGGGCCATCTTGGGTACTGGCAGCTGTCTGCCAGTACCCAGTTTGCATAAAAAAAAAGTGTTTTATTATTTTATTTTTATTTTTTTCTGTAGTGTAGCTTCCCCCCCACAGACTAACATCCCACCAGCCATACCGATCTAGCTAAATTAAAGATAATATCCCCCTTTTTCCCCACTTCAAATTCAAATATTTCTGTAGTGCAGCGGTTCCCACCCGCTCCCTCCCCGTGCACGCGCCTGCCTCCCCGTGCACGTGCGCGCGTCCGTGCGTGCCCCCGGGCATCCCCGCCCCCGATCCCACCCACCTCCGCATCATCCAGGGCCATCGATGGCCGCCACCCGCCTCCCACGCCGGCGCTCCCACCCACCAACGAACTTAGCCGTTGATGTCCAGTGCAGAGAGGGCCACAGAGTGGCTCTCTCTACATCGGATGGCTAAAAATGGTTATTGCAGGATGCCTCAATATCGAGGCATCACTGCAATAACCGGAAAGCAGCTGGAAGCGAGCAGGATCGCTTCCAGCTGCTTTCCACACCGAGGACGTGCAGGGTACGTCCTCAGGCGTTAACTGCCTTTTTTTTGAGGACGTACCCTGCACGTCCTCGGTTGTTAAGGGGTTAAAGCACACCATGGTGTGAAGTATTGTCACTATTTAATTAAAAACGTTATTACAGCAATCACTGCAATCTATACATTTATGTGAAGTAGTACTAACACCAGTGCCTATAACCAATAATATCGGATATTAATTCCTAATATAAAGGGAATTTCTCTTTAACTAGGGATTTTTCTATCCTAGGTTAAGAGCTAATCCCTCCTGCAATTTTCTATACCTAGTACCAATACACAGTACACCTTATCCTTATCAACATTTAGTGTTTTTAACAATAACTTCTATGTTTTGTTTGTGGACATTATTTTAATTGAATTCCTAATAAAGGTTATATTTTAAATTGTTACGGCTTAGACCGCCATCTCTTTGGAATGATTTGTTCTAACACAGAAGCCACTTTCCTTTAGATGTGAGTGCTAAATAAGTGTACATTTCTTTCAATCACAGGATTGAAATACCCTTCTCTTTACAGAATAATAAGACTTTGTATCTTTAGAGAAAAGGCCAATTGTATACCACCATAGAAAGTCTCTTTATATGCCACTCACAATTTTATATACGTATGCTATATAGCACAATTCACATCCAAATCCAATGTAGTATAACTTAGGCGTATACATGCAAAAATGAAAAAAGAAGAAAATGCCCACTTTGGACCTTAGCAAAAGTACCGTCTTTAACTTTATGACAGCCCATACATTGAAGTGCAGAGAGAACATAGTAACCAGGTAATTTGTTTTTACCTTAAAGTAGAGACATACCTTCCACAGGATTATTTCTTCTTTTTAAACTGTGTTCGCTGTAATACATGCTCCGGTTCCTTACTACTGTGTTCCTGGCGTCTCACACCGGTCAGCTGTTAGTGCTCACGTGACTTGTGTCTACGTCACGACACGGATCCTCCGTATAGCGGTTTAGATACAATGTTGATTATTTATTTCTACTTTTGATGCAAACTCCTGTTTACAGATATGTGATGATTCCCCTTGCACTTAGTGCTAATAGCACGCAAGTGGAGTCCAAGTGTACAGACAGAATAACCCGGGTTATTGGAAAGTCCTCCAAACAAAACACACTTAGACCAACTGTAATATTAATAGCTTTCTTTCATCAAAAAATCACAACCTTTTCTCATCAACGCATTTCACCCTATGATGGGCTTTATCAAGATGAATTTTAGGCTTGAATGACCATCCTTTTAAAGGTCCTGGACAGATTTAATTGGTTACAGCAGTTTAGTGGCAAATACAAATATAAGGTGGTATACTCTAGTTAGGCCAATATCTTAAATAGGGTGGTATATTTATAACTTACATATTTTTAAAAGGAAGCATTTCTTATGAGACTACAGTATCTCCATATATATACTGATGTATTTAAACATATTTCTATTTACAAACACTATATTCAATTGCACAAATACCTTTTTTTTAAGGTGCAATTTCCACAAAAGTATTTCAATATATAATAAATTGTAATGCATATAAGAAGTATGATAGTATTATAAACATCTATATGGGACCCTCCCTTAAAGGGCTAAATACATTCTTTTATTGGATTATACTGAATTCATAAAGAATCTTAGAACAAATAATAGAATATTTTTAAAATTATTCAAATTTTTGCTTTTACAGAAGTCTCCTATTCAAATAGAAATGGTGACAAATCAAGCTCTGAATTTAGTCCTCTAGGATATAGTGTATCTAATTTATATATTAATTCAGCTTCTTTGATCAGCAACTTTTTCTCAATAACCCTCTCCAATGTTCCTTGACCTTATATATACCCCAATATTTTAAATCGTTAATTTTCCTTTGTGTACCTGAAAGTGTTTATATAAGTGTGTTTTATCAATTGTATTATCAATACAACACAAGTGCTCTCTGATTCTATCTCTTAATATTCTTTTCGTTTCTCCAATATATAATAAAATACATGTGCATTGTAGTGCATTAATGATGTTTTTATGTGTACATCTAATTAAATCTTTAATCGTGAACTCTTCATTTGTGTTTGGAATAGTAATACATTTTTTCTTTACACTATGTTGACACGCCTTACACGTGTAGCATGGGTAAAACCCTGTGATCTTGTCCCCTTTAAGGTCTTTATCTTTTTTCACTTTCACCTTTTTATTTTGTCTCAAATCACTTGAAGATAGGATTGACTTGAGATGTTGTGCCCTTCTAAATACAAATTTCGGTGTGGGAGCTAATAAGTCAACCAAAAGTGGGTCTGCTTTAAGTAGGTGCCAGTGTTTTCTGACTATCCTCCTAATAGTTCCATGGTCTGCATTAAAGTCTGTAATAAATGGGATAGTAATCCCCTTAGTTGTATCTTTATTCAAACTTGGTTGTTCTTTGTTTCTATATTCTAAAAGTGTCTTTCTATTGGTTAGTTTTGCTTTAGAGACTACTTTATCAATATCTTCCTTCTTGTATCCCCTAGCATTGCATTTCTCTATAAGAGAGATTGCTTGATTCTACCAATCTTGAACAGTTTTTTTTGCAGCAGTTTAGGTAACAACTGTCTGTATGAATATAGTTGTTGGAGTCTACCTCCTTGAAATGTGTCTTTGTCTCTATTCAATCCTCTACTACCATGAGCTCTAGATCTAGAAATGCTACTACTACTACTTTACTATAAGTATAGGTAAAAGTAAGCCCTTTATAATTTATATTCATATTAGTAAACATCTTTTCCAATGTATCCTCAGGACGTCTCCATATTAACAGAAGGTTTTCTATATATCTCTTGTAGAGTACGAGATTCGCACCAAAGCTATTACCAGAGACAAAATCCTCCTCCCAGTCTCCCATAAAGAGATTGGCATAGCTAGGTGCAAACCTCGTACCCATTGCCGTTCCCTCTGTAGGAAATATTTCCCTTCAAATGCCAAATAGTTGTTTTTAAGAATAAAACTGATGCTTCTGAGTATAATTTCCCTTTGTTCTTTGGACATTTCCTGATCTATTATAAATTTTTCTCTACTTATTTAAGTCCCTTTTTATGATCTATGATGGTATAAAGCTACGTAACATCACAGGTTGCTATAATCATATCTAGATTTTCTATTAGGTTAAGGACATGAGTGGAGTCTTTTAAATATGAGCTTACATTTTTGACATGTTTCTGGAGGAATTTATCCACATACTGTGAAAGATTTGCAGACATGGAATTAATGCCAGATATAATGGGTCTCCCCGGTGGGTTATTAAAATTTTTATTAATTTTCGGTAAGAAATAGAAAATGGGAATTCTCGGGAAGTGTGGTGTTATATAACTGTGTTCCTTCTCATTAAGAATTCCCATCCTATGTCCCTCCGATAATAGTTGGTTCAATTTAGCTAGACATTTATTAGTTGGATTTAAATCTAATGTTTTGTATGTTTTTTGATCACTAAGTAATCAATATGCTTCATTTAAATATTGTTCAGTATCCATGACGACTATCCCCACACCTGTCGGACGGTTTAATAGTTATATGCGCATTATTCTGTAGGTCGGTTATTATATTTCTCTCTTTTTTATTGAGATTGTGTTTAATATATTTTGATGGACATTTTTTTTTAATATCCTAAAGTACAAGTTTCTCGAAAGTTTCTATATTGCTCCCTTTGGCAAAAGTTGGATTAAATATTGATTTGGGTTTAAGATCTGTGTGTTGATATTTGTTCCCCTGATTGGAATTGGTGGTGTTAGTAACTATCTGTCTCTCTAATGGTTGTTTAATAAAAAAAACCTTTCAATGGATAGATTCCTTACAATTTTTTTTACATGTATATGTGTATGGAATTTACTCATCCTAGCAGTGGGTGCAAATGAGAGCCCTAAAGATAGAACTTTTTCTTCCTCCTTTTAATTTAATTTTACTTATATTCAAAATACCTTGTGCCTGTGTTTGAATCTTTATTAGCTCCATCTTTTTGAGCTGCTTTCTGATCCCCTTTCCTCTCTTTCGTCTTGTGCCCTTTTTCTTGTTTGCATAGGTTTTTTTCTTTCCCATTCTTGCCTTACAAGGTCTCTGGAGGTGCCCTCTCTTAGAAGGCTTTTCTCTAAAAAAACATTTTCTTCATTTATAAGATTTTCTCAGAATTTATAGTTAATTAGGGGATCAAATCTGTTCCTCACAGGGGTATAATTTGCTTCCCTATCCGGATATGTCCATCTGTTCTTTTGTCTACCCTGAAGGGGAAAATGTCCTTCATTTTGTATTCTCCAATGAGATTGATATTGTCTGTGTTGTCTATCATATGGCTGATACCCATATTGTCTTTCATATTGTTGTCCCTGATGGTTACTATCAAAATATTTACGATTTCGGAAGGAGTTATATGTATTGCTATTCCTATTATAATTATGATTTTCATTATAATGGCGGTTGTTATAGCCAGGGGTATATTCCCCATTTTGATATCTATTAGTCCTTTGATATGTATCTCCGTTATCCCAGGTTCTATTATTGTGTCTTCTCTGATTTTTTACTTCCACCCATGAGTTTTGTCTTCCTCTTTGGGTGTTCCTATATGAGACCTCTTCTATATTAGTCCTGTCATCTATTTGTTTTGGTATATCCTCTAAAATAATTTTGTTACCCTCAATATAAGTAATATATCTTTCCATTTTCTGCCACTTAGACCTTAATAGGTCTTTATTTAAAATATCTAGCCTCTCTATCATGACTTTCTGCCTTTCTTTATACTCGATGTCAGATTTTCTATCTTTTTGTTTCTCTTTTAGTTCCAATAAATCTGACTCAATTTTAATCAGGGTTTCTTTCCTTGAACGTTCTAAAATATCAGTCAGATCATTAGATGCTTTAACCAAAACCTCTCCCCATTCTTTTTCTAGAGTATTGCTTAAAGTGAAAGTACATGTTTTGCTTGTAATCCCCTAGGGATATCTCCTGAAAGTGTTTATATAAATGTGTTTTATCCATTTTATTATCAATACAACACAAGTTCTCTCTGATTCTATCTCTTAATATTATTTTCGTTTCTCCAATATATAATAAATTACATGTGCATTGTAGTGCATGAATTATGTTTTTATGTGTGTTCCTGTTGTGATGTAGACACAAGTCACGTGAGCGGTGTTAAACGCCAGGAACACAGTGGTAAGGAACCGGAGCGTGTATTACAGCTCACGCAGGTTAAAAAGCAGAAATAATCCTGTGAACGGTTATTATTCTGTGTGTAAATGCATTAGAAGTTATGTATGTATGGTGTAATTTATATCTTTATACATCAGTTAGCTATACTTTGTAAATACAATAGTGTTTAACCTCAGTCAATTGTTTTTAGGATGACGTCCCTTTCTCAAATATTTTTTAATTGATTTGCACTATATGATAAATAAATCATTTTATTGTTCCACGAAAATTTGATTGTATTAAGGTCTGTAAACAATCTTATTTTTCTGCCTTTAAGTATCCCTTAATTTAAGATATCTTAAGCTCAATTTGTAGCGCCCTCCTAAAATCCTTCTATTTTTTGTATTTTACGTCTAAACACACTTAGTGGAAGGTGTGTTTTTTTAGTAGGGTGTGATATCAATATTTGGGCTAGCGCAATACTATGGGGCCTATCTCTCAAGCTCCGTACGAAGCTTGAGGGCCCATGTTTCTGGCGAGCCTCCAGGCGCACCAGAAACACCAGTTATGAAGCAGCGATCTAAAGACCGCTGCTCCATAATCCTGTCCGCCTGCTCTGATGAGGCAGACTGGAATCGCCACAAGTCAACCCGATCGAGTACGATAGAGTTGATTGACACCCCCCTGCTGGGTGCCCATTGGCCGCGAGTCTGCAGGGGGTGGCGTTGCACCAGCAGCTCTTGTGAGCTGCTGGTGCAATGCTGAATACGGAGAGCGTATTGCTCTCCACATTCAGCGATGTCTGTTGGACCTGATTCGCTCTGTCGGATCAGGTCTGACAGACATTTGTTAAATAGGCCTCTATACATTCATTTTTCAGTTATTATTGGTTTCCCTGGGTTCTCTGGTTTGTGGATTTTTGGGAGCATGTAGAATGTCCCTATGCTAGGGTTAGAGGGCATCAGTTTGTCCAGTTTATGTTGCGTGTGTTTAGGGAATGTTTTTATTAGTTTTCTAAGTTGCAAAGTGTATTCCTGGATAAGGTCATTTTCCAGTTTATTGTTATAGGTTTGATCTGATAATTGTCTATTTCCCTCTGTGATGTAGTCCTGTGTATTCATGATCACCACTGCTCCTCCTTGTCCGCAGGCTTAATGGTAATATTTTCATTGTTTTTTAAGTTTTTTATAGGGTTTTTTTTCTAAATGTGAGGTTATACATTATTTTTTCCTGCTGTGTGTTAAGCAGGGATGCTGTTCTCAACCAGAAGCTTTCAATATAGCTGTCCAATTTTGTGTTGCGTCCTGGTGCAGGTGTGAAGATTGTGTTCTTTTTGCTTCCATTGTAGTCCTCCATAGTGCTGGCATTTTCATTGTCATAAAAAAATTATTTTAGCCGCAATCTCCTGAAGAATTCTTCTAAGTCTGAGTACAGTTGTATGTTGTCTAGATTAGTACTTTTACAGAATGATAATCCTTTAGTCAGTACTGATATTTCTGGTTCTGATAGGTGGTAGTTTGAAAGGTTCACAATCCCTGAGTTTTCTGTGTGGTTTTCTTGGTTGGTGACAGTTTGTGTTTTGAATGTGTTATTGTCTGTGGATGTTTGGTCATTTCTTGTAGTTGATCTGTCACCTGGAGCTCTATTTTCTTGCATTTGGTGTTTGCTTTTGTTTTGTGACAGGCATGCACGTTTCTTATTTTTCTACTTGATAAAATGATATTGTGTTTTGTAGAAGTGTTGCATTTCTTTTTTAATTTCTTCATTAAATCCATTATTTGTAGTAGAAGCTGCTTATGGTCTTTTACTTTTTGCTGTATAGCTGATGAATTATGTTGTTTCTCAGTTTCTCACTGGTGCATCTGCAAAGTTTTTTTTAGCATACTCAGAGTTATGAGTGGTCGCGAGTAGATTCTTAATTTTCAGTCCATTAGGAATGAGATTCCTTTTTTTGCAGGATGATAAGAAGAAAATATCACTTTTGATCTGTGTTTCTTTTGTGATCAGTTTCATTGTTTGCTTCTTATTACCGCTTCAGTATCTTCCATAGTCACGTTGATTGGAGTAGCCGGGTTAGTCCAGAGATTTAGATATCAAAATAACAAGGGTATTGCATTGAGCAATGATACTTTTTTATTGGACTAACTATACATTTAAAAGATGACAAGCTTTCGGAATAATGTCTTCCTTTTTCAAGTCTGAAGCAATACTGACCAATTTGATGGAATTTACAGATTATATCTTAAAACACAGGCTAAAAAGACAGAAAGTGTTACAGAGGTATGAATTCAGGGCGAGGAGGGTGTGTCGTAAAATCATGAGGGGGGTTTAGGAGACAGACAGTGTCCAGTGAAGGATAACAGACAGGGGAAATATATGGTTTACACAAAGCATTTACTGACATAAAGTTATATATCAACATAGAATCAATATGTATAAAGATGGGAAATTAGATATACAGGGGAATATAAGATATTCAAAAAAGGAGATAGGAAAGAAAGAAAAAAAGGGGAATAATAATAATAACAAAAGTGTGGACATAGGCTTACCTGCTTACCTATGCATAGAGAGTGTGGAATATACAATGTAATTGACTACAATATATAAAGTACATTACAAACTATTATTTTTTTATAATGGGTTAAGAAACCAGAGTCCACATTTAGTCCAGATTTAGCAAGTCAAAGAGCATTGTTATTTTAATTTCAAAGGTTTTTCTTTCCATGGTGTTTTTAAAGTTGCCTCTGAGGATCTTGATTTTGAGATTTTGGATGGAGTGGTCAGGTTGGGTGAAATGGTGACCAACATGAGTACAGTATTTTGTTTCATAGTGGTTTTTGATTGAGTGTCTGTGTAAGTTCTCCAATATAACATTCCACTTCACATGCGGTGCAATGTATCATCTATACCACATTTGCAGATATACATATATGCCCCTTTAATGTTATAGCAAAAAGAAAAAATGTGGCACTGAAGAAAGCTCAAAAGTAAATCCTGAGTGTGGAACAGTTCTTAGTAATTTAGTAACTGTCCAATGTCAAACCAATGATAGATGTATATATACATAAATGTTGAACCAGTCTTATAAGTATAAATCCCAGAAAATATCTTCGGCTGGAAGGTCAGGTAACCAATTAGCACATAAGTCTTTGAATTGACAGATATATGGGAAGTCCCGAACTGAATTGGTTTAAGTTTCCCAACTCCGTGCTAAACAGTTTAAGGAACAGTAGTAATCTTCGATATGTGATACAAATCTCTATCCAGGTAGGGCAGTCTCTCACTCACCAATTGCCCAGAAAAAGTTTCAGAGTAGATCCTTCACCAGTATGGTGTAGTCAGGTATGGCCCCGGCGTCTTCTACATCGTTTGCCGATACGTCACGATGAAGTCAGTACGCCCGCGTCTCGGGGGTGGGTCCTCAAAGTCCGACCAGGAGCTGAGTACGTGACCAGCTATAGGAGACTAGGTGAACCACAAGCAGAGGCTGTGAGGTGAGTGACGAGCTGGACGGTACTCCAAGAGTTAAACTGTTCAGGCAGTTGTAGCACATACAGCGTAGAGAAAACGGGTCTCAGTAGCCGTCTAGGTAATCCAGAGGTGCTCTTTTTGTCTGACTATGTGTCCTACTCTGTGGATTAATAAACGCTTTTGACTATCACAGCACATGGATCGCCTGAGCAGTGTTTCTTTTTGCTTCCTTTAATGTTATAGGATTTACTCTTGTGATTTGCTGTGCTGCTTTCACAAATGTGTTGACATATTTTGCAGAGAGCTCTGTTGCAGTGCTTGGTTCCATTCTGGGTGTTCTTTTTATCAATGGGTAGATTTCTGCAGACCAGTTTCTGTTTTAGGTTGGGTGGTTGTCAGGATAGGGGGTTTTGTAAAGATTTTTTTGAGTTTGGGATCCTCTAAGAGTATTGGCTGTAAGTCTTTTATGATTTTTCGTATTCCTGCTAAAGCAGGGTTATATTTGACTACTAGTGGGATACGTGATATGTTTTCTTCTCCCTGTATTCTAGCATTCACGTGGGGTATTAAGGGCAGAGTTAATTTGTTTGTTTATAACCCTTGTTTTGAAAACTTTTTCTCTGAATGATTGGGACAGTTTGATTAGGTGTTTGTTATGGTTCTTGGTGTCTGAGCAAATTCTGTGATATATGGTGGCCTGATTGTAGATTATGGAATTTTATATGTGATTGGGGTGGGAGCTGTGGAGGTAGCTGCATCTATCTGTTGGTCTCCTGTATACAGATGAGTGTAATTTGCCATTTGTGATGGATACTGTTGTATCCAGGAAGCTGACACAGTCTCTAGAAAAGTCAATTTTAAGCTTGATTAATGCATGAAATAGATTAAATTATTTATAAAAATGTTCTAGGTTTTTTTTCTCCTTCTGACCATAAGATACAAATATAATCTATGTAGCAATATTTGAAGAGTTTGTGAGGGTGAGTAGCTAGGAATCTCTGTTCTAAATCAGCGATGAATAGGTTTGAATACTGTGGTGCCATTTTGGTCTATGGCTGTTCCCATGGTTTGTAAATAGATGGAGTTATTGAAGATGAAATAATTGTGGGTTTAGTATAAATTCTGTAAGTTTACTGACTGTAGAAGCACTATATGTCTTGTAAGAGCTGTCTGAGGAAAGGAAGTTTAAGCAGTCATCAATACCATCTTTATGTGGTATATTGCTGTACAGGGATTCCACGTCCATTGTCACAAGTATAGTATCCTCTGGCAATAAATGTGGACTCTGTTTTCTTAACCCATTATCAAAAATGTTTGTAATGTACTTTCATATACTGTAGTCAATTACATTGTATATTCCACACAATGGAATACCTGCAATAGGTACGCAGGTAAGCCTATGTCCACACTTTTGTCATTATTACTATTCCCCTTTTTTCTTTCTTTCCTCTCTCCTTTTTTGACTATCTTATATTCCCCTGTATACAAAACTTCCCATCTTTATTAATATTGATTCTATGTTGATATATAACTTTATGTCAGTATATGCTTTGTGTATAACCATATATTTCCCCTGCCTGTGATCTTTTACTGACACTATCTGCCTGTCTCCTAAACCCCCTTCATGATTTTTACGACACCCCCTCCTCGCCCTGCATTCAGACCTCTGTAACACTTTCTGACTTTTTAGCCTGTGTTTTAAGATATAATCTGTAAATTCCATCAAATTGGTCAGTATTGCTTCAGACTTGAAAAAGGAAGACATTCTTACGAAAGTTTGTCATCTTATAAATGTATAGTTATTCCAATAAAAAAGTATCATTGCTCAATGCAATAATCTTGTTATTTTGATATCTAAATATATAATTAGACGTGCATTCATTTTGTTACAAATGCAACTTTGTTTATTAAACAATTATATTCCTGTAGCTTAAACAAAAAGAATATATGTACGAATGAACAATGAAATTTAAAGAAAACAAATAAATACTGAAGAAATTTGGCAGTATTTATTTGTTTCCTTTAAATTAACTTAGTGGGTTAAAATACTTACCTGTAGCGCACTGGAGAGCCACACTAATCCCGATCCTTCATCACATAACCGCAAGATGCGCTAATAGGTAATTATTTTACCCCCCTTTTTCACCTTTAGCAAAGGAACATATTCATTTTCTTAACAAAAATGAATGCAAATGTGCAACCAATATTCAGTATTTGGGTTGTTTAAAACAAAAGAATATTAGTGAATAGCATGGACAACAAATATTTGAAAAACACAATTTATTTTCTAACGACACGGTGGTGAGTCCTTTCTTTTCTAATGACATGGTGAGTCCACGGATCATCTCTAATTACTGTTGGGAATATAACTCCTGGCCAGAAAGAGGAGGCAAAGAGCACAGCTGTTAAGTATCACCTCCCTTCCCTCCAACCCCAGTTATTCTCTTTGCCTGCGTTAAAAGCAAGGAGGTGGTACAGTTTAGGTGTCTGAAAGAAGATTCTTCAATCAAGATTTTATTATTTTAAAGCAGAGCAAGATTGCCCTGCTTCTTCCTGGGATTTAGCCGTAGCCCATGTCAGTTTCCTCAGTAAAGCAGTTGTGGCTTTTAAGCAATTAGGAACTTGTGGGGTATAATCCTCACTGCGACTCCCAAGTAGTTGTTGCTGCCCTATCTTGAAAGCCTGATTAGGATTATTCAGTCTTTCCTAATATTTCCACGAGTCCATGTGAGGGAGATGACCTCTCATACCATGTGAGCTGCCCTGCTGCTGCGCAGATTGATCTTCAGGTAAGTGCCTATTTTAATTTTCTTGAATAGGACAAGAGGAGAATATGGCACTTTATCAGTTAAATACTGGGTTTTGGGAGGTTAAACACAATAATCCTATTAGGGGTTAATAGGACTTTCCGGTTTAATTCTGGACTTTATGGGACAAGTGTCAGTGTGTTTTTTCGGTGTGACAAGGCTCCGGCATTGATGTTAATGGTGGACGGACCCTTTCTATTTAGAAACGCCCACGAATGGGGCGGGCGGTTTCTCTGAGGCAGCAATTTAGTGTTGCGTGTCTTTCCGGAGAATTTCTAGGTCTCTGCTAGTAGAGGAGTTGTTTTCTCTCAGGAATCATAGCAACCGTTTTGAACAGCTAGATTTTGAGACCGGATCGTATTTAATCCGGTTTCACAGGAGGACAGGTAGGTGCCTCAGCAAGCAGTGCTGAGGTGAGGAGGCTGCCTGAGGTTTATAGTGAACTGCTGCTTAGCGGTAGTTAAAGTATATAGGAAAATAAATTTTACTTTTAAAATTAAAGTGTTGGTGTTATTATTTTTTCTAAATAGATAAAGCAGTTGGGTTTGTTTTGTTTGAACATTGGGTTAAGATGGATCAAGAGACCCTGCAAAATTTTACATGTAGCTTATGTTTTGACTCTAATGTGGAACCCCCAATCCCTTTTTCTTCCTCATGTATTGAAAGAACATTAAATTACAGGGATAGACTTTTTGATTCTGAGCCATCATTAGCTAAGGCGGATGCTGTTCAGGGGTCCTCTGTTCAAAATATGCTGCAGCTTTCTTCTCAAGTAACCCAAACTTTATCGTCGACACATGCAGTGCCCTGCGCTTCCTCTCTCACTCCGGTTGGAGTTATGTTGCCAGACATTGCTACCCACATATATTATGCGGTAACTGATGAGCTCTCTGCTTTCCACATGCTGTAGAGAAAGCGCAAGAGGAAATCTAAGGAATCAGGGACTAAGGTTTCTGACACAGTTGTGGCTATCCCGGTTGTTCCTTCCTAGAAGTCTGAGGAGGAAAATACTTTGGTAGCATATGAGGGTGAAGTCTCAGACTCAGACAGTGTAATTCCTTCTGCTGATGCTGAATTGTATCCTTCAGGTTTAAGCTAGAACACCTCCAGTTGTTACTTAAGGAGGTTTTGGCCACCTTGGATGACTCTGACATGACTGTCATAGTCAATCCTAAGAAGTCTAATAAGTTAAACAAATACTTTGATGTTCCTTCCTCGGTGGAGGTTTTTCCGGTTCAGAGATTATTGCCCAAGAATGGAAGATGTTTCCAATAGCTGACTCTATCAAGGAGTCTTGGCAGATGGTCCCCATGGTGGGGCAATTTCCATTTTGGCTAAGAGAACCACTATTCCCATAGAGGATAGATGTTCCTTTAAGGATCCTATGGATAAGAAGTTGGAAGGGTTACTAAAAAAGATGTATGTACACCAGGGTTTACAATGGCAACCTGTGGTGTGTATTGCTACCATCACCAGTGCGGAAGCATACTGGTTTGATGCATTGTCTGAATCTATTCAGACAGATACTCCCCTTGAGGAGATCCAGGATAGGATCAAGGCTCTTAAGTTGGCCAATTCCTTTATTATGGATGCTTCCCTACAAGTTATTAAGTTGGGGGCAAAGATTTCTGGTTTTGCAGTACTGGCCCACAGAGCTTTATGGTTGAAATCATGGTCTGTGGATGTGTTGTCTAAGTCTAAGCTTTTGGCTATTCCCTACAAGGGTAAGACCTTGTTTGGGCCAGGCTTGGCTGAAATTATTTCAGACATTTCAGGAGGTAAGGGTAATTTCCTCCCTCAGGATAAGAGGAATACATCCTCTCCCTCTGCCAAGCAAGAACAGTCCAAGACTTCCTGGCAGTCCAACCAGTCTTGTAACAAGGGGAAGCAATCTAATAAACCTGTTAGTGACTCAAAGTCAGCATGAAGGGTCTGCCCCCTATCCGGGACCAGATCTTGTAGGGGCAGACTGTCTTTCTTAGCTCAGGCTTGGGTTTGGGATGTGCAGGATCCCTGGGCTGTGGACATCATGTCCCGAGGATACAAACTAGAGTTCAAAACCTTTCCTCCCAGGGCAGGTTTCTGCTCTCCAGATTATATGTAGACCATATAAAAAGAGAGGCATTCTTACACTGTGTCCGGGACCTTTCCAACCTAGGAGTGATAGTTCCTGTCCCAATGCAGGAACAGGGTCTGGGATTCTACTCCAATCTGTTCATGGTTCCCAAAAAAGAGGGAACTTTCAGACCAATTTTAGATCTCAAGAGTCTAAACAAGTTCCTCAGGGTACCGTCCTTCAAGATGGAAACTATTTGTTCTATTCTTCCCTTGGTTCAAGAGGGTCAATTCATGACAACAGTAGATTTAAAGGATGCGTACCTACATGTTCCCATACACAGGGATCATCACACGTTTCTGAGGTTCCCATTTCTAGACAAACACTTACAGTTTGTGGCTCTTCCATTCGGCCTTGCCACAGCTCCCAGAATTTTCTCAAAGGTCCTGGGAGCCCTGTTGGTGGTGCTCCGGTTGCGGGGCATTGCAGTGGCGCCTTATCTGGATGACATTCTGGTCCAGGCAACATCTTTTCATCAAGAAAGCTCCCACATGGAGATGTTGTTATCTTTTCTGCATTCCCACGGATGAAAGGTGAATTTGGGAAAGATTTCCTTGATACCAGGATAGTGTTCTTGGGAAACATAATAGATTCCTTATCAATGAAAATATTTCTGACAGAGGTCATAAAGACAAAGATCTTCGCCCTTCAGTCCTCTCCTTGGCTGTCAGTGGCCCAATGTACGGAGGTAGTGGGTCTGATGGTAGCTGTCATGGACATCATTTCATTTGCCCAATTCCATCTCAGACCTCTGCAGTTATGCATGCACAAACTTCTACCTTGGAGACTTCCATTGAGGAAGGACCTTCAACTTCAAGGGCCCTTCCTTCACCCAAATCTTGTTTCTCTGAAGCTGACTGCTTGGAGATTGAACGCTTAATTTTATCTAAGCGCGGTTTTTCTGAGTCGGTCATGGAGACAATGATTCAAGCTTGTAAACCTGTGACCAGAAAGATTTACTATAATATTTTTTCTAGATATCTGCATTGGTATGATTCCAGAGATTTCTCTTGGAGTAGAGTTCGGATTCCTAGGAAGGTCTGGAGAAGGGATTATCTGCTAGTACCTTGAAGGGTCAAATATCTGCCTTGTCTATTTTGTTGCATAAACATCTGGTGGATGTATCAGACTAACAATCTTTCTGTCAGGCCTTGGTTAGATTCTGTGTTCAAACCTGTTACTCCGCCTTGGAGTCTTAACCTTGTTCTTAGAGTTCTTCAGCAGGCTCCATTTGAGCCTATGCATTCCTTAGATATTAAGATGTTATCTTGGAAAGTTTTGTTTCTTGTTGCAATATTTTCAGCTCATAGAGTCTTAGAACTCTGGGCGTTACAGTGTGAATCCCCTTACCTTATTTGTCATTCAGATAAGGTAGTTCTGCGTAATAAGTTAGGTTTCCTCCCTAAAGTGGTGTCGGATAGGAACATTAATCAAGAGATTGTTGTTCCTTCTTTGTTTCCTAACTCTTCTTCTAATAAAGAGCGTCTACTGCACAACCTAGATGTGGTGCGTACCTTGAAATATTATTTACAGGCGACTAAGGATTTTCGCCAGTCTTCTTCCTTGTTTTTTGTTTTCTTTGGGAAATGCAAGGGTCAGAAAGCTATGGCTACTTCTCTTTCTTTGTGGACAGCAACCTCCTGAGAGAATCATGGTTCATTCCATGAGGGCTGTTTCCTCTTCCTGGGCATTCAAAAATGAAGCTTCTGTGGAACAGATTTGCAAGGATGCAACATGGGCCTCTCTACACACTTTTTTAAAATTCTACAAATGTGATACTTTTGCCTCAGCTGAGGCTTCTTTTGGGAGAAAGCTTCTTCAAGCAGTGGTGCCTACCATTTAGGTTCCCTGTCTTGTCCCTCCCTTATCATCTGTGTCCTCTAGCGTGGGTATTAATTCCGAATAGTTATTAGAGATGATGCGTGGACTCACTGTGTCATTAGAAAGAAAATGAAATTTATGCTTACCTGATAAATGTATTTACTTCTTGACACCGTGAGTCCACGGCCCGCCCTTTTTTATTTCAACAGTTTTTTTCTGTTATAAACCTCAGGCACCTCTGCACCTTGTGTTACTTCCTTTCTCTCCTTTTTCCTTCCATCGAATTACTGGGGTTGGAGGGAAGGGAGATGATACTTAACAGCTTTGCTGTGGTGCTCTTTGCCTCCTCCTGCTGGCCAGGAGTGATATTCCCAATAGTAATTAGAGTTGATCCGTGGACTCAGGTAAGCATAAATTTAGTTTTTTTGAATATTCGTTACGAAAGATTCGCCAAACTGAATGAATATATATATATATATATATATATATATATATATATATATATATATATATAAATAATGTTTTTCACAGAGTAGAACTTTCAGGAAAGTTCTTATCTCTGAAAAGCTTTATTGGGCTAAAAGAGGCTGTTCCCAGGTGGTAAATCCCCATAGAACCTGTTCAACAAGTACCCTGAGGAAGTCTCCCTAAGGATGATGGGGAAACCAGGTGTTGACTCCTTGCCCAATGTGCTTAGATGAATATTGATGCACCTCATTTAGGGAGGCCAAATGAGGGCAAAAATGATCATCTGGAGTTACCATGTTCCTTTTTAGGCATATTATGACATATTTACTACTTCATATCAAAATTCTTTGCTGAGCAATATTTTTATTTTGTATTTTTATCTAAACAAGTCCCTTATTGTGAAAATTAAAATGTAACAATACTTTTGTATACATTTTCCATAAAGTGTATGTGTTTTATTAGAATACATTTAAATTGTGAGTTAGTATGAGTTTGTCTGCCTTCTCCTGGAAGAGCTATTTAACCACAAGTTTTATCTATATACCTACACCAAAAGGCATGACAGTTCACCTAGTACTTTGCATCAAACTCTACCTGCTTCTACCATCTAAATGGACTGATGCAAAATGGTACAATAAGAATACCTTCTTCCACCACACAAAGGGACAGAAGAAAAAACGATAACCTGTGCTTCTGCTGTGAAAAAATGGTAATCTGCTCCTAACCTGGCCATGACCAAAAAAGATTTTAAAAAAGTATCACCCATTATGCATCACATTTCCTTCTACTGCTATAACTTCTTTATTATCTAGTTAAGTTCTCTTACAGTGTCAAATAATTCAATTTCAAGCAATTCAACAACAAATGTATTTTTGGTATCATTGTTCAGAAATAAGTAGGCATTTTATTAATATTGTTCAAATAATTGATGTTACAACCCCAGAATGAGTGTATTGATTAAAACCCTGCAGAGGGGTTAATTTGGTTTTCCATCACTGCAAGAGCAGGGATGTCATTGTAGACAAGATTGAGTAAAATATTTATCACTCTGTCAGTTATAAAGCACCAAACCCTAAATATAATTATTGGATTGTTTCAAGGATGCTAATCTCTTTACTAAGACAACCCTTTGGGACTCACAATTTGATCTTTATCTGTTTGTGGGACAACTGGACGACAGCTTTCTTGTCCCACTATGGACACTGAATATAGAAAATGCCCTTTGGGATATAAAATGCCCCTGTGATCTTCAGCATTCTTTGAATAATATCTAGGGAAATTTGCTAGATATCTTCATTGTTTTCATCTTTGAAAATATCTTAATTTACTTCTGATCCCCATAAGATCACAATACTTATGTGAAAAAAGTGCTTCCAATGATATGTACCCATGAACTCTATGCTAACTTGGAAAAATGTGTGGTAAAAAAAGCCAATAGAAAAAGCTTTCATACTATTGGCTGATTGAACTACGAATTAAAAAATCAGTCAGTAGAAATGCAAGGGCACCACTATATAAGGTGGAACTTCACATTCAAGTTTCTATGTGTGGCTGTGACTGCATGAAGAGGATGTCAGCCGGAAGAAGTAGAATTGGAGAGCTGGAAGAAGACAGGTCAGATGGAAGAGGTTTTGGGGGTTACATTGGTTTTATTATAGGGATTTTGTATGCAAAAGAGCTAACCACTTAAACTAGGACACTGCCCAACAAATGCCCTTTTCAGGGGAATTTTTAGAGTAGGTTTCCGTGTTAGTATAGGGTTTTCTATTTTTGCATGGGATTTTTTTTAAAGGGTACTTTAGTTTTAGTATAGGCTTCCTGGTTGTTGTTTTTTTTTTATTTTTGGTAAATAGTTTTTATTTTTGTTAACGGTAGTGTTTTTTATTTTGTGTAAGGGGGTTTTAGGTTAGGGGTCTAGGGAGGTTAGCTGTTAGGGGGATAAGCAATATAGGAGTAGTTTGCTGTGGGGCAGACTGAACAAAATATCATTAAAGTGAAGGTATACTTTGATGAATGAAAGCCCGTTTTTTAAAATACTATTAAAAACAGGGGCACTTTCATTCATCAAAGTTTAGAAGGCAGCCATTTTGAATAAAAACTTACCTTTGTTTTTTCACAGCCAGAGCAGCTTCCCCCACCCAGAGATCCTCTCTTCACACGTCATCAATGACTAATCCAATGTCCTCCAATCACGACATGGCCTCAGGCAATGACTACCCTGGGGGGGAAAGCCGTGATTGGAGGAAGCTGGATTAGTCATTGATGACATGTGAAGAGAGGATCTCTGGGTGGGGGAAGCTGCTCTGGTTTTGCAAAGAAGAGAGGTAAGTTTTTAATCAAAATGGCTGCTTTGTACAACCCACAACATTGTATACAGGATACGTGTGTAAAAGCCGGCGCATTTTTTGGCACCTAATTCAAAACTTCTGACTCATTTTCTTGCCTTTATTCAATATGGCCGTCACATACCACTAATCCGGAAGTAACGTAAAAATGGAAAACCGGATGTGAAGTTTTTTCCGTAAACCGGAAGTCACATAATCGTAACCGGAAGTACCCACAATGTTGTATACAGGATACGTGAGTGCAATCCGGCGCATTTTTTGGTGGCTAATTAAAAACTTCTTATTGGTTGAAGAACCACATATATGGTCTAATTAAATTACACCTCCTTATGTCTTGAAAAAGGCCCATCACAGGGCCGAAACGCATAGACTGGACTTCAAGGAGGTGTCTATTATTCCAGGGTGAGTCAGTTTCTGATTAGACTCACATAGTACATCGGTTTTTGCACATGGTCTTTTCCATTTATTTTTATAGGTACCATCACTTGCCCTTAGGATGTCTCTAGAAGGGCAGCTTCTCATAGATCATTGTCCTTACCTTTTAGGATTCTTTGACAATTTGTTCATCACTTCTGTAACACTTTGACACTCTTTAAGGATCACATCCCTTGGGATTTTGAACATTATTTTTTACCTACTACCCTTTTTTCTTTTTTGGCCACAAGGACATATTATTAATTTTTTGTACACGTGTACATATATTTCATATATTCTTTATCATTTTTTGCATACTGTCTTTGTTTATATTAGCACTTATAGGTAGAACTTAGTTTATTGTTTTAACCTTTGCACTATCTGTTAATTTAGTATTTACCTATCTTTTGTTGTTTTCATGTACTCATTTATTACTGTCAGCCTGATTCAGCAAATCTACTAGGTCCTAGGTGCATTAGCATACACCTTTCTATTGCATACCAGCAATTGTACCAGTTATTGTTTTCTCTTTTTTAGCTGTAGGAGTATGTGATACTTCAGTTACCTCATTTCTTAGTAACTAGTTACTTATTGCTTATATAGCTGTTTGCACTTTTTATTTTTATCAATAAATATCTGTTTTTATTCTTTTAACATTGAACATCACCCTTAACCTTTTTTGGTGCTCCTGTATTTTGTTTTTCACTGTATCTTTATTCCTGTACCTTTGTTAGGAGGTACTTATACAGTGAGCTCGGTGAGATCGCCCAGGCACTGCTTATTACATTTTGTTCGATTTGTATATTCTATCTTCTCTAACAGTAATTGGCAGCTGTCGGGTATCAGGGTTCACCTATGTATACTAGGTCTATTCCAACACTCCTATTTGCTAATTATTTTTCATTTATGACTTCCACAATGTCTCTGAGTAGTCTTAGAGCTGATGTAAGCTCAGACATAAACTCTGCTTTTATTAGAGAAGATAATTCTGGGAATAATACTGTGACTGATATCAACACTATCTTTAAAAATTTGGAAAAACTTTTGATCTCTGAAACCAAATATAAAATTGAAATATCATTTTTAAAGAAATGTTTGGAACTTAACATAGTCCTTAACGGTCTGACTATAGTTAAAGAGTGTGCTTTCACAATAAATTCCCAAGAATTCGCTGAGAGATGGAATTAAATTATCAATGACGCATCTCGAGAATTAATGAAGGTGATTATTAAATATAGAGAACTCCTATTAACTAATATTGACATAGACATTAAGTCTGAAGAAAGCAACATGGAACTCTTTAAAGACTCACAGACATTTAGGGAGAAACAAGAAAATTTATATACTAAGATCAACAAACTAAAAGACAACACTATAGCTAAGAAGATCAAAAAGATAAATCGAGATTTAAACCTAGCTCAAGAGAGAACTGACAATATTACTCTCATACAGACGACAGAAGCAACACCACATATTCATCAAGCTATCACTAATCCAAAGAGAGATGAATGGGTCACATCCAACAAAGTATCAAATCACCCAAATAGACAAATGGGTAGAAGGGGTGATAACAGAATGTTCAGGCAACAAAATAGGTACACACAAGAGCACCCACAGAGGACAGACACTTTATGAAGGTCTCATCTTGACAATTATACTAATGATGACTTATATACTGATAGGGGGGACAGTAGTTATAACTATAGACTCCAGTATTTTAACAGATAACCTGCAATAAGATATAATAACTATCAAAATTATGGTGAATATCCGCAACAGAATTATGTCAACAGAGAAAGTTTCCCTCAATACGGTCAGAGAAGGGAAAGTTTCCCTCAATATGGTCAGAGAAGGGAACCCAGATTCCCAGAACATTACAATAATGATTTTAGGTATGAACAAACCTCGGGGCGACGAACAAATCTGACTAGACAAAATAGATATATTCCCCACCATCTTAAATATAATCATGGAGAGCATCAAACTCCCCATGAAAATAGGAACAGAAATTGGAGGGATGGTTACAAACAAAGTGAGAACAGGTTTGCAATATTGGGGGGATCAAATATGAAACCCCAACCTCTACAAAATGATAACAGATCCTCATATTCTAATAATAACCATTGTGATAATTCTGCTCCAGCTCCTTCATCCTCCTCTTCCCATTTTTTAGGGGTGGGACAGTACAATGCCCCCCCCCCCCCCCGAGAGACTCAAACTCAGGAAAAAGGAAACAAACCACATCAGAAGATATGAATACACCAAAAAGAAGATACATAGAGGAAAAAGAGCAGGGCTTCTAACTAAGAATAAACTGATTCCCAAGGGTATAGACATGAGTATGTCTAATGACAACTATATAACACCAAACACGAGTAAAACTACTACCCCTAATGAAAATAAAGGCATATAAAATCTGAACAATATCACACTGTCAGTGGAAGAAAAACAAGTACTAAGCCTGGGCTTGACATATGCTCCCTCATGCAGCTTTGATAAATTTCAGACCTACTTAAATACAAAAGATGAAAGAAATAAACACAGCGCATCCCTTCTAAGATCAAAAGTTTTAATACACAAATAAAGCACTTCTTAAAATAACACTTACAGGGTGTAAATAGTAATCAGGAATTCAAAATGTAAAATTAGCTGCTTTGAGCCAAGCCGTCCAGCGGATTGCCAGCAAGAATGGGAGGTAGTTGGTAACAGCCACAAACTAGATCGGCGCCAAAGTAGCTTGTGGGCACTCCGTCAGGCTAGGATAATCCGGGTACGTGAGTGATGTCAGAGCGTTGATGACCTCAACGGGTTTCATCCTATAACATTAGGACTTTCTCAAGAGGATGGATCATATTGTGCTTTTTTATTTCACTCCATTGCTTGAACCATCATCTTTTGAACTTTTGAACTATTGCGCTATATACATTGAACTATCATGCTATATTCATTGCCTACTGCTGCGATATCACACTGTGCTTTCTTTATTCAACTTCTTTATTCAACTTCATTACTTGAACCATTACTTTTTGAACTATAACATTATACTCATTGTCCATTGCTTTACTAAGACTCTTATATTGATCTGACCTGGGAGCGCTGAATACCCTTGTTTGTTTGTTAAATACAAAAGAATTTGTGAGGAAACTGACCCTTAAGAGGTATTTTATGAAAACGCACTTGGAATGAACTCAATCTAGTGCTGGGGGAATATCTAACTCAGATCAATACATACATACTGATTTGAGACCCAAATCTCATTTTTTCCCCACTAACCAAAAATGCCCAGCCATAGAATCATTTGAAACCATGGTTTGCAACAACATAAATAAGCTAAAACCACAGAACAAATTCCGGAAGATTCTAACAAAGAGCCAATTAGACACTGTTAGAAAACTTGAGAACAACAGGGAAATTGTCACTAAGCCTGCCGACAAAGGTGGTGGAATAGTAATACTTAATACAAGTGATTACTCAAATGAAAGTAATAGGATACTAGGTGACAAAGACACATATGAGATATTAAATCACAATCCCACCGAACAACATAAATGAACATTAGACTATTTACTGGTTGAGGCCAACAACTCAGGGATTATTAACAGTAAGGAGTTTAATTATCTATCTAAAAAACATCCTAAAATACAGTTTTTTATCACTTGCCAAATATTCACAAGACCCTAACAAATCCAACAGGCAGACCTATAATCCCCGGTATTGGGTCTGTGTCCAGCAATCTGTCAGAATATATTGACAAGAACCTACAGAAATATGTCAAAGATCTGCCTTCATATTTACGTGACTCCACTGAAGTCCTAAATATTCTAAACAATCAGAAATGGGAGGAACATTATATTTGGATAACATGTGATGTGACATCTCTTTACACATGCAGCCCCCACACAGAGGGTCTTAACTATATGGATAAAGATCAAGCTATGCCTCAAGAACAAAAATAATTTATCTTGAATGGCATAGAGTATATTCTTAACCATAATTATTTTAACAATGAAGACAAGTTCTACAGACAACTCTGTGGCACAGCCAAGGGGACCAGGTTCACGCCTAGCTATGCCAACTTATACATGGGTAAATGGGAATCAATCTTTTGGGATTCCTGCCCAGCTAGCGTGGACCTAGTCCTCTACAAAAAATATATTGGTGACATATTGATGATTTAGGGGGGTACTCACAAGGATCTTACCCATACTCTTAATGTGATTAACCAAAATCAGGCCAACTTAAAATTCACTTATACAATCAGTAAGAACCATATCAATTTTCTAGATCTAGATATCCGAGTGAAAGATGGCAACTTTTAAACAGCGAGGTACTTTAAGGATGTTGACTTCAACAATTACATCCATCACACAAGTTGCCATCTCAACAGATGGATTACAAATATCCCAAAGGGACAACTTATGCAAGTTAGAAAGAACTGCTCGAATGAAAATATCTGGATTACACAATCCCTAAATCTCAAAGAGAGATTTCTAGAAAGAGGTTACAACAAAGTACTAATAGACAATACTATCAACGAAGTTGTCAAAATTGATAGGAAGTCTCTATTGAGTTATAAAAATAAGAATGACCCTACACAAAAAAGTGAACTAGATATACCGTTCATCACACAATATAATGAGAATAGGGGTACTATAGAAAAAATCATTAAAAGACACTGGCATCTCATTAAAGATGATGACGTGATAGGTGAACATCTGACCAACCAACTAAAATTTATATATCGTAAAGCAAGAAATCTGAAAACCATTCTAGCCCCAAGTATACCAATGGGAAAGGGCCACTATAATTGAGACCCTAAGGGTAACAAACTAAAGGGTTTTTTTCCCTGCCCATCATGCAAAGCCTGCACACATGGCAGGAAAACTGACACTTTTATATCTCACACTAATCATAAAACATTCAAGTCAAGGATACCATACGGTGTACAGACAAATACATCACCTATCTGATAGAGTGCGGTTGTGGTCTACAATATGTCGGCCAAACCACATGCTGTCTGAAAGACAGAATCAGAGAACGCCTACTTCAGATAAAATGGGGAAAAACTGACCTACCCATTTATAAACACTTTAAAGTTAAACATCAAGGCAGAGATACCACTTTCAAATTTATGGGCATGTAAGATTCAAGCCTGCTTAGTATGGATGAATGTGATATAGGTTTGTAGCACAGTATCAAATGAGAATACTATTACTTGGTAAACCCATATAGATATATGTGCAGTTAATCTAAGATTAATGATTCCCTGCATAAAATACACACTATAGTATAATCTGCAATATTAGGAATAATATCATAGTAATTCTTGGAATAAACAGGCTTGTAAAATATAAGAGGTTATGGAATAGGTGAAACTTTCCAAATGAATAAGTAAGGAGTATTTAATAATTGAATGCGTATTATGAAGAATTTGATTACACAGCAAGTAAGTCTTATCCAAGGTAATTTAGATAGAATCACATAATGGAGAAATTCTGCAAATAAAGTTATAATGCAAACGAGGTATTGTACCTTGCAAACTGTGAGTGCGGTAGGTAGAGACAAACACTTCCGGGTTCTGTACGCTGCGAGTGCAGCAGGAGTTGAGACACGCTGAAGCCGGCTAACTGACAGCGTGTGACGTCACGATTCTCCGGTGCAGCCGAAAACAAGATAAAGTTAATGAAACGGAACAGATAAGTTATAACTGTTTAGAACTTCAATAACCGGTTATTCATAATGGGAGCCACAAGCTTGTTTTAAAATAACATATGAGCGCATAAGATGGTACAGGTAGCGTAAGTCCACAATTAACAGACAGTCTTGAATAAATGTAAGTACTTGCCCAAACTTAGATTTCCAATATTGAAGAAGTTGTAACAGGCTGGAATACACTGGGAGATTCGTAGTAAAATGTTCTTGAATGAAATAACTCCAGTTGTAGATGAGATAAGATTCAATTTAGAAAATTACAGAGAACTGAGAGGCTCAGTGTTACTCTGAGGAGAATAACAAAATACTAAGCAAGGTGTGCTTAGTGATCAGGTGTTTTATGGGAGTGAGTAGGTTATGATTGGTTGATCTCTAATTAAGGAAACAGTGCACCCTAAACCCTGACATGACTCCCCCCTCAAACAAGCTGATCCTCAGCTTGAAGTCTGGGGCGATCTGGATATCTCCTGTGAAATTGGGTAACAAGTCGAGGTGCATTAAGATTAGATGCGGGTTCCCAGGTGTCATCATCCTCTGAATATCCCTTCCACCTAATTAAATATTCCAGAAATCCCTTGGAAAACCTTGAATCGAGTACTTCTTTCACCTCATAGACTTCTGAGTCCTGGATGGAACTGGTCGGCAGTAATTGGGGTGTATTGTTTCTTGTAGGAACGTATGGTTTGAGGAGGGAAACATGGAAAGTTGGATGTATTCTCATAGATGATGGTAAATCTAAAGTAACTGCGTTCTGATTTATTACCCTAGTAATGGGGAAAGGTCCGCAGAATTTTTGTGTCATTTTTCTACTCGGAAGATGTAGCTTTAGGTTTTTCGTTGACAACCATACCTGGTCTCCAATTTGGTATGAAGGTGGTTGTCTGTGCCGCAAATCATAATAGTGCTTTTGGGAGTTCTGAGCTTTTGAAATGTTTTCTTTGATAACCCGAAAATTGTCTAGGAGTGCATTATTCCATTCATCAACCAGAGGAGAATTGGAAGGAGTAGTACTAACTGAAGTGATGGTTGGATGGTACCCATAATTTGCAAAGAACAGAGATAATTTTGTGGAAGAGTTGGTTAGGTTATTGTAGGAAAATTCAGCGAAGGGTAGGTATGTTATCCAGTTGTCTTGCTGATAGGAGCAGAAACATCGTAAGTACTCATCTAACCATTGGTTGATTCTTTCAACCTGTCCGTTTGCTTGTGGATGGAATGCAGTTGTGTATTGATGAGTTATGTTAAGAGATTGACAGAGACTTTTCCAAAATTTAGATGTGAACTGAGATCCCCTGTCAGATATCAGAACTGTTGGTACTCCATGAAGCCGAATCACATGTTGTATGAATAGTTTAGCTGTTTCTGCTGAAGTGGGAAGCTTATGAAATGGGATAAAATGCGACATTTTGGTGAAACTGTCAACAACTACCATGATAGTGGTATAATTTTTTGATGGAGGTAGATCCACAATAAAGTCAACTCCTACTTGTTTCCAGGGTCTGTCAGAAGTTGGAATGGAAATTAAAAGCCCGTACGGTAATTTCCGCTCTGTTTTGCATACTTGACAAGTAACACAACTCTTTATGTAACTTGAGACAGTTTCCCTCAATTGAGGCCACCAATATGTCCTTGTTATAAGTTCGATGGTGCGTGATTCCCCTGGATGACCAGCTAAGGGTGAATCATGGTGGTGTTGTAGGATTTGTTGTCTCAAATCTTTAGGAATATAGATCATATTCTTGTAGTAGTATAATCCGTCTTTCAGTTCCAAAGGAACCTTAGTGTCAGTGGGTGAATTTTTCGAAGAGTTCTTTATATCAGTAAGAAAGTCTGAAGTTAATCCGATGAAGCGTTCAGAAGGAATTATAGATCTAGGATTTTCATTAGGAATAGGTTCGAATAATTGTCGAGAGAGTGCATCCGCTTTTCCATTTTTGTTTGCAGGGCGGTATAGGATTTGGAAGTCGAATCTTGCAAAGTAAAGACTCCACCGTACCTGTCTAGCTGATAGAGTTTTGTTATTTTGCAGGTATTGGAGATTTTTGTGGTCCGTGTAAATTATGAAGGGCATTTTTGCACCTTCTAGTAAGTGTCTTCAGAATTCTAACGATTTGCGGATGGAGAGTAATTCTTTGTCTCCTATTGCGTAATTCCTCTCTGCTGATGTCATACTTTTTGAGAAATAGGAGATTGGATGTAAAGGATCTTTGGATGTTTTCTGTTGTGAAAGTACTGCACCAATCGCAAAGTCTGAGGAATCAACTTCCAGTACATATTGTAAATCAACATTCGGAAATTTAAGTATGGGTGCTTCTGTGAAAGTTTGTTTCAGGAAGTCAAATACTTTGGAATGAGTTTGATTCCAATGGAATTGTTGAGTTGAACCAGTAAGTTGTGTGAGTGGTCTCACTATTGAAGAAAAATTCTTTATAAATTTTCTGTAATAATTGGCAAACCCTAAAAACCTTTGGAGAGACTTTTTGTCTTTAGGAGTTGGCCAATTTTTCACTGAATCAACCTTCTCGGTTTGCATTTGGATACCGTCAGGAGATATAGTGTAGCCTAAGAATGAGATAGTGGTATTGTGGAATGAACACTTTTCTAATTTGGCATATAGTTTATGCGTTTGTAAACGAGCTAACACCCAACGAACATGTTTTATATGTTCTGACAAGTTGTTAGAGTAGATTAAGATGTCGTCTAAGTATACTACTAGACATATGTCTAATAAATCCCGGAAAATATCATTAATGAAGTGTTGGAACGTTGCGGGGTGGAAGAGTTTCTGCCTCAACTTTGCTAAAGACCTCTATGAAGTCCTGGTATGGTTCCGGTATTTGTATCTGTTCTAATTCTGTGTGAAGTATTTTATGATGTGGAAAGCAAGTGTTTTCACAAAATTTTGATTGGAAGGCAACAGTTAAAGTAGTCCAATCAATATGGGGATTGTGTGTCTGTAGCCAGTATAAACCTAAAACTATAGGAAAATGGGGTGATGGAATTACATCGAATGTTATATATTCGGTGTGTCCATCTTCAGTAATGACTAATATAGGTATTGTGTTGTGTGTTATAGGACTATTTGCAATCACAGAGCCATCAATAACTTTGATAGAGACTGGTGTTTTCTTCAACACAATAGGTATTTTATTTTTCAATACAGTAGATTTATCTATAAAGTTGCCAAAGGCTCCAGAGTCAACGATGGCAGATGTAGACAATCTCTTAAGGTCCCACTGCAAAAGGAGAGATAGTTTGCAGTAAGAAATTTGTTTATCTAAACTTTGAGTATTGTTAATATGAACAAACTTACTCTTTTTATTTTTTCGTAGTGTTGGGCAGTCCGTAACTGTATGACTGGGATTCGCACAATACATACAGAGGTGATTGGTTCTTCTCCTTATCCTTTCTTCAGGAGTTAATGGTCCACGTATAACTCCTATTTCCATGGGGGTTACATGCTCCGTAGGAGGGGATTTTGTATGTGCATAGGTGGAGGTGGTGGCTTTAAATGTTGGATCAAAATGACCACGTTCCGCTTTGCGTTCCCTGAGCCTACGGTCGATTTGGGTTGCGACTTTCATTAAGGCATCCATGGTACTTGGAAGCTCTATACGAGCTAGCTCATCCTTGACGGAATCAGACAATCCCAATCTAAATTGGTTTCTGAGAGAAACCAAGCTCCATGCTGAATCTGATGCGTATAGCTTAAATTCAGTGGTATATTCTTCCACTGTCTTTTTTCCTTGTTTTAAGCTCCTCATCTTCTGTTCAGCCGTTAGTTGTATATCAGTATCTCTATATAGCTCATCCATAGCTTGAAAAAAAATTTGTTAGTGAGTCTAATAGAGGGTCATTTGTTTCACACAAATGATCTGCCCAAATTCTGGGTTCGGATCTTAGAAATGATATTGTGGACAAAACCCTTACCCTGTCAGTGGGGTAAGTTTTTGGTTTTAAATTAAAGAGCAAGTAGCAAGCATTTTTGAACTGCCTGTAGGTTTTCCTATCACCATTATATAAATCTGGCAAGCTTATCTGTGGTTCAGAACTGGGGGTTTGTTGTTCTTTTACCTCCTTTATAAGTTCTCTGAGAACCTGATTTTAAAGCTGTAAGTCCAGGATAGCCTGTCCCATTTTGTCTACCTTTTGACTCAGGTTATAGACTACTTGGGGAATATCAGCAGGTTCCATTTTCTTTTAAGGCTTAGTATTATGTAAGATTCAAGCCTGCTTAGTATGGATGAATGTGATATAGGTTTGTAGCACAGTATCAAATGAGAATACTATTACTTGGTAAACCCATATAGATATATGTGCAGTTAATCTAAGATTAATGATTCCCTGCATAAAATACACACTATAGTATAATCTGCAATATTAGGAATAATATCATAGTAATTCTTGGAATAAACAGGCTTGTAAAATATAAGAGGTTATGGAATAGGTGAAACTTTCCAAATGAATAAGTAAGGAGTATTTAATAATTGAATGCGTATTATGAAGAATTTGATTACACAGCAAGTAAGTCTTATCCAAGGTAATTTAGATAGAATCACATAATGGAGAAATTCTGCAAATAAAGTTATAATGCAAACGAGGTATTGTACCTTGCAAACTGTGAGTGCGGTAGGTAGAGACAAACACTTCCGGGTTCTGTACGCTGCGAGTGCAGCAGGAGTTGAGACACGCTGAAGCCGGCTAACTGACAGCGTGTGACGTCACGATTCTCCGGTGCAGCCGAAAACAAGATAAAGTTAATGAAACGGAACAGATAAGTTATAACTGTTTAGAACTTCAATAACCGGTTATTCATAATGGGAGCCACAAGCTTGTTTTAAAATAACATATGAGCGCATAAGATGGTACAGGTAGCGTAAGTCCACAATTAACAGACAGTCTTGAATAAATGTAAGTACTTGCCCAAACTTAGATTTCCAATATTGAAGAAGTTGTAACAGGCTGGAATACACTGGGAGATTCGTAGTAAAATGTTCTTGAATGAAATAACTCCAGTTGTAGATGAGATAAGATTCAATTTAGAAACTTACAGAGAACTGAGAGGCTCAGTGTTACTCTGAGGAGAATAACAAAATACTAAGCAAGGTGTGCTTAGTGATCAGGTGTTTTATGGGAGTGAGTAGGTTATGATTGGTTGATCTCTAATTAAGGAAACAGTGCACCCTAAACCCTGACAGGGCATTTGCAAGGTGTTGCAAGATTGGAGAGGGGGTGACATCGGACAGAAAATGCTTAGGATAGAATCTAAGTGGATTTTCAATCTTGACTGCATTTATCCCAAAGGTTTGAATGCAAACATTGAAGTAGTGCATCTCTGCGTAGTTTTGACATGTCTGTATTGTTTTAATCACAATATACACCCAGTAAGGGGTGACTGACCTCTGAGTAAAGACTTTAAACAACCAACTCACTATAGTCCTATATGTTACGAGTATGTATGTTCATACTAGCTAGTATATATGGGGCTAAAGCTGGTCACTCTGGAGACCTAAGATTTTCTAGTCTTAATGTATATCCCCCAGCCATTATTGTATTTATAAACATTACATTTGTAATCTTTCCCACCTCCAATTCATTTATGGTTTTATATTATGGCTTTTATTATGTCATTCTTAATAATATATATACGTTTGTTATGATGTCTTTCGAACCACCTTAGATAGAACAGGTGCTATTTCTTAATTAACTATTGGTATTTCTTAGTTAACAATCAGTATCCTCGGTTTGATATGATTTGATCAGTATAATGCTATTACATTTTATACTGTTTTTATACAGTCTTCTTTTACATAGTTTTTTATTAAGACATTTTATTAGGAATATTTTAATTAAAATATTATAATTTTTCTTTAAATAATATATAAAGGGACTTTCGCAAAATCCCATGTACATGCCACGGTTACTATTGTTAGTGGCATAAGTCTGCAATATGATTTTAGTGTGTATTTCATACTTTAGAGTATATCATATGTCTTTGATATTATCATACTTGTAAGTTTATTTATATTGGGAAGAATAAATGCCACCTCTTTATTCGATTTTATTTCCCTGTATCGCTGTATGCAATTTACATTAACTCATTTTCTTGCCTTTATTCAATATGGCCACCGATTAATCGGTTAATTTAGTATTTACCTATCTTTTGTTGTTTCTCATGTACTCATTTATTACTGCCAGCCTGATTCTGCAAATCTGCTGGGTGCATTAGCATACAACCTTCTATTGCATACCAGCAATTGTACCAGTTATTGTTTTCTCTTTTTTAGCTGTAGGAGTATCTGATACCTCAGTAACCTTGTTTCTTAGTAACTAGTTACTTATTGCTTATGTAGCTGTTTGCACTTTTTATGTTTTATCAACAAATATATGTTTTTATTCTTTTAACCTTAAATATCACCCTTAGCCTTTTTTGGCGCTCCTGTATTTTGTTTTTCACTGTATCTTTATTCCTGTACCTTTGTTAGGAGGTACTTATACAGTGAGCTTGCTGAGATCACCCAGGCGCTGCTTATTACATTTTGTTCGATTTGTAAAAGTAATTTACGGCTGCATTTTAGTACCAGGTTTCCATTGAAATAGTTTGCGGATTGCGTGCAATCGCCATTTTCATGTAGGTGTAAGTTAGCATTGTGTTAACGCTTCCATCGAATGCGGAATATTAATTAGTTACTATTGTAACCCGACCTTACACTATGGGACTCAATCACATCTATGGGGTCACATGCAGCGCTCGCTGTTATGACCCCCATAAACTAACATAAATAGAACCGGCGTTCCAAGTAGGTATCATATATCATGACGGGTCATGCTCCTGAAATTTTAAGGGATGTTTTAAATAATTTGTAAGCAATTTGCAAGCAATTTTCGAATATTGAATACATTTTTATTTGTTGATAAACATAAGTTTCTATCTGTTGACAAATCTGTTGACACATTTTTATTTGTTTAAAATCACCAGTGTTCAGAAGCACTTTAGGTAATAAGCACTAACAGCAGTATATTAACTACTTCAAGTACACAAAAACTTTGAGTATATCAAATAAATAGAATCAAACACTTAAAAGCACACAAAAGCATTTTGATATACATCATCACTTTGATATACATCATCACATTTTAGATATAAAACCAGACCCTGCAGCTGTTTATAGCGTACATATACACCTACAATTTCACTTAACTTACTACAACCTTTTATCCCTTTGTGAGAACGGGAAAGTATATGTAGCAAGGGTTTAAACTAGCGCTACACAAACTTTTGTCAATTATCATATATTCAGCGCAAGGAATTACAAGGTGAAAATGGAGAAACTGTCACCTCGCTACAAATAGGCAGGCACAGCAAGCCTTGCACTGAGTATATGAGCACCGTAACTCCCTAAAATCAAACACCTAATGCATGCGCAATATGTACCTCTCAACTGTCATCCCCCTACCGCAATAACTAATAAATGTATTAACCCCTAATCCCCCAACCCACATATTTCAAAGTAGCTATTAAAGTTATTAACCCCTAATCCGCCACCCACAATGCAAATTACCTATTTAACCTATTAACGCCTAAACCACCATCCCCCCACATCGCAATTAAGAATAAAATGTATTAACCTCTAAACCGGCATCCCCCCGCAATGCAAATTACCTATTTAACCTATTAACCCCTAAACCGACATCCCCCCATATCGTAACTAAGAATAAAATGAATTAACCTCTAAACCGTCTTCCCCCTGCGACACAAAGCACCTATTTAACCTCTTAACCCCTAATAAGGATTGATTTCACTCTCTCTTTCTCTATAAATGTATACAAGTAGTAACCCCTAATCCGCCATCCCCCCACAACACAAAGTACCTATTTAACCTGTTAACCAAAGTTGTTTATTGGGAACAGGCTTCTACAGGAGACACCAGGTAACTCCTATCTGGTCAGGTAACCTGTTAACCCCCTAAGCATCCCCCCACAAGGCAAAGTATTAATCTAATCACTATGTCCCCTAAACTAACACCCCCCAAGGTAACCCCAATTATATAAAATAAAAAAGACTTAAACCAATAAATTTATTAAAAATACCAAAATAAAAAATCCCAATTTAAAATTAAAATAAAAAATCTTAACATTACATAAAAAAATAAAACCTAAGATTCAATTTAAATACAAAATCTAAGATTACATAAAATAAAAAAATCTAAGAACACAAAAAAATAAAACAAATCTAAGATTACAGAAAAAATAAATAAAATTATCCAAAATATTTTTTTAAACCTAATCTAATACCCCTATAAAAACAAAAAAGCCATCCCAAAATAAAAACACTGCACTAAACTACCAATAGCCCTTAAAAGGGACGTTTGCACTGCCCTGAAGCAATCAGCTCTTTTACCTTAAAAAAATACAAATTAACCCCTAACAGTAAAACCCTCCACCCACCCAACCCTCCATTTATTTTTATGGGCCAGATTACAAGTGGAGCATTATTTAACTCTCCCGCTCAAGCTTTAACTGCGCTAGAAGTAAGCTTTCTACGCGCGTAGGGTTACACCCCTATTACAAGTTGAAAGTAAACTTTTTTCGCTTGCGGGCTACCCCAATGAGCATAAAAAGCCAAACTTACAATATTGCATGCACGATAACATATATTTCTCTAAAGAAGTCAATGGAGCAAAAAGATTGGGAAAAAAACACCCTACTCGCACGCAAACCCAATCTCACCAACATGAAAATATGAATAAATTCATATTCCAATGGTCTTTATATAGCAGAATATGTTCTATTTATAAAATACATAGCTCTACTTATATCTAATGGTACTTTGGTACAATATATATATATATATATAGAGAGAGAGAGAGAGAGTTAAGTAGAATGTTACCACTCAGTGTCAGTGAGTAGAAACAAGCGTTACTCTAGTAAATGCGCTAGTCAGAGGTATGAAAATCTCATAGAGCAGCTATTAAGGTACAAATATTGTGTAATAGACAAAGTCTATACAATATAGGAGAATATGTATCAAGGGGTAAACAGCGCTTATATATATTCTTAAAAACTGTATATATTAGAGTCTCAGCAGTATTGGTTGGCAAAGAAAAAAGGAAAAAAGTATATGGATATACGCATGTATATTAAAGTCTTAGATAAGATATTGAGATCCTAGTGTAGTGAAGGAGTAATAGATACCCTTACCAAAAGTTACCTCAATCCTATGAGGTAAGTTTGCCGCATTGGAGGATGTATCTGATGGTTTGATGAATCCTAGATACTCTGATCTGTGTAGTTTCGCTGCCTCTTGGAGTAGAATGGGATGTAGGTCCCCTTTGTGCTGGTTTCTTTAGGAAACTTCCTGTATTTGTTGCCTCTTGGAGCTTGGTTTTCTTGTCTTGGTATGAACTTTCTTGTCCAGATATATACCCAAAAAGACAGAAAACAGCAAAGATAGTGTAATAGCGTTTTATTCAATAATAGTATAAAAAATGACATATATCACACTCACATTTTGTGTCCTCACTGATATGAGGTATAATAACAGCACATAGGTTTAGAGGTGAATTCACAGGTGGTTGTGTCCCAAGCCAGTCAGAAAATAAAGTCAGTATTCCTTAGATGTCACAAGCAGTGATTTCAGCCAAGTAAAAATGTAGCAAATGATTTATCCGGTTAATATTGCTAGTTTGGTCAGTGACTATAAAGGGCTGGTCTGTTCATATATTCAGGTGTATCCAGTGTATTTATATAAGTCACACCATTAGCAGATGGCCAGATAAAAGTTGTTAATGCAATTGTTAGCAATGCTGCATGTGCAAATAGGTTAATACAGCAACAGTCTGGCGGGTCAGGCAGTATATAGAGTCAATAACAGATCATAAGCTCAGTTCATACATAAAATGCAAGCTTAAAAAACCAAACAGTTTAAAAGCAGTTAAAAGTTAATAAAAAGGTAAATAGTGTTACCCTAATTGCAATACCCTAACGCGTTTCAAAGGTTTATGTATCCTTCTTCCTCAGAGGGGTTTGTTGTGACTCAGGCGTGTGTTTGACCCTATTCATACCCACAGGGCGGCGGCTGAGTCACAACAAACCCCTCTGAGGAAGAAGGTAACACTATTTACCTTTTTATTAACTTTTTATTAACTTTTAACTGCTTTTAAACTGTTTGGTTTTTTAAGCTTGCATTTTATGTATGAACTGAGCTTATGATCTGTTATTGACTCTATATACTGCCTGACCCGCCAGACTGTTGCACATGCAGCATTGCTAACAATTGCATTAACAACTTTTATCTGGCCATCTGCTAATGGTGTGACTTATATAAATACACTGGATACACCTGAATATATGAACAGACCAGCCCTTTATAGTCACTGACCAAACTAGCAATATTAACCGGATAAATCATTTGCTACATTTTTACTTGGCTGAAATCACTGCTTGTGACATCTAAGGAATACTGACTTTATTTTCTGACTGGCTTGGGACACAACCACCTGGGAATTCACCTCTAAACCTATGTGCTGTTATTATACCTCATATCAGTGAGGACACAAAATGTGAGTGTGATATATGTCATTTTTTATACTATTATTGAATAAAACGGTATTACACTATCTTTGCTGTTTTCTGTCTTTTTGGGTATATATCTGGACAAGAAAGTTCATACCAAGACAAGAAAACCAAGCTCCAAGAGGCAACAAATACAGGAAGTTTCCTAAAGAAACCAGCACAAAGGGGACCTACATCCCATTCTACTCCAAGAGGCAGCGAAACTACACAGATCAGAGTATCTAGGATTCATCAAACCATCAGATACATCCTCCAATGCGGCAAACTTACCTCATAGGATTGAGGTAACTTTTGGTAAGGGTATCTATTACTCCTTCACTACACTAGGATCTCAATATCTTATCTAAGACTTTAATATACATGCGTATATCCAAATACTTTTCTCCTTTCTTCTTTGCCAACCAATACTGCTGAGACTCTAATATATACAGTTTTTAAGAATATATATAAGCGCTGTTTACCCCTTGATACATATATATATATATATATATATATATATATGTGTGTGTGTGTGTGTGTGTGTGTGTGTGTGTGTGTATTCTGTGTGTGTGTATGGGGTAAGCAAATAGTATTTTTAGACTAATAGCTTTTGCCATAGGCATATAGTTTTTGAGACATTTGTTTAAACTTTAAAAACCATTTGCCTAGTATTTTTAATGAAATTATTATTTTAATAGCCTTTTTTATTTTATGTAATTTGGGTTAATTTAGTGGGTGTTAGGTTAGGGGGCTTAATGATTAGATCAATACTTTGCGTTTTGGGGGGTATGGCGGTTTAGGGGTTAATAGGTTAAATAAGTAGATTGCATTATGGGGGATGATGGATTAGGGGTTAATAGTTTAAATAGGTACTTTGCATTGTGGGGAGGGGTGGCAGTTAAGAGGTTAATACATTTTATATTTATTCTTAGTTGTGATGTTGGGGGGATGGCAGATATAGGGGGTTTGATGTGTTGGGTTTATTTTTGGGAGGTGGGTTAGATTTCAATGAGAATCAGGCATCGAAAAGCTCCTTTTTTCCCCCCTCTTTTACACATAGTTGAGCTAGGTGTAATTTTTCTCAATGTATTGACAGCCTACAACAGTGTATTAATGGTTTGTGCTGTCATTGGAAACCTGGTATTATTTATAGATTAGCGGCTTCTGATACTTTCTATGGGACACGAAAATGTTTTCGCCAGCCGGAGTCCGGTTGCTGAAATTGAGGTATAATGGGCCATTGGAAGCAGTCGATGAATGATATTGCTTCCGACAGCACATTTAACGGTTTGCGAGATCTCTTATAGACAGTTAAAGATGTTGTATTTAAAATGTAAACAATATTTTAAATGTCATGCTTTTTATAAAATAAATATATATATATATATATATATGATAGCATAAGAATGAAGAATATGTTTGCATATATCAGGAGACAACAACAATAAAAATCTTCTAAAGTTAGATGTTTCTTACCAGAGCTAAAATTTGCATTCTCAGCAATTCAGTACAACTTTGGCATTGATACAAGGAAAAAAGGTAACAATAAATTCAGCAAGGTATACATTAGAAGCAAATTTTATACTTTATCATAAAGTTTCTTTATTATGCAGATATATTTTATTTTAGTTACTTCCCCACCCCCCTTTTTTTTGCAAGCTTAAATGCCCTCTGGCTATAGAAGAAGAAATTCAAAACAGATGCAGTACTAATTTAATTCTGTGGTGAGTTCTCCCTGGTACAGAAGCAACATCAAAGACAATCTAAGATTATCAAATTAAAGCCATCCATCATGCTTGTTGCACTTGACTATTCAAACTGACTGAACTGACACTGCAGAGAATTCAGCTCTCACAATGGGATGAAAACGCAAGTATTTTAGACTTAAATTAGACGCCATTTTAGTCAACTGAATGATTGGAAAGGATAGAAATATGACAAATCATTTTTATTCTTTTAGGAGTTTCAATTAAATTTAAATGTAGCTGTTTGCAAATATAAATGTTATTTAACAAAAAAGAAGTTTATAAATCAGTAAGTTTGATACAACTTGATTTTGCTTAAAGTCATATTTACATGATGTTTTGGTGTATTATTGTGCAATAAAAGAATAGCAGGAGACAAATAAAAAGTGTTTTTTTGTCCAGAAGCTTTTCCAACTCCAGAAGGTGCAGTACTTAAATTGTTTGAATAATTTATTTGGCAGCAAAAAGAAAAAAAAACTGAATAATATAACAAGCGTTAAAAACCAAAACAATGCATTATTGTTTAATCTACACAGTGTAACATAGAATCAATTTTTTTTATTGTGTCAAAATCAATGGATGGGCCCCCAATGATAGAAGTGCTTCACAGTAAACAGACCAAAGTACAAAGTCAACCAAGCAAATTACCAGGAGGTATAGAGGCATATTTATCAAGCTCCGATTGGAGCTTGATGCCCCGTGTTTCTGGCGAGCTTGCAGGCTCGCCAGAAACAGCAGTTATGAGGCAGCGGTCACGAAGACCGCTGCTCCATAACCTGTCCGCCTGCTCTGAGCAGGCGGACAGACATCGGCGGAAATCAACCTGATCGAGTACGATTGGGTTGATTGACACCCCCCTTCTGGGGGCCTATTGGCCGCGAGTCTGCAGGGGGCGGCGTTGCACCAGCAGCTCTTGTGAGCTGCTGGTGCAATGCTGAATATGGCGAGCGTATTGCTCGCCGTATTCAGCGAGGTCTGTCGGACCTGATCCGCACTGTCGGATCAGGTCCGACAGACCTTGATAAATTGGGGTCTTGGTATAAAGACATGTTGAGACTTATATTGCAACAGATGTGTCTCTCCTTTACATCCAGGATGCTGTATAGTGAGATTAAGAACTAAAATGTGTAAGATTCTTTGAGGGCCTTGCTGAGGAGACTTCTTAGATAATCTCACAAGTGTGGAGAGCTTTTGATCATCAGGTCCCTAAGGTCAAGTGTCAAAGAAGATTCAATAGTTAAATGAAAACAATTCTACAGGAGGTACAAACATTATTAAAAAGCATGTGTTATCAGTACAAACCCTACAGCATCTACTTCTTAAACTCAAGATAAGAGAAAATGACCTTTGAGCTATGTTTCAAAATTATTTCCATGCATTAAATGGACATTCTATTGCAAAATGTATATACTTTAGGAGTTAAACACAGAGGCCTAGATTTGGAGTTCGGCGGTAAAAGGGCTGTTTTCTGGCCGCACCATGGCCTAGATTTGGAGTTCGGCGGTAGCCGTCAAAACCAGCGTTAGAGGCTCCTAACGCTGGTTTTGGCCGCCCGCTGGTATTTGGAGTCAGTGATTAAAGGGTCTAACGCTCACTTTTCAGCCGCGACTTTTCCATACCGCAGATCCCCCTACGCCATTTGCGTAGCCTATCTTTTCAATGGGATCTTTCTAACGCTGGTATTTAGAGTCGTTTCTGAAGTGAGCGTTAGAGCTCTAACGACAAGATTCCAGCCGCCTGAAAATAGCAGGAGTTAAGAGCTTTCTGGCTAACGCCGGTTCATAAAGCTCTTAACTACTGTACCCTAAAGTACACTAACACCCATAAACTACCTATGTACCCCTAAACCGAGGCCCCCCCACATCGCCGACACTCGATTAAAATTTTTAACCCCTAATCTGCCGACCGCCACCTACGTTATATTTATGTACCCCTAATCTGCTGCCCCTAACCCCGCCGACCCCTGTATTATATTTATTAACCCCTAACCTGCCCCCCACAACATCGCCGCCAGCTACTTAAAATAATTAACCCCTAATCTTCCGACCGCAAAGCGCCGCCACCTACGTTATCCCTATGTACCCCTAATCTGCTACCCCTAACACCGCCGACCCCTATATTATATTTATTAACCCCTAATCTGCCCCCCACAACGTCGCCGACACCTGCCTACACTTATTAACTCCTAATCTGCCGAGCGGACCTGAGCGCTACTATAATAAAGTTATTAACCCCTAATCCGCCTCACTAACCCTATCATAAATAGTATTAACCCCTAATCTGCCCTCCCTAACATCGCCGACACCTACCTTCAATTATTAACCCCTAATCTTCCGATCGGAGCTCACCGCTATTCTAATAAATGGATTAACCCCTAAAGCTAAGTCTAACCCTAACACTAACACCCCCCTAAGTTAAATATAATTTTTATCTAACGAAATAAATTAACTCTTATTAAATAAATTAATCCTATTTAAAGCTAAATACTTACCTGTAAAATAAATCCTAATATAGCTACAATATAAATTATAATTATATTATAGCTATTTTAGGATTAATATTTATTTTACAGGCAACTTTGTAATTATTTTAACCAGGTACAATAGCTATTAAATAGTTAAGAACTATTTAATAGTTACCTAGTTAAAATAATAACAAATTTACCTGTAAAATAAATCCTAACCTAAGTTATAATTAAACCTAACACTACCCTATCAATAAAATAATTAAATAAACTACCTACAATTACCTACAATTAACCTAACACTACACTATCAATAAATTAATTAAACACAATTCCTACAAATAAATACAATTAAATAAACTAGCTAAAGTACAAAAAATAAAAAAGAACTAAGTTACAGAAAATAAAAAAATATTTACAAACATAAGAAAAATATTACAACAATTTTAAACTAATTACACCTACTCTAAGCCCCCTAATAAAATAACAAAGCCCCCCAAAATAAAAAATTCCCTACCCTATTCTAAATTTAAAAAGTTACAAGCTCTTTTACCTTACCAGCCCTGAACAGGGCCCTTTGCGGGGCATGCCCCAAGAAGTTCAGCTCTTTTGCCTGTAAAAAAAAACATACAATACCCCCCCCCCAACATTACAACCCACCACCCACATACCCCTAATCTAACCCAAACCCCCCTTAAATAAACCTAACACTAATCCCCTGAAGATCTTCCTACCTTGTCTTCACCATCCAGGTATCACCGATCCGTCCTGGCTCCAAGATCTTCATCCAACCCAAGCGGGGGTTGGCGATCCATAATCCGGTGCTGAAGAGGTCCAGAAGAGGCTCCAAAGTCTTCCTCCTATCCGGCAAGAAGAGGACATCCGGACCGGCAAACATCTTCTCCAAGCGGCATCTTCGATCTTCTTCCATCCGGAGCGAAGCGGCAGGATCCTGAAGACCTCCAGCGCGGAACATCCATCCGGACCGACGACTGAACGACGAATGACTGTTCCTTTAAGGGACGTCATCCAAGATGGCGTCCCTCGAATTCCGATTGGCTGATAGGATTCTATCAGCCAATCGGAATTAAGGTAGGAATTTTCTGATTGGCTGATGGAATCAGCCAATCAGAATCTAGTTCAATCCGATTGGCCGATCCAATCAGCCAATCAGATTGAGCTCGCATTCTATTGGCTGATCAGAACAGCCAATAGAATGCGAGCTCAATCTGATTGGCTGATTGGATCAGCCAATCGGATTGAACTTGATTCTGATTGGCTGATTCCATCAGCCAATCAGAAAATTCCTACCTTAATTCCGATTGGCTGATAGAATCCTATCAGCCAATCGGAATTCGAGGGACGCCATCTTGGATGACGTCCCTTAAAGGAACAGTCATTCGTCGTTCAGTCGTCGGTCCGGATGGATGTTCCGCGCTGGAGGTCTTCAGGATCCTGCCGCTTCTCTCCGGATGGAAGAAGATCGAAGATGCCGCTTGGAGAAGATGTTTGCCGGTCCGGATGTCCTCTTCTTGCCGGATAGGAGGAAGACTTTGGAGCCTCTTCTGGACCTCTTCAGCACCGGATTATGGATCGCCAACCCCCGCTTGGGTTGGATGAAGATCTTGGAGCCAGGACGGATCGGTGATACCTGGATGGTGAAGACAAGGTAGGAAGATCTTCAGGGGATTAGTGTTAGGTTTATTTAAGGGGGGTTTGGGTTAGATTAGGGGTATGTGGGTGGTGGGTTGTAATGTTGGGGGGGGGGTATTGTATGTTTTTTTTTACAGGCAAAAGAGCTGAACTTCTTGGGGCATGCCCCGCAAAGGGCCCTGTTCAGGGCTGGTAAGGTAAAAGAGCTTGTAACTTTTTTAATTTAGAATAGGGTAGGGAATTTTTTATTTTGGGGGGCTTTGTTATTTTATTAGGGGGCTTAGAGTAGGTGTAATTAGTTTAAAATTTAGTAATATTTTTCTTATGTTTGTAAATATTTTTTTATTTTCTGTAACTTAGTTCTTTTTTATTTTTTGTACTTTAGCTAGTTTATTTAATTGTATTTATTTGTAGGAATTGTGTTTAATTAATTTATTGATAGTGTAGTGTTAGGTTAATTGTAGGTAATTGTAGGTAGTTTATTTAATTATTTTATTGATAGGGTAGTGTTAGGTTTAATTATATCTTAGGTTAGGATTTATTTTACAGGTAATTTTGTAATTATTTTAACTTATTTTAACTAGGTAACTATTAAATAGTTCTTAACTATTTAATAGCTATTGTACCTGGTTAAAATAATTACAAAGTTGCCTGTAAAATAAATATTAATCCTAAAATAGCTAGGCCCATAAATTTAACTCTGGTATCGAGAGTTTAATCAAATGCTGCGTTAGGCTCCAAAAAAGGAGCGTAGAGCATTTTTACCGCAAATGCCGTTATCCCTATGTACCCCTAATCTGCTGCCCTAACATCGCCGACCCCTATATTATATTTATTAACCCCTAATCTGCCCCCCTCAACGTCGCCGACACCTGCCTACACTTATTAACCCCTAATCTGCCGAGCGGACCTGAGCGCTACTATAATAAAGTTATTAACCCCTAATCCGCCTCACTAACCCTATCATAAATAGTATTAACCCCTAATCTGCCCTCCCTAACATCGCCGACACCTACCTTCAATTATTAACCCCTAATCTTCCGATCGGAGCTCACCGCTATTCTAATAAATGGATTAACCCCTAAAGCTAAGTCTAACCCTAACACTAACACCCCCCTAAGTTAAATATAATATAAATCTAACGAAATAAATTAACTCTTATTAAATAAATGATTCCTATTTAAAGCTAAATACTTACCTGTAAAATAAACCCTAATATAGCTACAATATAAATTATAATTATATTATAGCTATTTTAGGATTAATATTTATTTTACAGGCAACTTTGTAATTATTTTAACCAGGTACAATAGCTATTAAATAGTTAAGAACTATTTAATAGTTACCTAGTTAAAATAATAACAAATTTACCTGTAAAATAAATCCTAACCTAAGATATAATTAAACCTAACACTACCCTATCAATAAAATAATTAAATAAACTACCTACAATTACCTACAATTAACCTAACACTACACTATCAATAAATTAATTAAACACAATTCCTACAAATAAATACAATTAAATAAACTAGCTAAAGTACAAAAAATAAAAAAGAACTAAGTTACAGAAAATAAAAAAATATTTACAAACATAAGAAAAATATTACAACAATTTTAAACTAATTACACCTACTCTAAGCCCCCTAATAAAATAACAAAGCCCCCCAAAATAAAAAATTCCCTACCCTATTCTAAATTAAAAAAGTTACAAGCTCTTTTACCTTACCAGCCCTGAACAGGGCCCTTTGCGGGGCATGCCCCAAGAAGTTCAGCTCTTTTGCCTGTAAAAAAAAACATACAATACCCCCCCCCAACATTACAACCCACCACCCACATACCCCTAATCTAACCCAAACCCCCCTTAAATAAACCTAACACTAATCCCCTGAAGATCTTCCTACCTTGTCTTCACCATCCAGGTATCACCGATCCGTCCTGGCTCCAAGATCTTCATCCAACCCAAGCGGGGGTTGGCGATCCATAATCCGGTGCTGAAGAGGTCCAGAAGAGGCTCCAAAGTCTTCCTCCTATCCGGCAAGAAGAGGACATCCGGACCGGCAAACATCTTCTCCAAGCGGCATCTTCGATCTTCTTCCATCCGGAGCAAAGCGGCAGGATCCTGAAGACCTCCAGCGCGGAACATCCATCCAGACCGACGACTGAACGACGAATGACTGTTCCTTTAAGGGACGTCATCCAAGATGGCGTCCCTCGAATTCCGATTGGCTGATAGGATTCTATCAGCCAATCGGAATTAAGGTAGGAATTTTCTGATTGGCTGATGGAATCAGCCAATCAGAATCAAGTTCAATCCGATTGGCTGATCCAATCAGCCAATCAGATTGAGCTCGCATTCTATTGGCTGTTCCGATCAGCCAATAGAATGCGAGCTCAATCTGATTGGCTGATTGGATCGGCCAATCGGATTGAACTAGATTCTGATTGGCTGATTCTATCAGCCAATCAGAAAATTTCTACCTTAATTCCGATTGGCTGATAGAATCCTATCAGCCAATCGGAATTCGAGGGACGCCATCTTGGATGACGTCCCTTAAAGGAACAGTCATTCGTCGTTCAGTCGTCGGTCCGGATGGATGTTCCGCGCTGGAGGTCTTCAGGATCCTGCCGCTTCGCTCCGGATGGAAGAAGATCGAAGATGCCGCTTGGAGAAGATGTTTGCCGGTCCGGATGTCCTCTTCTTGCCGGATAGGAGGAAGACTTTGGAGCCTCTTCTGGACCTCTTCAGCACCGGATTATGGATCGCCAACCCCCGCTTGGGTTGGATGAAGATCTTGGAGCCAGGACGGATCGGTGATACCTGGATGGTGAAGACAAGGTAGGAAGATCTTCAGGGGATTAGTGTTAGGTTTATTTAAGGGGGGTTTGGGTTAGATTAGGGGTATGTGGGTGGTGGGTTGTAATGTTGGGGGGGGGGTATTGTATGTTTTTTTTTACAGGCAAAAGAGCTGAACTTCTTGGGGCATGCCCCGCAAAGGGTCCTGTTCAGGGCTGGTAAGGTAAAAGAGCTTGTAACTTTTTTAATTTAGAATAGGGTAGGGAATTTTTTATTTTGGGGGGCTTTGTTATTTTATTAGGGGGCTTAGAGTAGGTGTAATTAGTTTAAAATTGTTGTAATATTTTTCTTATGTTTGTAAATATTTTTTTATTTTCTGTAACTTAGTTCTTTTTTATTTTTTGTACTTTAGCTAGTTTATTTAATTGTATTTATTTGTAGGAATTGTGTTTAATTAATTTATTGATAGTGTAGTGTTAGGTTAATTGTAGGTAATTGTAGGTAGTTTATTTAATTATTTTATTGATAGGGTAGTGTTAGGTTTAATTATATCTTAGGTTAGGATTTATTTTACAGGTAAATTTGTTATTATTTTAACTAGGTAACTATTAAATAGTTCTTAACTATTTAATAGCTATTGTACCTGGTTAAAATAATTACAAAGTTGCCTGTAAAATAAATATTAATCCTAAAATAGCTATAATATAATTATAATTTATGTTGTAGCTATATTAGGATTTATTTTACAGGTAAGTATTTAGCTTTAAATAGGAATAATTTATTTAATAAAAGTTAATTAATTTTGTTAGATTTAAATTATATTTAACTTAGGGGGGTGTTAGTGTTAGGGTTAGACTTAGCTTTAGGGGTTAATCCATTTATTAGAATAGCGGTGAGCTCCGATCGGAAGATTAGGGGTTAATAATTGAAGGTAGGTGTCGGCGATGTTAGGGAGGGCAGATTAGGGGTTAATACTATTTATGATAGGGTTAGTGAGGCGGATTAGGGGTTAATAACTTTATTATAGTAGCGCTCAGGTCCGCTCGGCAGATTAGGAGTTAATAAGTGTAGGCAGGTGTCGGCGACGTTGTGGGGGGCAGATTAGGGGTTAATAAATATAATATAGGGGTCGGCGGTGTTAGGGGTAGCAGATTAGGGGTACATAGGGATAACGTAGGTGGCGGCGCTTTGCGGTCGGAAGATTAGGGGTTAATTATTTTAAGTAGCTGGCGGCGATGTTGTGGGGGGCAGGTTAGGGGTTAATAAATATAATACAGGGGTCGGCGGGGTTAGGGGCAGCAGATTAGGGGTAAATAAATATAACGTAGGTGGCGGTCGGCAGATTAGGGGTTAAAAAAATGTAATCGAGTTGCGGCGATGTGGGGGGACCTCGGTTTAGGGGTACATAGGTAGTTTATGGGTGTTAGTGTACTTTAGGGTACAGTAGTTAAGAGCTTTATGAACCGGCGTTAGCCAGAAAGCTCTTAACTCCTGCTATTTTCAGGCGGCTGGAATCTTGTCGTTAGAGCTCTAACGCTCACTTCAGAAACGACTCTAAATACCGGCGTTAGAAAGATCCCATTGAAAATATAGGCTACGCAAATGGCGTAGGGGGATCTGCGGTATGGAAAAGTCGCGGCTGAAAAGTGAGCGTTAGACCCTTTAATCACTGACTCCAAATACCAGCGGGCGGCCAAAACCAGCGTTAGGAGCCTCTAACGCTGGTTTTGACGGCTACCGCCGAACTCCAAATCTAGGCCATAATCTTTAGGACATTACCTATGGTTTTTTTTACCCCTTTGTTGGGGATAAATACACAGTTCCCTAGCATTTGTTATGTAAAATTTTTACACTCTAATTAGAATAAGTATTTATTTGCATCAGAAGATCCCTTTACTTTGGATATCCTCACATTATGGGCCAATTACAAGTGGAGCATTATTTAACGCTACCGCTCAAGCTTTAACTGCACTAGAAGTAAACTTTTTACAAGCGTAGGGTTGCGCTCCTATTACAAGTTGAAAGTAAACTGTTTTTGCTCGCGGGCTACTCCAACGAGCATAAAAAGCCGTACTTAAAATATTACATGTGCGATACCATAGAAGTCAATGGAGCAAATAGAGTGGAAAAAACCCTAACACCCTACTCGCACGCAAACACGTAGTAGGCAATTTCAGGCTAATAGCTTTTGCCATAGGCATAGGTTTTCAGCCAGTGTTTAAACTTTAAACAATTTGCCTTGGCAAAAGACTTTTGACTAACTACTATTCAGGTAAATAGTTTTCAGAAAGTCAAATTATTCAGAAAGTGAAATTAGCTGTGCACAGTTTTTTCAGCTTTTCAAAGTTAAGGCACCCTGGGAATGTAGCCCCCTGCTCACTAATAGGTTCCCAGGCACCTTGAGAAAGTGGCCCCTTCAATCCAATAAGTTTCCTAGGAAAGTGTCCAAAAGGCTCCCAGGTACTGGGAAATGTGGCCTTTACTTGTAAAAAGTATCCCCTGACCCCTGCTTGCCAAAAGGGTCTCAGTTACCCCAGAAAATTGTCCTTTGCTTGCCAATAGGTTCCCAGGCACCCCAGGATAGTGGGCCCTACTTTCCAATACACTCCCAGCCCTCCTGGGAATGTTGCCCCTGATTGCCAATATGTTCCAAGGCACCCTGGAAAAGTGGCCTCTGTTCAACAATACGCTCCTAGGCCCACTGGGAAAGTGGCTCCTGCTTGCCATTAGGCTCCCAGGAACCCGGAAAAGTGTTTTTTTTGCCTGCATTGCAGTTAGGTAAAAATATTTTTCCTGGCCAAATTGTTTTTAAAGCTTAAACAATGTTAAATTTGTGTTGAGCACAGGGCACTTTCTCTGGGGCCTGGGAGCCTATTGGCAAGCAGGGGAAACTTTCCCAGGGTGCCTGGGAGCCAATTTGTGAGCAAGGGCTACTTTCCTGGAGGACGTGGGAACTTATAGGCAAGCAGGGACCACTTTCCCGGGGTGCCTGGCAGCCTATTGGTAAGCAGGGGTCACTTTCTTAAGAGGCCTTGGAGCCTATTGGCAAGCAGGGGCCACTTTTGTGGGGTGCCTTGGAGTCTATTGGCAATCAGAGACCACATTCCCAAAGTGGCTGGGAGTCTATTGGCAAGCAGGAACCACTTTCTTGGGGTGCCTGAGGGCCTAATGGGGAGCAGAGGCCACTTTACAGGGTACCTGGGAACTTATTGGTGAGCAGGGGCTGTTTTCCAAGGGTTCCTGGGAGCCAAATGGTGAGTAGGGGCCACTTTTCTGAGGTGCCTGGGAGCCTATTGGTGAGCATAGGCCTTTTTCTTAGGGTGCCAGGAGCCTATTGAATAGCAGGGGCCACTTTCTGGTAGGGTCCTGTGATCTTATTTGCATGTATGTAGTGGCCACTTTCTCAGGGTGCCTATTGGTGAGCAGGGCCACTTTCACAGGTGCCTGGAAGCATATTGCGAAGCAAGGGACACTTTCCCAGGGGTGCCTGGGAACCTATTGGCAAGGAGGGAACACTTTCCTGGGGTGCCTGGGAGTATATTGGCAAGCAAGGACCACTTTCCTGGGGTACCTGGGAGAATATTGGAAAGCAAGGGTCACTTTCCTGGGGTGCCTGGGAGCATATTGGAAAGCAGGGGCCACCTTCCTGGGGGGTGTCTGGGAGAATATTGGAAAACAAGGGCCCCTTTCCTGGGGTGCCTGGGAGCATATTGGCAAGCAATGGCCACTTTCCCAGGGGTGCCTGGGAGCCTATGGGTGAGCAGGGGCCACTTTTTTAAAAGCAAAAGCTATTTGCCTGAAATTACTAATTGCCTACCACATATATTCATGATTATATATAGGTATAGATATATACACACACACACACATTTATACAGGTATACCTTGTTTTATTGCGCTTCACTTTATTGCGCTTTGAAGATATTGCACATTTTATAAATTGAAGGTTTGTGGCAACCCTGTGTCAAGTAAGTCTATCAGCAACCTTTTTTCAACATATATACACATAGATACATGTGAATACACATATAAACACATCTATATACACACACACAACACCAGAAAAAAGATTATGACTTACTGAAGGTTTAGATGATGGTTAATATTTTTAGCAATAAAGTATTTCTTAATTAAGGTCTGTATATTGTTTTTTAGACATAATGCTATTGAACACTTAATAGACTACAGCTTAGTGTAAATAAAACTTGTATATGCACTGTGAAGGCTCGCGCGGAAACAGGGGCATCAAGCTTGAAAATTCGGCCCCAAAAATTACATTCATAAGTAGAGGCATTTTAGAACTTACAGTTTTCCTAAAAACATCACTATTAAAAAACAAATTTTGTTAAAAACAGCAAACAAATTATTTGTTTTCATTCAAAATTAGTACATAGCAATACCCAGTGTAACTGCTGCCTTTAGCGATTTAAGGGAGCTGACATAAGAGAACTTAAATTCTGTTACCACATTATTTTTGCACCAAAAGTCCTCTACTGAGCATGGGCAATAAACTGAATAATGCTAGCATAAGTGTCTCCTAGCAACCACTTTAAAGGTTAAGCTACTCCTTTGTCTACCTGTAGAGACCACAGCCCCCTTTTGGGATTGTGACAGGAAATAATGGACACTCCAGAAATTAAGTGAAAGAAAAAGAAATAAATGGTAAAAATCATTTAAATGATGAATACAATGTCGGCATTTAAAAATGCACAAGCATTTCACTAGAAATGCTTGTGCAATGCTGCCCCCTGCACATTCACGGCCAATTGTTTGCATAGCAGGGGGTGTCAATCAACCCAATCCTATGCGATCGGGCGGATTGCTGTCTGCCGCCTTAGAGGTGGCATACGAGTTAAGGAGCAGCGGTCTTAAGACCGCTGCTTCTTAACTCCTGTTTCCGGCGAGCCTGAAGGGGCCCATACGGGGCTTGATAAATCGGCCCCATTATGTAGATTGCTTCCACATATATACAATATGTTCCTATTCCTCATTAATTCAGAACCAGTGTAATACTCAAAGTAAATACTAGAATGTCACAAACCTAGACCAAAACAAAAATCATGTTTCTAAAAATGTAACTTAAATAAAACTATACTAAAATATGGTCCTGCTTGGATGACAGTCATAGAAAAATCTTTATGTTCATGCTTTAATGAAAAAACACAAGCTCGAGTTTGAGTTATATGATATTAAATCTGTGTGTGGTTTTCATACAAAAGTTGGATCAGCTACTACATATAATTTCTTAAAGGATGGCTAAGTAAAATCTTAGCCCAATAAATGTGTAGTGTGTATTATTATGATGCAAAATAAAATATTATTTGTAGGAAAAAAAAAACAAAACTTAAAAATCTTACATCTAATGGAGGATACGAAAATATGCTGTATGCACCCAGCCTCTCCGGACACAGTGGCCCAAAAATATCACAACTGATATATTGTGGGAAAAAATAGTAGCAGCATTGCAACAAGAGTACTGAACCTGGACCTTCTCACATCCATGAGTTCCAAGTGAATATTTATTATAATCCCAGGGACAGCTTCTATGTATTAACCATTCACCTCAGTCTCAGCACATAGAACAAGCTCCACTTTGAATGGCAAGGCCATCATGAAAATACCTTATAAGCGGGCAGAGCCTACTCTCAAAGCGGCAAGACGTGTCTTAGTGAAGCTCTCTGAGATCAAGAAGACTTCTTTGAAGATTATTCATAGTAAACCTACTAAACATCAAACTACTTTGACACTTTGGACTTCTATATTGCTTGAGTCTGGATTTCATAGGAAAGTGGATGATCCGACTATGTTTTGACCTATGTTCTTTGAGACAGCTGCGTGACGAACCTTCCCACAGGCCTAGAAGCCATTTTGCAAGCAATTGCGACTATGCTGTGAGATAATTATACACACTGAGCCTAGTGGGACGCAGGTCTGGGGCTGCCGCACATTGACCCCCCCCCCCATTGCCGGGGTTATGGTTTCCTATAGGAATAATTTGCAAAACATGGAGATGCATATCTTACAAGTACTTGAAGAGCTACTAACAACCCACCTAATTTGCATAGAGGAGGAGATACGCAGTACAATTCAACATGCCTATGGGTCAAAATCCGATATGGAACATACTGCTGAGGTCCTGCCGATATTAGCAGATCAGAGGCCACACTTACCATACATGCTGACAGAACCTGAACACCGGATCGCTCTGGCACACATGTATGGAGCAGACACCCCTGCGGTGAGTCTGCCGAGATCCGGAGTCATTCTAGAGGCTCCTGCTACAGATGTGACTAAGAGAGCCTTCACTGACCCAATAGATATTAATCTAGATCCCCTACCTGAAGAGTTCAGCTGCCATGGGGCTGAATTGCCGGAGAGCTCACGGGGGGACACTGGATGCCCCTGCAGTGAGAGGGGTGGTAGATCTAAGCCGTACAATTACACTTCTCAACAGTACCTTGATGCGGTAGATGAAATGATCACTCACGTACACACTGCTGAGACTCACAGTTCTTGGATTCCACACCTAACCTTGGCTGCATTTCTACTCCCGGACAGGCTGCAGCTACATGATGGGTCTTGCCAGAAGGTGTTGAGAATGTCAGTTTGGTCCATCTATAGTGGCTACCCACCCCAGAAGGATAATAATATGATCACAACTGAGCCATGGAGCCCCAGATTATCGACTGTGAAAAACGGTAAAATGGGAATAGGGGGACATTTTAGTTTAAATTTAAGGCCAGATAATTTTATTATTGCCGCAAAGATTCTAAATATCCTCCCAGTACCCACTACTATAACTCAGAGCAGATTACACCCGGCTGCTATGTACTTGATCCTTTCTAATGACAATCTCACGATCAGAGAACTAAAGACTTCATGGGACTACTTATATCCTATTTGGGGACTAAAAGACATGTTTAGCATTATTTTCTCTTTTTTTTTATTATTGTTGTTCGTTCCTCATACTGTTTCATGTTTAGTCACACACGTGGTTGATTGCTGGCCTTTTTGGAAAGAAGATTGTACATGCTGGGATCTGGGACTTTGTTTCTTAGACATCTTCTGTTTTACTGGTGCACTGTTTCTGTGGTCATTTATATTATAACACCAATGGGGTAACATCTTTGCCTAGACATATGTGCAGCTGACTTTCACTGTTTTACTTGAATACATCTAACCATACCACACCCTAGTGTTTTTTTCTAGCATGCAGAAAGCACTATAATGGAGTTTATAGTAATTGCAAGATCAGGAGCTGCCCCTAAGCCTAGTTTATATGTCAAATCCTTATTGCCATCATCACCTGGTCCATATTTTATATTCTATATTCGATAAAAAGGATTGTTTTTCCACTATACAATATCCTCCCCCACTGCCATTACCTTTTTTGATGTTACTACATCATTAGCGACCGTAGTGATGTGGCACAATGTAAATGCTTTAATTTTGGAGGTGGGGAGTCCTTATTTTATCCTGCTTCTGTTTTTAATCTAAAATGAGAGGAGAAATAACCAATCCGAAGTGTAATATTATAATATAGGATCAGCGCTATTATAATAGATATTATTAGCTACATTACACTAAAAGAGCCACACCCTAATATGGGTTGGGTTAATATTACTTACTGGTAGCCATTCAAGGGATTATTAGACTCATCAATAATCAGTCTCTACACATGTCTCACTTGATCAGTTGGATGCCCTGCTATGTACGTATGATTTGGGCATTCAATGCTGTTTAAGTTACTTACCAACCCCATTTTACTAGCCTTTTCTAAGGCGATACATTTTACTTATAGGCCATTACTCAATCACATCTCCACGTGGTAGGATCATCATTTCCTATCGTTGAATGTGTACACTTACTCTCTCAATAACTCCAGAACCCATATACCCACATAGTCTCCCAATCTTTAAATCTTTAACTCAAAAAGTTATAAGGCCCAAAAGAGGCCTGATCAATTTAAACTATAGTACTCCCTAAGTGCAATATACATATTAATAGAAGTTCAAAAGTGGCTTCCTTTTTAGAAGGGAGATATATAAATATATTCGTTTATAATGTTAAAAATGAGGTTATGTTATAAATTATTTGCTCTATATCACCTAGTCAAGCATTGTGTGTTAAATAGTCATATATTGTGGTCTCGCCACTTGGCAATGTAATAGCTGTGATATATATGTGCTTATATAGGACAGTCATAACATTGTTTTCTGTATCTTAATTGCGATTTTGTATTTGATTTTCAGAAGCAAATAATGCTTGTGTCTGTATCCTTTCAACCGCAATAAAAATATTATATAAAAATTATTTTTTTTAGAAATATCTGTTCAGGCAGAGAAGCCCTTCCCAGCCAATAAATACGTTTTGTATGGGTTAGAAAAAAAGAAGAAAAAAAAAGAAAATACCTTAAAAAAAATAGAAAACGAATACAAATAGCTTAAAAAAATTACTTCTTTAATAAAAACAGTCAACTCAAACATATGCAAAAACATGAAAAAAGTTAAACAAAAATTAAAGAAAATAATTTTGAGACAGCATGAATTTTAACATATATATATATATATTAATATATATATACACAGTATGTGTGTCTAATGTATACATAGGTATTTATGTGTTTATATGTGTATATATCTTTAAAGAGGCAGAGATTTAGTGTGATTACCCCTACAATACAATGTACAATTCCAAGGGAGTAGCTCTTCCCGGTCCTTTAACTGGGCATTACATATAAATAACACTCACCCCACTAGTGGTACATCCACACTGCAACCATCCGGTTATGGCTCGAGTTTATCGTCAGAGGCGCAGAAATGCAGATAACTGTAGAATCTGTAACTCATACAGATCGAGAGATTCCTTGACAGCAGCGTTCTCTGCAGTTCTCACAGTGATGCCTCTATCCATGTTCCGGCCTGCGGTACTCAGCTCCGGGCTTCAGTGGATGACGTCAGTGGTGACGTAGGGGGTGTGAGTAAGTATCTTCACCCAGCGCTTGTCAATTTCCTGTGGGATAAGTTGGGACCCATACACTGGTGGATCAATATCACAGAAAGAAGAAAGTATGACGTCCCGGGACTCACAGAAGTGTAGTAAAATCCAAAGTTTATTTACATCAATTAAAATCCAGAAGATCAACAGCTAGCTCATAGCTTAAACATTTTGGAATGTTTAAATGTGGATATAAGAAGTATAAACCTTGTGACTATGTCCAGATCATCTCCGAATTTAGATCGGCAGTGAACGACCAAATTTATCCTATCAAGACCTGTCTAAACTGCACTAGCACCAATGTCATTTACCTTATCACCTGCATCCAATGCATTGTCCAGTGCGTGGGGCTCACCTCAAGGGACATCAACTCCAGGATAAGGGAACACATCTCTAGTATTTCTAGGGGTACAGCCACTACTCCCCTAGTGCAACATTTTGCCACCAAACATGACAGTAGTCTTGACTCCTTCAGATGGGCTGCCATAGAGAAAGCTAAGGTTTCACCTAGAGGGGGGAATTTGGAGAGTGTGCTGGCAAAACGTGAAGTTTATTGGATTTTCCAATTCAGAACCAGACTTCCGTTTAGTCTCAACTCTAAGTATGACCTCATTAATTTCTGGGAGCAATCACACACAGGGTCGTATCTTACCTTGTTCTGTCAGCACTCTCTCCATTTTTTCATAGCTCTACATATACTTTATTGTATATATGTTGTTTTATATATATATATATATATATATATATATATATATATATATATATATATATATATATATATATATATATATATACACATTTTTATAGTTTCCCCATTTAGTGTATTTTATGTACATCTCATGTATTTTTTTTTTTTTTAATACTTTTTTATTGAGGCTTCAAATAAGGCAAACATACAAGAAATGTCACTGGAAAAAGTACAAATATAGTGTATGGTTACATTGCATGACATAACATAATCAAGAAGTACACAACAATTGCCTTTAAAACTTTGAACCCCACTAAACATTTTGACGGACCACTACAGGGCCTTATAATAATGTAATGTGGGTATGGTTATAGTAGGGAAATTTAAATAGTTTTGGATCACTCTTGGATCTCAGATGAGAAACCTTATTTTACTCTTTTAATTTTATATGATTAACAAGAAAAAATGCTAGACAAACCTGCAAAGCTGGGGAGGAAAAACATGGTCATTGTCAGATTGCACTGCAGGATATGTAGATATGAAAGTAAGCAAGGTACAATACAAGCATAGTGTGGTATGATATAAAAGTATGATAGAATATCTGTCTAACGAGATATATGATAGAGTAAATTATTGCTATTAAGTAAGTGAGTATGCTATGTATAAAAGTATATCTTAACATATGTCTTTTTATGAAAACTGTTAAGTATATATTATTACGCTGGATAAAGTAGTTGGTTTTAGGATACGGTATAGACTAGAAAACCGTGTTTTTAAATCACCCAAACTAGGTGACACATTGTTGTTGGGGGGGGGGGGGAGGAGGTGGTTGTATAGAGTATGGAATAGAAACAGGATAACATGTTACAATGGCTCAAAATTGGGACGAGCTGCAGAATTGCTTCCAGGAGCGTAAGGGCTACGAAGGGACTAACACAAAAGGGTTGGCTTCCTGCTAGGCCTCTATCTGGTTTGGCCCATTAAAGCTTGAAGAGCTAAATCCATTATTTAAACATGACTTAAGCAAGGTTCTATATATAGAGGAGATCACCAGGAAAAATAGCAATGTAGGTCTATCCCTCACAGGTGACATGACAGATGTTCTGAAACAATATGTACATTAATAAATTATTAGGTCTGCACCAAACATCCCACAGGAGTTATAAGAAGCAAGTGGAAGTCATAGCCGAGCCGTCCCGGCCGCAGACGGCACAGCGAGACCTATTTTAGTGAGCAGAGGTGAGAACTACATAAGTATTGGTCATACAATACATTGAACAGCATAGTCAGCTAAGCGTGGGATATGGAGGTTTAAAGAAGTGAAGGAGGGCATTCTAGGAAGCCACAATTGCATTATAAATACATATATATGTAGACACAGCAAAAGCACACCTAGGAGGTAGCAGAGAAATTAGCTATCTGAAATTATTAAACTTCACACACAAATTGCTCAATAAAGTGACAAACATGCTATAGTGTTATGCTGCTACTAAAGGCTCAACATACATGAGATACATCAATTCATGGAGTTGGAGATACAAAGGCATATAAGAGATTTATCAAGCGTTTAAACATGTATTAATCAGCAGCATCGTCAACCAGCAGTATTGTTACTGCCCATATATGTCAGATCAACAAGGGTGGCATTAGCATACTTCTATGAAGTTTTAATACCAGTATGATGAAATCTAAAATAAATTAAACTGATGTCTCTCGTTCACTATAGTAAGCCCTGGTGCTTTAACTGGCGACAACCAAACTGTGGGGGCAATTTCAGATGCAGTGGCCATGAATAACCGTCAGGCTTTAAAGGATATATATAGCGTGAACTAATTTGAGCTATAAGGGTATGTATCTACAAATATAACAGGGATTGAAAAAGCCACATTATGTATTCATAAAGAGCGTCTTGGTATTTAATCAACTGCAAGGCAAAAATAACAGTGGAGCGCAGTTCAACAGCAAGGTTAGCAAATGTCTATTGTAAGGTTGGCCTTCTCTCCGTGTTTAGCCCACTCCAACTCTGATATGTCCCCATAAGCATGTCCACCTACTGACATCCCCCAGAGGGCAGGATCCAAAGCGGAGGTCCGACAGAGAAATAAGCAACCTCCAGGGTCCCACTGCCGCTCCAGCCCAGAGACGCAGGAACAGCAGTAGCAGAGATGGCAAACTCCACAGGTTCGCAGCATATCCGTTTCAGGAGTCTGTAACTGTAGGTCAGCAGTGCGGCCTGTAACTTGTACCGTGAAGAGGTGTTGGCAGGCTAGGTAATAGGTGGGGGCCATGCAGCGATGAATATCTCTCACCATTGCCGCTAATAAATCTCTGTGAGGCTTAATCAGCTGCAAGTCCTGTAGCGCAAAGCTGAAATCCATCTTGTTGGCAGCGTCTTGTCTCACAAGCTCTTTTTCGCCGCAGGGCCATGAGGGAAATCTCGGTGCGGAAAAAGATGGCGACTGCTGTGTGCTGAGTGCGCCTGTTGCGTGTTGCACCCCGCAGGCATCTGTTATGTGACTGGCGGGAGGACCAAAAGCTTCATCCACTGCCTCTAGCAATGAGACATGGTGCCGATCTAGTAGATTTGTTAGCTGGGTTAAAAAAAGCGTAGCCATGCTTTCAGGCCCTCAATGTCGCTGTGAGAGGTAGAGAGCAGGAATTAAAAGGGAAATTTCAACTCTTAGTGCTGCAATGTCCTCCAATAGAATCCAGAAGGTGTTTTCCAGTATTAGGCTCCAAAATAAGGACACAGATGAGCCTTATCAGTAATATAATCAATTAGAATCTTGGTATATTGTAGGAGCTCTGAAGATATGCGTCCTGCTCCTGCGGTAGTTGGCTCCGCCCCCCTACATCTCATGTATTGATCAAGTACTCTACATCTATTTCTATTGCATATCTGTATTGTCTGTATCAGGTTGTAGTTAAGGGCGTGTTTTGTTGGGTTTCACAACCTATCAGATTGATTGTTAACCTTTTTAAAGATGTTTCACCTGTGTGGCACCATAGGCTATGATTACGGGTCCTCGACGAAACATGTAAGCCATTGGTGCCACGCTCCCACTACCCAGCTTTTTGCTATTGTTGCACTGTTGATCTTCTGGATTTTAATTGATGTGAATAAACTTTGGATTTTACTACACTTCTGTGAGTTCCGGGACATCATACTTTCTTCTTTCTGTTATATATCTTTAAATACATATATACACACACATATATATATATATATATATATATATATATATACACATAAAAACTTATTGAACTGATTCAGTGCTAAGAGACACTGTGCAGTGATATATTCGCATATATACACACCAAAACAATGCTATACTTAAAAGCTTATCAGTTAGTATAGACAGAGATAGTGTATATAACAACACTGATCTAGAATAGATACTTCAATCAAAAGGACAGTCCATAGAACTAAAAGTATGTTAAAGTCTGCAGGACCAGTTCCAGTGTGTCTCAGCTCTCTGCAGCTTTCCCCTCTAGATGAGGTTCCTCCACAAAGATTCTGAAACAGTACAAAGGGTGGACAAGCACACAAGAAGGCACTCCTAATGTAATATGTCTTAACTCAATTGATACGTATAAAAGAGACAATTGTGCACTCACTTGTTTAACCTCATCCAGTATGATGTATATATACAGCTTGGGGGAAGAGATTGTATCTGTTATATGTTCTCCTCCAGGCAGTCGTGTCCGTGCCACAATGTTAAATGTAGCTAGTCGATATGCAGTTAGCAAATGACTCCACTAATAGCTATAAGCGGGTAGTAGTTCTTGTAATACAGTGGACTGACGACAGCAGTAGGTATAAAAACAATGTGTGTCGGGGCGTGTCTAAGCCGTGGCCATGTTCAGTCATGAATATTAATAGCTCAAAACATATCTTGAACTAAATAATAATTATGTCTCTACTAACATCCCATCTAGAGTTGGAATTTCTACTACAAACTGAGAGAAAAGTTAGCAGATATCCTGTTTATCTTGATCCAGACATTAGAAGTTTCAAACTGACTGAGACTGTTGGCGGCGGCCTAAGCTACTTTCACAATATCCCCCCCCCCCGGTCAGACTTCAGGCCGGGTAAGAGTGGCTCGTGTCTGCTGAAAATAACACACTTTACCAATTAGGCTGCACTCCTATTTAATAGTCAAGCAAGGGAGACACTATCAACATAGAACCGGAGACGTTAAGCATATCAATTACAACTATGGAGTCTGACATAATTGTGCTCCTAAAGCTAATATCTTACAAGATGGAAGATCAATTTGCTTCTCTTGAACGTAGTTTGTGAGAAGAGAAAGGCAAGGCATGAGAAAAAAATGAGATATGCAGGTCAGCTCTGACTTTGGCAAACACGCTAGACACGTGTGAAGTGCAACAAGATGGAGGCCCTGTTATCGTCCGGAGCAATACCGCTAGAGCACTAACAGAAGATGACAGGCAGGCAACATTAAAGGGACAGTCAACACCAGAATTGTTGTTGTTTTAAAAGATAGATAATCCTTTTATTACCCATTCCCCAGTTTTGCACAGCCACCACGGTTATATTAATATACTTTTTACCTCTGTGATTACCTTGTATCTAAGCATCTTCTGACAGTCCCCTGATCACATGACATTTTATTTATTATCTATTGACTTTCATTTTAGCCAATTAGTGCAGTGTCTGCCACAATTCACAGGCGTGCTCACAATGTTATCTATATGGCTTACAGGAACTAGCTGTCCCCTGTTGTGAAAAGCAAATACAAAAGCATGTGATTAGAGGTGGCCTTCAAGGGATTAGAAATGATCATATGATCCTTCCTAGGTTTAGCTTTAAACTAAGAATACCAAGAGAACAAAGCAAAATTGGTGATAAAAGTAAATTGGAAAGTTGTTTAAAATTACATGCCCTATTTGAAACTTGAAGGGTTTTTTTGGAATTGACTGTCCCTTTAAATGATACCCTTTTAGAATCTCAGCTAAATATCGGACCTGGTTCCACCACTACTGCAAGAGAAAAGCTAAATCGGCGTCTCCTAGAGATGCGGCCGATCGGTAGGGGATTGAGATGTGACAAGGAGCTGAAGCTTGTAGAAAGAATGTCTCCTAAATATCTAGGCTATTTTACTAACCATCCCATGAACTCACAGATCCAAACTGACAGACACCCTGTGAGGGTTATCAAACGTATCATTGGCGTTCAGAAGTTAAGCCATTACTCCTTCTTAGAGAAACTTCATCTCTTAATCAATCAAGTTTCTGCAGATGTATGGAGCAAATGAAAGGCTATGGCTTTTTTTTCTTAGACTGTGTCATAGGCTAGATATAAAGTAATATTCTGAAATCTCTTGGAGAGCTCAAGTATCAATATTCCAGACCCAGTTGTTTATATTGTTTGAGATTCTGTTGTGTTCTCACCTTCCTGTTTTCTATGTGTTTTGAGATTTAGACAATGGAATGTAACTGAAGTCAGGTTAACTAGTCACAGTAACCCCTAGTTCTTACCAATGTATAAGAAAAAAATATTGTACAGATCTTTCTGCAATGGTCGATATATCTGGCTTCCCCCTACCGTCCAAGGATATATTTGATAATATCCCTCACTATGTCTGAGAAGAAATCACTACTCAGGCTATTTCAGGCTGATTTACATGTTTAGTCCTTCATCGCTTGCAAAAGCTTACTTTTAGTAGTGTTAAAATCCTTGGCTTTGGTAGTCACAGATAGACTGCTGTTAGACCCCAGATGACCGTACTTCGAATCACTTGTTACTTATTGTTCATTCTCTTTACTGACAGTATTTTTCTAGTAAAACTATGCTAGCAGTGTATAGGAGTTGCAGCCATATTATCTCTGATTTAGCATTTCATGTGTGTTAATGTACCCTATAATACAAAAGCCCTCATTTACATTATCAGATACTAATATGTGTAATAGCTATAACTCATAGACAAATTTATGTGAATTATATTACAGGAGATGTTATTACTTATTATGTTTTTGCATATTGATATGATTTATCACCAATGTTCTCTCTAATTTTTTTTTCCGTGCGTGCAATTATTTTTTTCTGTGTGCAGGCTTGATACCGCTTGTGTGCGGCACTATATATATATATATATATATATATATATACACACATTACATACATACATGTACAGTTTATCTGGGGGACTGTAAATGCCCAGTATGCATATATCAGCAAGTAATCACAGTATGCAAATACAACCAGGGCTGGCTCAAGACATTGTGCTACCTGGGTCCGATAATGAAATTACGCCCCCCTCCCCCCACCACTTAAAGGGATATGAAACCCAATTTTTTTTCTTTCATGATTCTGGTGTGATTTTAATCAACTTTCCATTATACTTCTATTTTCTAATTGTTTTTTTCTCTTGGTATCCTTTGTTCAAAAGGATACCTAGGTAGGCCAAAGAGCTGCTGATTTGTAGTTGCACATATACGCCCCATAATATTGGCTCACCCGGTGTTCAGCTAGCTCCCAGCAGTGCATTGCTACTTCTTCAACAAAGGATACCAAGTAAATTAAGTAAATTAGACAAAAGAAGTAAATTGTATGTGTGTATATATATATATATATTACTATTAGACTGGCATGTCCTTTAAATAAAATCAAACAATATTATTAATTCTGGCAAAAATAAAAGATGTGTTGCATGGGACAAAAGCAGAACATGTTTTAAAACAATAAATCAGGTAGATCAGTCAAAATTAATGAAGTAATTTCTTAAATCCTTAAACATAAGGCAAATAAACAACTGATCACAATATTTTACCCTTTATTTCTGATTATAGAATATTGCCCTAACACAGAGCAGGTCAGATGGGATCACACAGTTAAAAACAAAAACTTTCAGAAGTGGTCTGAATATTGGACACCTTTTAAAGTTTTTACTGATTGTAATAATAGTATAGATTAAGCACTTTAAGGTGTACAATAATTTAAATGTTGGGAGTTACATGCATATAATAATGGTTAAGCCAGTTATATAAAATGTCAGATAAAATTTCAGAGGACAAAAATATAATATAAGAAGTAATCTAGTCCATCTATGACCCTAGGTCTGACCCCTGTCCTGACACTGTCAATGTAAGGTCTGTGCTCTGTCAGAAACATTATAGGATGTAAACTGACTCACAGAACAAGAGGCAGGCTACCACTTCACTCACCTCTCTCTACCGTTGCGCAGGAGGGAAAGCCAGAAATGCCACATGATCACTCAGGAATGTGGTGGGTATGTAGTTGTAGCAGAAGAGGGGTTTGGGTTTTTTATTATTATTGCCAAGTAGCAGCAGCTTAACCCTTCATGATGTAGCTCTCCTTTAGGAAGTCACACTAACACCCCCTCCCTCCCCCATCAATAGCTTACACTCGGCAGGGCTGTAACACTGTCAGGCTCCCTGCGTGAAATAAGAGACTGAGCACAGATGAAAGAATAACATCTCTCTGTATAGCTTCCCTGCTCTATGTATACAGTGCTCTGAATTGTCAAAAAAGTAACACTTCTAAGCAGGTGTGAATAAACACTAATACCGGACCTGATTTAAACTCTATGCTCCTGTCAGCCCCTGTATAACTGACAGCAGTGGACCACTAAATAAACGATTACCTGATTTTTTAGTTTCTTTCAAAGATGCAGCCTTCTTCTCCACCCTGCCACCTTTCCATGCTTGCTATGCCCTTCTCCACCCTGCCAGCTTTCCATGCTTGCTATCCCCTTCTCCACCCTGCCACCTTTCCATGCTTGCTATGCCCTTCTCCACCCTGCCACCTTTCCATGCTTGCTATCCCCTTCTCCACCCTGCCACCTTTCCATGCTTGCTATCCCCTTCTCCACCCTGCCACCTTTCCATGCTTGCTATCCCCTTCTCCACCCTGCCACCTTTCCATGCTTGCTATCCCCTTCTCCACCCTGCCACCTTTCCATGCTTGCTAGCCCCTTCTCCACCCTGCCACCTTTCCATGCTTGCTATCCCCTTCTCCACCCTGCCACCTTTCCATGCTTGCTATCCCCTTCTCCACCCTGCCACCTTTCCATGCTTGCTAGCCCCTTCTCCACCCAGCCACCTTTCCATGCTTGCTATCCCCTTCTCCACCCTGCCACCTTTCCATGCTTGCTATCCCCTTCTCCACCCTGCCACCTTTCCATGCTTGCTAGCCCCTTCTCCACCCAGCCACCTTTCCATGCTTGCTAGCCCCTTCTCCACCCAGCCACCTTTCCATGCTTGCTAGCCCCTTCTCCACCCTGCCACCTTTCCATGCTTGCTATCCCCTTCTCCACCCTGCCACCTTTCCATGCTTGCTATCCCCTTCTCCACCCAGCCACCTTTCCATGCTTGCTATCCCCTTCTCCACCCAGCCACCTTTCCATGCTTGCTATCCCCTTCTCCACCCTGCCACCTTTCCATGCTTGCTATCCCCTTCTCCACCCTGCCACCTTTCCATGCTTGCTATCCCCTTCTCCACCCAGCCACCTTTCCATGCTTGCTATCCCCTTCTCCACCCAACCACCTTTCCATGCTTGCTAGCCCCTTCTCCACCCTGCCACCTTTCCATGCTTGTTAGCTCCTTCTTCTTCACAGAAGGAAACACGTGTGGAAAGAGGGAGGCTAGAGGGGAGGAGGCTGCAAGTAATTGGTGGTTAGCGTTTAGTAGTGAATTAATCACTCACGCTGCTAGCACACATTATTGGCCATTTTTTAAGACACTGATGCCCAGTAATTAGAAAGAAAATAAAATTACTGTGTTACTGCTGCAACACGGTTATCGGCTTCTCTAAGTTTGCGCCCCCCTGCTGGGTTGCCACTGCCCTTACCCTTTGCCTAGTTGGCCTTATACAAATGCTAGCCCTGGAAGCATGACATCTTACTGGAGCTGCCTGTTAGGGGAAGGGGCGGGCTGAGACTGAGATTGTAAGAAAGGGGTGGCCTGGGACTGAGTCTGACTCTCAGTTACCGATAGTTACGCTCCCCCTCCCTCCCCATGCAATCATGCTGATAACGCAGCCTGTTGCTGCAACTGCAGGGCATGAGGAGAGACAGAGCTAACCCAGGACAGCAGTTGTGATCTCACCATATCTGACAGTGACAGACTCAGTCACTGAACTGCCGCCCCCTCTTAAGTGCCACCTGGGTCCATTGGACCCACTTTGTCCCATCATTAAGCCGGCCCTGAATACAACCCATTAGCAAAAATGTAGAACTTATTTGCCAAGTGCCGCCTGCACTGCGCATTGGACCCAGCAATGTGTCACTCATCTAGCCTGATTCTGTGTTCCTGTGAACAGCGCTGCTGCCAGCACTGAGCTAATGTAATTTTAAGCTGAGTACATTAGCTCGGTGCTGGCAGCAGCGCTGTATACAGGAACACAGAATCAGGCTAGATGAGTGACACATTGCTGGGTCCAATGCGCAGTGCAGGCGGCACTTGGCAAATTAGTTCTACAGGCATTTTCCTCTCTCTGCTTCTGCTCACAGCAGGTGCTGCGCGGCCTGATATTCTGCCTGCGCTACACCAGAAGGGAAGGTGCGCGGCCACGCAGCCGCGCACCTTAGAGGGAACAGTGTTTATCACTAAGTAGAATTACATTTATTCTTAGATATCATAGGTCCAAGAGAGACTATATATATATATATATATGATTTTATTCCTTTCAGATATTATTTTAGTTTATATGGGTCCAAGAGTGACCCACTACAATTTATGAGGGATCTAAAATATATAAAATGAGGTTTCAGTTTAGCTTGTTATGTATAACTACAGTGCTTTCATTTTTTATATTTGTCTTTTTTGAAAAATTTCTACTTTCATGTGATTGTAACGTGTTTATTTATTCTTTGTCACTATCATAATTTCATGTTCATAAGTTCTCAAATACACCTGTAACTTGTCTCTATAAGAATGTCTATCTAATAACCTCAATAAAAACTTATTAAACAAAAAAAAAAACAATGTATTTATTCTTTTTAACAAAGATTATAACCATATATGTCTGCAAACCTCTATCCATTGAGCATGGCAACACTAGATGTATGGTCATTTACAGCAGCTTGTCAACTAATCCAATCCGTGTGTAGTCTGAAAAACTGAGCGTGAGTGGTTCATCATAGATACATACATACTATATATATATATATATATATATATATATATATATATATATATATATATATATATATATACAGTGGAACTACGGCGGTGTTAACAGCTGAACACCGCCGCTTCAATTTGTTTCTGTCATATGGGGCATATAAGTGAAGGCGTGCGGTGCACTTAAGAGCCTTCCAGCTATACACCAGCCAGAATTTGATCGAACGAAGATTGCAAGGTGTTTGGGAACTACAATTACAGGTGATATTACATTGGATATGTAGCGTCTATCTGGGTTCAATTTGGAGCAGGTAATCTTATTGATATGTTTCAACACACATGCTGAGACCTCTGTGAAGCAGTTATGATAAAGATTGATATCTGTTACTAACCAGTCAGAGGGTGTGAAAGATTGCCTTGCATGTATAACCTTTTGTGGATTGTAGCCTAATATGATTGCCTTACTTGCTGCATTCTAATATACGCTACATATATCACAACTTACCTGCATGTCTGCATATGCTATTTGCTCTTTTGCATTGAATACACGCTTATACACACTAATACCTCTGTGAAGCGGCTAACTGAGGAAATCTTATAGTCTGAAAGTCAGAGGGTGTGATTGACTGCTTATGTTACATATAACATACAGTGATGCTGTCTGCAATATTGATTTAATGCATTTTCATGCAACCTGTGGATTGCAAATACCAAATATAAGTTTCCAACAATACTTTCTGATTATTATATCCTTTGGGAAGTCATTTAGGAATAGTAGTCTACTCTGTGAATGGGATTTGAATCCCGCTGTTTGCAATGTTCTGGGAGGTGATTTGATGAACTGCAACTTGTTCTAGTGTTCAACAAATGTTATGCATGATCTAGGATGTACCTATGGACTTTGTTGTATTAACTTGGTTTATGTTGCGGTTTTTTTTGCCCTACAGATTCAAATTGTTATTATGTTGCCAATTATTATAAATATAAAATGATACTATTTGTAAGGTAGTCTCTGGTTATTTCAGCTTTCTAGTCCTCTTTAGTCCCTTGGTTTTCTCCCCTTGGGATTTTTCTTTTATTTAGGTATAATAGTCTAGTGCTGGACAATAGTGGTCTTTTTCCTTTAATTTTATATATATATATATATATATATATATATACACACATACATATGCATATGCAGACATGTATATGTATGTATCTATGTTAAAGCCTGCATGCTCACCAGAAACAGCAGTTATGAAGCAGCGGTCACAAAGTCCGCTGCTCCATAACCTGTCCGCCTGCTCAGAGCAGGAGGACAGACATGCCGGAAATTGACAACTCCCTGCTGGTGGCCCATTGGCCGCGAGTCTGCAGGGGGTGGCATTGCACCAGCAGCTCTGGTGAGCTGCTGGTGCAATGCTGCTAAATACGGTGAGCGTATTGCTCGCCGTATTCAGCGAGGTCTGGCGGACCTTATCCGCACTGTTGGATCAGGTCCGCCAGACTTTGATAAATTGGGGTCATTAGCTTTAAATAGCAGTCTAGACTGAGATTTGAAACATACCAGTGACTAATGTCTAGGGGTGGGCTGAAACATGTATGGCACTTTAACTCTTTTAAGACTTTTGGATTTATATTGTTTTTATGGCTCCTGTATTTTAAAATATTTTTCTACAATGAAGGATTTTCTAAATTTCATACCAAAGAATTTGATTCCATTGAAGGTGCAGATATTTTATATATATATATATATATATATATATATATATATATATATATATATATAGTATCCAGTCAGAGTTCCAGTAAAAGCGTGTAAGTTTATTGTAAACTTAAAAACAACGGCATGCAAGCAAGATCATTAAAAGTAGAAAAGTGCTGACAAAGACATCACAGGCTGACACGTTTCAGCTCATCAGAGCCGTACTCATAGACCTATGGATGCCCTGTCCCAACAACTCATTAATATACAATCATGCTGATTGCTTAATTAAAAACATTTGTCTCTGGCACGTTCCTTCAACTTAACCCTTTAAGAGGTAACTTATTAGTAATGTGTACTGGCTGCCAAACTTATATGGTATACAAAAAATACAGAACTGTATTTAGAAAAGCCTCAATATGTGAACGTTTAAAGTATGACATTAGTCCCTGTATGGGTGCCTAGAATGCTTACCCATAATATGTACAGTGGAGATGTGAAGCCCCAATTGTTATAGTCATTGTGTATCTCAAATATTTGGTAAAATGTATTTATGCATGTACCCACCCAAAAAAAAATCTATTTAGGTAGGAAAAATCCTATTGGCTGATGCAATCAGCCAATAGAATTGAGCTTGCATTCTATTGGCTGATTGGAACAGCCAATAGAATGCGATCTCAATACTATTGGCTGATTGGATCAGCCAATAGGATTGAACTTCAATTCTATTGGCTGATTGCATCAGCCAATAGGATTTTCCCTACCTTAATTCCGATTGGCTGATAGGATGCTATCAGCCAATCGGAATTGAAGGGACGTCATCTTGGATGACGTCACTTAAAGGAACCTTCATTCTTCAGTTGCTGTCGGATGGAAGAGGATGCTCCGCGTCGGATGTCTTCAAGATGGACCCGCTCCGCACCGGATGGAAGAAGATAGAAGATGCCGCCTGGATGAAGACTTCTGCGGGTCTGGATGTCCTCTTCTGGCCGGATCGGATGAAGACTTCTGCTACTCTGGAGGTCCACTTGTGCCCGGCTGGGTGAAGACATCTCAAGGTAGGGTGATCTTCAAGGGGGTAGTGTTAGGTTTTTTTAAGGGGGGATTGGTGGGTTTTAGAGTAGGGTTGGGTGTGTGGGTGGTGGGTTTTAAAGTTGGGGGGTAATGTATTTTTTTTTACAGGTAAAAGAGCTGATTACTTTGGGGCAATGCCCCGCAAAAAGCCTGTTTAAGGGCTATTTGTAATTTAGTATAGGACAGGGAATTTTTTTATTTTGGGGGGCTTTTTTATTTTATTGGGGGATTAGATTAGGTGTAATTAGTTTAAAAATTTGTAATTTCTTTTTTATTTTCTGTAATTTAGTGTTTGTTTTCTTTCGTAATTTAGTTTATTTAATTTAATTGTAATTAATTGTTTAGGTAATTAATTTAATTATAGTGTAGTGTTAGTGGTAATTTTAATTTAGGTTAGGGATTATTTTACAGGTAAATTTGTACTTATTTTAAATAGGTAGTTATTAAATAGTTAATAACTATTTAATAACTATTCTACCTATTTAAAATAAATACCAATTTGCCTGTAAAATAAAAATAAACCCTATGATGGCTACAGTGTAACTATTAGTTATATTGTAGCTAGTTTATGGTTTATTTTACAGGTAAGTATTTAGTTTTAAATAGGAATAATTTAGTTAATTATAGTAAGTTTATTTAGATGTATTTAAATTATATTTAAGTTAGGGGGGTGTTAGGGTTAGGGTTAGACTTACGTTTAGGGGTTAATAAATTTATTATAGTCACGGGGACGTTGGCGACGGCAGATTAGGGGTTAATACATTTAATATAGTTGCAGCGATGTTGGGGGGGGAGATTAGGGGTTAATAAATATAATGTAGGTGTCGGCGATGATGGGGGCGACAGATTAGGGGTTCATAAGTATAATGTAGGTGGCGGCGGTGTACGGAGCAGCAGATTAGGGGTTAATAATATAATGTAGGTGTCGGTGATGTCGGGGCGGCAGATTAGGGGTTAAAAAGTGTAAGATAAGTGGTGTTTAGACTCGGGGTTCATGTTTGGGTGTTAGGTGTAGACATAACTTTTATTTCCCCATAGGAAACAATGGGGATGCGTTATTATCTGAACGCTGCTTTTTTGCATGTGTTAGGTTTTTTTTCAGCCAGCTCAGCCCCATTGTTTCCTATGGGGAAATTGTGCATGAGCACGCTTTGCCAGCTCACCGCTGACTTAAGCAACGCTGGTATTGAGATGAGATGTAGAGCAAAATTTTGCTCAACGCTCACTTTTCTGAGGCTAACGCCGGCTTGAAGAAAACTCCTAATACCAGCATTGTCTTATGTGAGCGGTGAGAAAAAAAGGCTCATTAGCCCCGCACACCATTACCGACAAAAACTCGTAATCTAGCCGATAGAGTGTTATACAAATACAGAAATATGACAACATCTGGATATAAAAATAGATCAATATCTGAACTATCTACAGTACTATATAGGAATCAGGTGGTTCAATAGAGGATGTATTGTGTTGGGGACTAGAAATAACTTTTTTGAAGGTCTACCTATGATATGAATGACAAATATGATTTACATAAAATATGTAGGCGGAATACAAGTATGCTTATAAAAGTAGGAATTGTTGAGAATCATAACTGCATATACTGTATTAATAGACTTATAGAAAGGAGGTTTCAAAGTAATTAAGAGGTTCACAGAGATACCCCAGAACAGAGACAGGGCTCAGACATGTTGGAATAAAGACTCTGTGGGATTACAATAAATGGGCAATTTCAAAATCCGCATTTAGACCTTTTGGATAGATACTGTCGAGTTCAAAAATCCATTTGTATTCCGCATGGAGGAGCTTTTTTTCAAAGTTACCCCCTCTCCAATTGTTCTGTGGTTTCTGTAGTCCCATAAATTTTAGGGTTTTTGTATCTCCTTTATGTATTTCTTTAAAATGTTTGTATAAAGGTACATCATCTGCATTTCCTTCCATTTTTAGGAGGTGTTCCCTGATACGATCTTTTATGAATCTGCTTGTTTGACCTACATATTGGAGCCCACATGGACATTCCAATAGATATATTACTCCTTTGTCTTTGCAGCAAATCATTTGATTAACTTTGAAATTTTCTTTGGGGATGTGTGATTCAAAATAGTTCTTCTTTAGGCCATGCTTACATGCCTTACATTTATGGCACGGAAAAAAGCCTTTAAGTATGTCGCCTTGCACAACTAATGGTTGAGTTAGGCTTTTTCTTATGACAATAGGTTCCAAAATGGTTTTCAGATTTTTGGGTTTTTTTGTGCGGTTTGTTGCTCAGTTTTTCTCCTATGATGTTGTCTTCTCTAAGGATGTTCCAGTGTCTCTTTATAATTCTTTCAATTTTGTGCTTGTCTTGACTGTATTCTGTGATGAATGGAACATCTAAGTATTGTTGATTATCGGACATGTCCTTCACTTTATAGCTGAGTAGAGTACATCGATCTATGTTGTCCACTTCTTTAATGGCAGTATTAACCACATATGTGCTGTAACCTCTTTCTTTGAAGCCATCCAAAAGTATTTGGGATTGTAAACGCCATTCCCCTGGTTTAGAACAATTTTTCTTTATCCTCATGAGTTGTCCTTTTGGAATTGTTAATCCAGTTTTTATGGTGGCAGCTTTTTTGATGGATATAGTTACTGCAATCTACTAGTTTAAAGAATGTGGAGGTGTTAATTACTTTCTAGATCTAAAAATTCACTCCCATGATGTCTATAACGTCCATATGAAATATGTATATGTATACCTTACCATGTTTTCCTACTTATGCTGTCAAAGTATTTATAGGTTTTATATACTTTAACCCTTTTCTAGCAATAACAGCACATAACAAAATATTTAGCCTATTGTTATTAACACCTACAACTACTACAATATTGTCTATCTCCATATCCCCATGCACGGATCAGCTACTATTCACTCACTGCAGTGACTATTGACCTACTGCTAGTTGGGAAAACAACCCCCCTCTGTCTTCTGAGTGATAGCTATTTATTTCCGTTCTATTACTTGCCACTCACCGCAAGATACATTATTTCAACATACGTCCGGAATGGAGTAGAAGTATCATTTTTTAACATTTTTCTGTTAGTAACATTTTTTTTGTTAGTAATATTTTTTCTGTTAGTTCCATTTACACAGTGGTTATATGACTATATCCGCCTCCTGGCCTTTCTATTTTTACACAATAAATATTTTCCTAGCATTTTTGTCTACATTAAAGCCGAATAATCATACAATCAAATTTTAAAATAGTTTTTATTTCTGCTGTTAGCACGATTATATCAAGCTGATAATGTAAATGCCCAATTCTAAAATGGTGGAATGAGCTACTAATTACAAATCCATACAAAATTGTACAATTCCTTTTAAAGACTTTTAAATACTTTAAAATATGTTTGCTATACAAAGCTACTTTGGACAAGGATATATCAGTTAACAATACCCAATTTTTAAATATGATTAAAAAGACTGTGATACATAAGTAATTTAACACAACATGATACGTAATAATAACACACCCCTCAGCTATGATAGGCTAAACAAACATTTGAATATTTTGATCTCTACAAGCTGGTATAGTCTTGATAAAGGCCTCGTTGTAGGCTGAAACGTGTAGACATTTGTTTGTGAATTGACATACCAGCCCAAGTTTCTTTTCCTATATGGTGAGCACATTTCCAATTTTAAGCCTTTTCCGTTATTGTTTTGTGCAGCACTCTCTGTTTTCTTCCTACAGGTCTTTATACGTCTCACCTTCTCCTTGATCTCCACACTTGGATATACTCTGGATTTCACCTATATTTTTTCTATCGGATCCTGGACACTTTATTTTTGTTTTTGTTTTTCTTTAAGGGACATTTTCTCTACATCTTATATGGGACTTTATCCGGTATCAAAAGTTCACTTTTTTGTTTTGGGGACCCGCATTATTAACTTTGTGTATGATTGGCCAATCATTTTAACTCCAAAGACTTGGAGTCCTGTTTTTTATTCTTTGTATAAACTGTATCTGTTTCTTTTCATGTAGCGCATGTTTAGCGCTTCCAGCCATTTCTAGTCTATTAAATATCCCAGTTTTGCATATTTAGTTTCTTGCTCTATCTTTCTTCCACAAGGAAACCATCACTATTATATTGTTTAGTCATATGGATTTAGATCGCTAAATTTAACTGTACCTTAGGATATTTTCTCTCCCCGTTTTCCCTTTAACTCTTTATATGCCCAACCAAAGGCTATACATTTACTAACTACACAGCTAATATCAGTGATATTCACTTCTGATCTTTGATTCTTATTTTTTTAAATTTTCAACATATCCATTTATCCACTTTGATGTTACTGTATACTTTTAGTATTTGATAGCAAAATATATATCACTGCTACCACTATTTCAATATTTGTTACAGTATTTGTTTTATAGTATCCAATTTGTACAACTCCTACTCCTGTCTCACCAGATTCACTGTCTTTAATTTTTTTCTTCTTCTACTTGCACTACACTTCTTTTTGTAGTATACTTTAGATGTACGTCTTACGCAAAAAATATCCCATGCTGGTTTCATCAAAATATCTATAAGAATGAATCTTGATCCAAAATAAGTGTTGACAGTTTTAATTGTCTCTGAACGTAGATGTAAAAGTGTACATATATATTTTTAAATGAAAAAGTTGAAACTCATATAGAACACCCAAATATTTGCGTTTTATATTTTTGCATAGTATAATGGAACAAGAATACAAATGCAATAGCAATGCATTTTATTGAAATATTATCTTATTGCCAATAATTGATTAACTAAAATCTGGAATTAAAACCTCACGGTATTCTGGTCTTTAAGCAATATATCCAATATACTTCTCTTTTGCTTAAAATGTTGTCAAGATCCCCACCTCTGACAGAGAGAAATACTTTTTCTACAACTGTCCACCTGAGGGAGTGAGTACTTCATGAATGTTTATCGATGAAATGTTTTGCTATGGGTAATAATTTATCTTCTCTTTTCCTACTGCATTCCGTGTCTACAGTGATGCTAGAAAGATGTTCCCTGAAGCGGGACCTTGCTTCACGTAAGGTTTTACCAACATATTGTAAATGACATTGGTGGCATTCTATCAAAAACTGACACAGCTGTCAATACTGAATTTTTTGCCTGTAGATGCAGAAATAAAATAATTACCTACTACTGCATGTTTGCAGGCTTTGAAATTGGAAAACCAGCATTTGTGTAACCCTTTGACCTGTAACCATGAAGACTGACTTTTTGGGGCAGTTGGTACAGATGGTGACACAATATTGCCTATTGTGCGTCCCCTCCTGTAAGAAAATCGTACATGCTTCTGGGGATTGTAACCAAAACATTCTTCTGCAGATAACATGGGGAGATATTTTTTAATGATGTCACACACCTCTTTGTACTGGTTTGAATACTGTGTCACAAACTGTATATCATTTGTCTCTTTTTTGTATCTAGGACTGGTTATTCCCCTTGTCTTTTAATAAATCTTTCCTATCCATCTTGGCTACTGAGAGTCGTGCATCTTTAATGGTATTAGTGCTATAACCTCTCTTTCTTAACTCTCTGTCTAATTGTGTGGCCTCTTTTTCATACACCAGAGCATCAGTACAATTACGCTTGATTCGACGATGTTGACCTTTTGCTATTGCTTTAAATGTGTGAGTATGATGATTGCTTTTTGCGTGCAATAGAGAGTTTTTAGTGATCTGTTTCTTATATATTTTAGTTTCAATCCTTGACTCCTTAATGATTCCAACAAGTGTGAGATCCAAATGATCAATAATTAAATTATGAGTCTCATGTGTTAACGTTATCACATCATCTGTGGTTTTTATATATTTAGGAATTGATCTAATTCTGTCACACCTCCTTCCCATATAACAATTAAATTGTCAATGTATGTTTTATATAATGTGATTTGTTGTTTGAAGGGATTATTATCTCCGTAGATGCGGCATAGCTCCCACCACCCCATAAAGAGGTTAGCGTAGGAGGGGGCAAATTTTGCCCCGATCGCTGTGCCGCATCTCTGGAGATAGAAATCCCCCCATAACAAAAATAAATACGAGTCAACAAGTATTCAAACATTTTCAAAACATATTCCTGCTACTTAGTTAACTTCTATGTGACAAAAAATATCCAACTGCCTGAAGTCCCTTATCATGGGGTATACAACTATAGAGTGACACTACATCCATCGCAACCCACCTGGACAAATTAGTCCATTTATAATTTTCTAGTATCTGTATTAGCTGTTTTGAATCTCTAAGATAGCTTGATAATTCAAGTACTAAAGGCTGTAGGATGGAATCAACCCACTCTGACAAGGGTTCGAGTAGGGAACAAATTCCAGACACAATAGGTCGGCTGGTGACATTAGTTAAGCTTTTATGAACTTTAGGAAACACATGAAATATTGGGGTTTGAGGATGAGTAACCCACAAGAATACATATGTGGATTTATCTATAAAATCTGTCCTGTTTAACACAACTATGCTCCCCCCTTTATCTGATTTACAAATTCTTCTCTAGTTCTTTTATAGCCTGATTTTCTTTGTAAGAGATGTTAATAGACCGTGTGTATTTCTTGTCTGTATATAATTTCTCTAGATCCCTTATTACCTTTTCTTGGAAAAGTTCTAATACCCCACCTCTAGATTGCACCGAATAAAAAGAGGACTGTGATCTGAAGCCTGTGTATGATTCCATCTCATTAAGGGATTCTGGGAGTTCTTGACTTTGTAATGTAACCAATGTTTCTCTTGTGCAGGCATTTGAAAAATCAATGTGTTGTATGGTTACAGGTGTCCTGTTTAGCATAGTGCTGGGCTCAATCTTCCCACTAATCGTGGAGAAATGTTTCCTGACCATAAGATTTCTCACCATTCTATTCACATCCACTATTGTATTGAAGAGATTGAACCCAGCACTAGGCACACATTTTAATTTGTCTTGCTCCTTAGTAAGATGAACATCCGAGAGATTAATCACTATGCTGTTAGTACCAACCCCTAGTCCTTTTTTGTCCTTAGAGTGTACCTGTTCAGTTGGGATTGCGTTTTCTCCCTCCCTCTCCCTCCGTGTTGCATGGTATTCCCTGGTGGTTGTTTTAGAATTGTCGTTGGGACGAAAAATTTGTTTCTAGCTCCATCATGTGTTTTCTCTGTCTTATCACTCATGTTGAATACATAATTATTAGAGAAACTCTTTTTTTCTTATTAACAGTTGCTGGTTCCACACATGAGACACTAATGTTGTTTATATTTGTGGGGCCCACTGGCTCCTCTACACCATTTGTGTAATTATCACCACTGTTATCATCCATGGACTCAGCTTCTGTGTCAGAAAATGTTGCAGTTTTTTTATTAGTTTTGGAGTTTTTGCCTCTACGTCTAAAATTCCTTCCTTCCTTGTATGTTATTTGTTTGATAATCTGTCCAGTCCCTCAAAAAATTTGTATGTTTAATTTGTACAATTTCACCAGAGGATTTCTCTACTACATCTGATAGAATTTTGTCACAAGTGGGATATTCGGGTATGCCTTGAAATTTAAACAAATGTTGTTGTAAAGATGTGATTTTCTCATTTATATCTACAAGCAGTTTTTTTTTTAAATGTAATAATCATAAACATTAATCTAAAGGAACATTCATCAAGAACATTATTCCATTAATCTTTAAATTTGGGGTCCTCAACTTCAAGATTTGGTAATCTGTTGATTCTAAGCCCCCTGGGTATCATTTTGAGATTCTCATATTTTTCCAATGTCCATTTGTCATATTTATTTTTTTCTGCTTTAATTATATGTAACTCTATCCTTGAAAAAAAGGTCTGGGAGCTCCAAGTTTGAGTCATCAATAGAAAAAAAGGTTGTCAAAGTCTCTATTACAAACATTATTCAGATCTCTTAATGAATAGAAGACCATTTATAGATGGTAGATGTATTTTCTATTGCCATGTTGTCAAATGTTTCCATGGTTCTATCAAAAAGGTAACACTTCTGAGCTCATATATTGAAGTTATTATATCCTCAGTATAAAACACCCCACCATGGTACCTTGACTCTTGGTTTTCTTGGTGTTCTTTGTTCCTCCAAACTGGAAAACGTGCTTTCAAAACACGTGTAGTAAGCGTCTTCTGTTATTGTGCCCCTTGCATTCTTCGGCCCATTCCAATGACGTTACTACGGATACTCCTTTGCGGCATGAAGAGAAAGCCACTAACCCTTGGTGTACTGGATCAATCTGAATGGATTCCTGGTGTAAAACAGCAGGCAAAACAAAGAAAGTATCCAGTCAGAGTTCCAGTAAAAGCGTGTAAGTTTATTGTAAACTTAAAAACAACGGCATGCAAGCCAGATCATTCAAAGCAGAAAAGTGCTGACAAAGACATCCCAACCTGACGCGTTTCAGCTCATCAGAGCCATACTCATAGACCTATGGATGCTCTGTCCCAATAATTCATTAATATACAGTCATGCTGATTGCTTAATTAAAAACATATGTCTCTGGCAGTCTATTTTAAAGAAAATTACAACCCCCAAAGCTAACATTGCAAAAAATAAAAATTGTAAAATTACAGAAAAAAATAAACAAAGCTATCCAAAATAAAAATATAAACCTAAACTAATACCCCTATAAAAATAAAAAATCCCCCCAAAATAAAAACACCCCCTAAACTAATACTAAGCTACCAATAGCCCTTAAAAGGGCTTTTGTAAGTCATTGCCCTAAGTTAAACAGCTCTTTTACCTAAAAAATTTACCAATTACCCCAAACAGTAAAAAAAAAAACCACCCACCAAACCCCCCAAAATAAAAAAAACTAACACAAAAAAACCTAAACTACCCATTGCCCAAAATGGGTAATTATATGGGCATTGCCCTTAAAAGGGCATTCAGCTCTTTTACTGCCCTTAAAAAGGGCAATCAGCTCTTTTCCAGACCATTAAATCCCTAAACTTAAAAAATAATAATAAAAAAAAAATAAACACTAAGCCCCAAATCGGTAATCACCGTTCCTGAAGTCCTGCGGAGAAGGTCTTTTTCCAGGCGGCTCCATCATCTTCTATCTTAATACGGAGCGAGGGCGGCGCCGAGTGGAGGTGCAGAGCTGGCTTCCCGGATGTGTGGATCCTCCAGTCCACTAATATTGTGGTCTTTGGTTTCCTCCCCCCCTTCGAAGGCCTTTTGGGGTAAGTGAAAAACCTGCTCCAGTTGTGATCTTTCTAGTTCACTTGTTATCCTAGGTCCACCTCTGGCAGGATCCGGGTCCTCTCTATAGTTGGAGGTTTGCCGGGTTCCTGTGCGACACTTTTCAGGATCTGGGTGTCAAGGTATATGTGAGATTAATAAATATATATTTTAATCATATATTTCAAGATTAATAAAGCTGTATCTTTGATCAGATATTTCACTGATCAGTAAAAAAAAATGACTCATTGCATTCAGAACTGACTTCAGACAGGCTTAGTTCTCCCCCACTTCTTCAATTGCACAGGAGACATTCTTGGCTAAAAGTAGAACAGAGGATTATTTCTGGGAGATCTCACACACTCAATATGCTAAATTATGCAATTGTATAATTTAGCAAGGAAATGGAAACTAACACAGTTTCAGGATACAGGCCCATATATGGATTTCCTCCAAGGAAAATGCCGATCCGTCTGAAAAGATGTGAGAGATACAAACATTCTTCAAGGGACTGATAATTAACACAGATTTGTTTAAGTGACTCATGCTGTGTGGCTGATAACACCAGAATACACGTGACACAGACATGGTGTCTAGGGAAGGATAGCATACAGTGAAGGCCTTGGGAAACACAGACAAATGCTAAGGTGTGACTTGGAGATTTATTAAACAGACAGCAAATGATCAATTTATTTATTTTTTCTGTTTGAATGCATGCCTCAGAATGTATCAAATATAGAAATTGGAAATTGTCTAATTCTCTATTATTACATGGATATTTGCTAAGCTTAGGAGGTAACTGTTTTAGTCAGTCAAAAATGTTTAATAACTTCTGTAATGTTTATATTTTTCAGGCATATAATCTCAGATCTGCATGAAGAAAGTTTATACATTCTGGGCTTATTACAAACATAAAATATGGCATATTCTTGTTGGAATACAGTACAATACCGAATAAAAAATAAGCTGTTATTTGTATAGAAATGCCAGAATACTGATAAAATTATAATGCATTTTAAGCTAATAATTAGCAGTATTAAATTACCTTAATATAATAAAATGTTAATAATATAACATATTTGGTATCAGAATAATCAGAAAAAATAACCTAATATTAACCATCTGTAATTGGGGTTATATATGATTAATACAGAGAGTGTGATCTGATTAAATAACCATTTTATGAAAATAATCAACTTGCTTAAAAATGTTTAGAAATGTGAAGGTGAATTTGTTTTGTTTGTAAAATGCTGCCACCCGGTGTTGCCATGAGAGAACTACAGCCAGAAAGCCTTTTGGCTGTTAAATATAAGATATTCCAAATCCAAGACAAGGCCGTGGGCATTTCCAATATTCACCAATGACTGATAAATAATCAAAAAGGGGAGGGGTGAGATCAGATTATTTAAACCCCAGCATAGAGACTAAAAAGGGGTTGTGTTGACTGATCCAGGAAGGAATAACTGCTGCAGTTATTATTATAGCACACACCTACTATTGGACTCCATATGCCTTATCCCCAATTTTGAAATTCTGAGGTGAAATTGGATCTGTTGCAAAAATTGGAAACTGGATTGCTGTTATTTAGTGATGTATATAAAAGTTTTATTATAAGATAAGTCATATGCATAGCCTTTACAGTTAATAGATTTAAAGAGCAGATTATACTTTTAAACTGTATGCCATTGTTTCAGATAGCTCTTAGCCTGCCTATTGTATGCAAGCATTTAAAATAAGCATTTATTATTACTGTATGTGGCAGAGTAGGATAAATTGCAGTTAAATAGCAGAACATATATATTATCCTATTGTTTTATAACCACTGTTTAGAATTGTATTGCTTGGATGTTAAAGGTTTTTAGTCCCATTGTGTTAAATAAATAAAGACTATTTATAAATAAGGTGGGTTTTTAAAATAAGCGTGTATGAATTTTGCATAGCATATTTAAATAGTTTTCAAGCGCATATAATATTATTTAATTTCCTTTTATTGCAAATATATTTCAATATGTTCATGGATATTAACTAAATAAAAGAGTTCAGGTATTTATATTAATTGTATTTGTTGTCTTAGTAGAAGTATATTGATTGTGGGTTCAGTCTAAAGGAAGATTGTTAAATATATTCCCTGCCATAAACTGATATATTATTTGCATAGCACTACTAAGATTTTCATAAATATACTGACATAATAATTGGAGGCACTGTTCTGAGATTTAATAATATCCATCATTTTGATATTATATATTTGTAGTAGATAGAAATTATTATAAAAAAGAGAAAAAGTTTCATATTTCGATATTAATATTTTGAAGAAATAATTTTTGAAGAGTTGAAATATTGATTTTCATATTTCGAGATTGATATTAATATCTTGAAATATTATTAAAGATTGATTTTTGAAAGATTAATAAAAATATTAATTTTTCATATTTAAAAATGAATCAAAAATATAAATTTTTCATATTTTCAAAGTTAATCAAAAATATTAATTTTTCATATTTCGAAATATTAATTTTTCATATTTTCAAAGTTAATCAAAAATATAAATTTTTCATATTTTGAAATTAATAATATATTTTTTTTTAAATATAAATTTTTTTTTCTTCTCTCTTTTTATTGGCAAAAATTGTATTAGAGTTTTAATTTAACTGAATACTAAACCAATATAATAATGTCTGTAGCCAGAAGTGACTCATTTAATTCTATACATAGCGATGAAAATGGTCCCATAACCATACCTATTACTAAAGGTCAGGTCCTTAAGAAAGATATCTTAAGTTACCTTAAAGGGAAGTTTAATATTGCGGGTGAATTAAATGATTTTATGGATATGCTTGAAACTAGAGCTAAAAATATTACCGTTAATAATAATATGTGGAATGAAGAGAATGAATTCTTCCAGGAATTATTAATGATTAATCATTGCAAAGCTCCCAAAAAGCGAGAAGAACTAATACTAAAATCTTGGCCCTTCTTAATATGCATTATTGACGAAATGTCGTTTGTGTCACAGACAAACGATTGCAAATACAGGAGCTAGAAAATAGTATTCGTTCCTCGCGCAGACGCGAAGAGGGTTTAAAAATAGCCAAAAATAAAATGGATGAATTTGCCCAAAACCTAGCCGCCTTAGATAAGCATAATATGGACTTAATCGCGCAGATACAAGATTTAAATAAACAGCTTGCGCAAAGCCAGAGAGAATTAAGCAATTTAAAAAGGTCATATCGCCATAATGAAAACCCTTATATTAACAGTGAGAATAATGCAGATAATGCTAACTCCTTTAGCGAACGCGTCAGGGACGAGGTACAAAAACATATGGAACAGTATAGACAAATGACCCCTAACGGGTCAGAAATAGATTTCCCAAATAGGCAGTCACCTCAGGATGTAAATTCAGAGGATTGCTGTAGCGCAGCTGGCGCGGGGGAGGGAAACTCTAACAGAGAATCCCAAAATAATTCTAATAAAGTCTATGATTCCCATAAAATAATCACCTTCGTACAACGCGCAGTACCCATATTCTCCAATAAGGGAACAACATCTGTAATTGATCATTTAGAGGCTTTTGAAAATGCGTTAGCTATAATGAATGTTACAAGTGAGAAATTGAAAATTGAATTTCTGCCTTGGGTATTTGAAAGTAAACACCACAAATTCTTTGCTTCACTAAAGGATATGAATATTCATTCCTGGAATGGGGTAAAACGACAATGCAGAAAAGAATTCGGACAATATTGCACTAAAACTGCCGTGAAAATAGCGGTATATGGTTTAAAGTGTCGTGCGAATCAGAGTCCAATCGAATTCCTTTCTGTATTGAAAAATGCGTACAGTATGGCTGAAGATAATCCCAGATTTGATGGCTCAGAATTTGTAAATTTATTTTTTGAAGCATTGCCTACACCCATCAAAATCAACTTAGCTAGAGATTTTGATGAGGACTGCTCATTGGAATGGCTGATCAAAGAGAGTACAAAATTATACTCTATTCAGCAATCCAGTGAACAGGGGGTGAAAAAGGAGTCAAAACCCAAAATTGTAGCAGAAACTAGGGTGTCACCTAACCCCCTCAATTTGGAGTCTAAAAAGAGAACTTATGCGGAGGTGGCCAGTCAAAACAGACCATCTCCACAGAGGTTTAACTCTGCCCCTTCCCCTACACAGGTTGAGACGCAGGGAGACTATAACAAAAGTGGGGGACATAATCAGGTGAATAATTACTCACAAAGAGAATACTCACCAAATAATTGGTATCCGCGCAAGGGTAGATACAATAGACGGCGAAGATATTCTCAGGGTAACCAGACACCCCAGGTATATAATGCTCCCCAAAATACTAATACTGAGCAAGCTGAACCCCAGGGGCAACCACGCCAGAATAGAAATAGCGGCCCTGATTCTGAGGGAACCCAATGGTCCAGGAATCATTATCATGGAGCACCAAGAGATAGGCCCAGGGGTAGGGGTAACTTGTACAATCAGGTAGATATGCTGTTTACCCAGTTAAATCGGTTGAGCGAACAATTCGCTAATATGAGTCAAAATTCTACGGCTCAGCAACCGAACAATACTTTTTTAGGGGTGCAGCCAGTGGTCAGCAGTGGACCACAGGCACAGTCATAAATACTGCAGCATCACCTGAGGGGGAGGGGAGAGATGTACAAAATGTAATAATGAATATCAATGATACTAATCATGTTCTCTTCCCCACAGACCGAAAACGGACAATTTAGCTGTGATGACAGGCAACCTCATCCGGGAAAAATTAACAAACCTCTTCCCTTGCAGCACTCTCTTAACCTTATCTCCACAGATGCAGTACACAAGAATCCAGCCGAACCTGTCATAGAGGAGACCTGTAGGTATGAAGCTTCTTCTGCATCAGAAAGCATGGCAAACTCAGGTAACACGTGGCGAAGCCCACAAATGTATGATAATGCCAACTTTATGTGTGAAATGGTAGAAACTGCAGGAAGGTATTATGTATTAGTTGAGCTGCAAGATTCAGTCTCCAACCCTATCAGGAGATTAATTGACACTGGGTCACAGGCAACTATTTTGTCCCACAGGTACTACACACAGCTAAATGAGCTAACACCCCACAAACCTAAAATAAAAGAATTTGACGGTTCTCTAATAGGTGTTGGGGGTGACTCCCTAAAAGTCTATGGTACTGCCTGGTTAAAATTTAAATTGGGGAACAGGGTCATAAGACACCCTGTCATTATAGTGGATCTGCCAACTGATCGTTTAATTATTGGTAGTGATCTCCTGAAACAATTAAGCACCATAATTGATTGCATAAATAATGTAATTTGGTCACAAGTTAAACGACCTATCAATTATGAAAAATCTGGTATATCTCACACCCGACATAGCTGTCACGTGGTGGAAGAGAAACCAGATGCTGTGGAGATTCATTTTAGGAATAACTCTGTACCTGAAATCACTATTCTACAAATAGATGATCAGACTCCTTTTAGTGGCTCTGATGGTAATACTTTTAAAATTTCGCCCGGAAAGATAGCGAATATCTCCCTAGATGGCAACGTATTAACCATATCACTCCACAAGGGGGATCATAAAATCCCTAAAGGGGGAGGCCACGCTCAATACCTCACAGGGATTGAGAGAGTTAAAGAGGATCTATTTATCCCTATACAAGTACATGACCTTGGTAAAACCAAATATGCTAAAATAAGCTTAAAACAGGAAGTTAGCTATATAAGCGAAGGTTTATTAGCGCAAATAGCTGAACCTAAAGTGATTAAATATCTTTCTCCCCAAGACCACTGTGTCAACGGCCTGGATGACAGGTCTGAAAGCTATAACATCACAGCTAAGTGCTTATTATCTATCTCTATTGGTAATAAGTCAGTGAAGCACCTGTTTTTAGTTTTAAATACTCCCCATAATCAAATATACATTGGCAATGATATCTTACATAGATATGCCATACAAATAGATTTGATTAATTCTTGCCTTTAGAGCAGGTTAAAGGGGGACCCTGAAGTATTTCAGGATGAAAATGCAGCCCTGAAATCAAATCAGCAATTGCCATATGCTGTGAATATGCAGGTATCTAGCAATGGTATAATTCCTGCTGGGGCTGATAAATTTCTTTTACCCTTACAGGTAAAGAGATGTCAGAAATTAAAAACTTCTGAAACACTGATGTGCCTCTCCCATATAATACAAAATCTGGGTGTCACAGTAACCTACACTCCTATGGTGAATATTGGAACTGTTCCAATACATATTATTGTGCATAACATGACCCCACAGGATATAACATTATCCAAGGGAACTACCATAGGATATGCACTGGAATCAAGTTATTACACTTTTGGATTCCAGAATAATGTAATTGGGCTAATACCTGAAGGATACTTAACTGAAGAACAATTAATAGAACAATCCTTTGCATCTATGCCAGAGGGTCTATTTAATATTCAGTCTATTTATCCCTTCAGCTCAGAGGAAGGCATCTGTAAAATTGAAGAAGCCTCTCTAGTGTTTGATCAGCCAATCAAACAGCAAGATTACCCCAATTCCCAGAGTCATGGGAGCAATGTAAACTATAACCAAGGGGATCTCACCTCTAGATTGGAAGAAGCCTATGAAATAGGACAGCCTGAAATCTTTCCAGGATTTCAGCAAATAGTTGAAGAGCAAATATCCTTAGCTAATGGCTGTTCCAGCGATGATGAACGCCAAAAGCTGCGAGAACTCCTGATGGAGTACAAGGATATTTTTGCTAAGGATTCTTATGACTGTGGTACTACAGACTTGCACATTGCAAGGATACAAACAGATCCCGATGCACCACCTGTATTTGTCAAACAATACAGACTTCCCTTAGCCTCATATGATTCTCTTGCAGAGATCATAAGGAATTTGGAAGAAAGAGGTATTATCAGACAGAATAATCCTATTCTAGGTGTCCTTAAGCCCAATGGACAATGGCGTTTGTGTGCTGATTTAAGACAGCTAAACAAACGAGTATACATGTCTGGCTGGCCTGTACCATACATTGACCAGTGCCTAGCACAAATGCAGGGATCCAAAATATTCACTGCCATTGATTGTGCACAGGGATACTGGACCATAAAGGTACATGAAGAGGACCAATATAAGCTGGCATTCTCTTTCCAAAAGATCCAATATGCATTTCAAAGACTTCCTTTTGGATACATAAATTCTGGACATGAATTTGCTGTATTCATGCATAAGGCTATGCCTGACGCACTGGAAAGGGGGACCTTATCTTATGTTGATGATGTTTTAATCAAAAGCACAGACTTTGAAAAACACATCGCAGAACTTAAACACGTCCTCAGCCAACATAAAAGGGCAGGTGTCAAATTATCCCTACAAAAAGCTCAATGGTTCCGCACTCGTGTAAGCTTCTTGGGACATTAAGGTACCTCTGAAGGATTAAATCCCCAAAAGAAAAAGGTGGAAGCTATAGTGAATTCTAAAAACCCAACTAACTTAAAGGAATTCAGATCATTCCTGGGTATGACAAATTATTCTCGCAAATTCATTGATAATTATGCGGAATTAGCTAAACCACTACTACTTCTTCTAAAGAAGGATGTGAAATGGCACTGGAGTGAGTCTCAAGATACAGCCATCAGAGAGCTGAAGAGAAAACTCACTCAAGCACCTTGCTTAGCGTACCCTGAAGGTGGTAAACCTTTCTTCTTAGAGACAGGTTACACAGATATAAGCATGAGTGCTGTTTTATACCAAAAGCATGATAATTTGAACAAAGCCATTGCTTATGCGAGCAAAAATCTATCCCCAGTAGAAATAAAATTTAGCGATTGCGAAAAAGCCCTCTTATCTACTGTATGGGCTCTACAAAATTTCCGCAGCTATATACAGTGCGAGAAAATTATTGTAGAAACGGCCCACCAGCCTTTGCTATATTTGCAAAGTGAGAGAATAAGAGATGGGAATTTGTCTAATAGCCGCATAACAGCGTGGACTCTTTCCTTACAAGGCTGGCCCTTAGAAATTCGCTACAAGCAGAATAAAAAGAATCCAGTTGCACAAGGGCTTGCTGAGCTCCACGACTGTACTGCTAGAGATCCTGGGGAAGAATTATCAGAAAATGATTTTCTGGAAGAACAATTGTTTTCCCCATATAAAATGTACAATGAGGAAAATTGCCAAACATTACCTTGGGTGTATGTTGATGGTTGTTCTTACCATGCCACTATTGATAATGAGCACAGATTAGTCGCTGGCATTGGTATAACTGGGACAAATGGATTCCCAAATATGTCTATAGGTTTCAACATTGGACCAAGATCCAGTCAAGTTGCAGAACTAACTGCTGTTTTCAAAACCATTGAAATGGCTATTGAACATGGTATTCATGAATTTGTGATCATAACTGACTCAAATTATGTGCGTGACAGTTTTGTTGAATACCTGCCAACTTGGAAGAGAAATGGCATGCAGAAAAGCAATAACAAACCAGTCAAGCATGGCAAGTTGTTCTGTGAGATTGACAATCTGGTGGTATCCAATGATTTAACCATACACTGGAAAAAGACCAAGGGTCATTCCAGAGTTCTAGGTCCTGATAAGGAAGGCAATGACCTTGCGGATTCATTAGCCAAACAAGGAGCCATAACTGGAGAACTCCTTAATATTGACCATTTAATGGGTGCAATTCAGGTAGAAGCCATTACCAGAAACCAGGCAAAACAACAGAGTGAGCCTAACTTGGTCCAATGGAGTCAGGATTCTCCTAGTGAGGACCTGATCACTAGTCAAAAAGAAGACCCCATTGTAGGCATCTTCTATAAACACATAGAAGATCCTGAAAACAATCCCATCTCAAAAGGTGATTGTATTGGCAAAGAAGATCTGAGAATCTTAATAAAATCTAGATCACAATTCAAGTTACAGGATGGTTTGTTAATTAGAACCTCCAAAACTGGCATCCAGCAGTGGGTAGTACCCACCAAGTTCAGAGGTCTAATGCTTCAACATGCCCATGATGCTCCCACATCTAGTCATCGTGGTGCCAAGCTCACGTATGAAATATTGCGTGATTACGCTTTTTCGCCACACATGTTGAAAGATGTTCAAACCTACTGTCAAGGGTGTTTAATCTGCCCACAGTTTCAACCCACTGCACCAACGCATAGAGCGCCATTGCAGAAAAGGGGGATGGTAATGCCATGGTCAAATATACAAATTGATTTTATTGGTCCGGTAACAAGGTCATCAAGAGGTAACAAGTACATGTTAACAGTGACATGCCTGTTCACTAAATGGGTAGAGTGCATTAGTGCACCTAACAATAGCGCTGAAACATGTGCAACATTGCTCATCAACCATGTATTTTCCAGATTTGGTTTGCCTCAAAGAATCGAGTCAAATCGGGGGACCCACTTCACTAGCGAAGTGATGACCAAAATGTGGAAAATACTAGGGGTTAAAAGAAAGCTCCATATTGCTTATAGAGCTGCCTCAAGTGGTGGTGTAGAGCGCTACAACCAGTCCATTGTTAAAATCCTCAAAAAGTTTGTGAGTGAAACAGGTAAAGACTGGGATGTAAAACTACCTCTAGTCTTAATAGCATTAAGAGCAACTCCAAGTAGTGCTACCAAGATGTCACCTTTTGAACTGATGACTGGTAGAAGAATGGTTCTACCTCAGCATCTGCTATACCGTACATGAGACCAAAACTTGATAAACGCTGCCAATACACATCAATATGTGGAAAACCTAAGAAAGCACCTGCAATATGCCTTTGCATTTGCTCAAAGGAATTTAGAGAGAGCCGCAACTGCCACTAAAACCTATTATGATCTCAAAACGTCCAAAAAGGAATATGAAATAAATGATAAAGTTTATCTTTATAACTTTGGAAGAGATCAGGGTAGGGAGAAGAAATTTCTTCCCTCATGGAAAGGTCCTTTCGTCATTACTGACAAAATATCTCCAGTGGCCTATAAAATACGGATCCCCAAAAATGAAAGTTTCATAGATAAATGGGTCCATATCAATCAATTGCGGGCATGTCATCCCAGATCCCAACTACAAGTCATAGAGGGAGAATGAAGTGTCATATCCCCAAATGAACTGAGATATACGATTGATCCTCATCAAATACCACTGACTTTAAGCCAATTCAAATACATGTGTCCTACATCTATTTGAAGTTGGAAGGGGGATTTATGTCAAGGTATATGTGAGATTAATAAATATATATTTTAATCATATATTTCAAGATTAATAAAGCTGTATCTTTGATCAGATATTTCACTGATCAGTAAAAAAAATGACTCATTGCATTCAGAACTGACTTCAGACAGGCTTAGTTCTCCCCCACTTCTTCAATTGCACAGGAGACATTCTTGGCTAAAAGTAGAACAAAGGATTATTTCTGGGAGATCTCACACACTCAATATGCTAAATTATGCAATTGTATAATTTAGCAAGGAAATGGAAACTAACACAGTTTCAGGATACAGGCCCATATATGGATTTCCTCCAAGGAAAATGCCGATCCGTCTGAAATTATGTGAGAGATACAAACATTCTTCAAGGGACTGATAATTAGCACAGATTTGTTTAAGTGACTCATGCTGTGTGGCTGATAACACCAGAATACACGTGACACAGACATGGTGTCTAGGGAAGGATAGCATACAGTGAAGGCCTTGGGAAACACAGACAAATGCTAAGGTGTGACTTGGAGATTTATTAAAAAGACAGCAAATTATCAATTTTTTTTTTCTGTTTGAATGCATGCCTCAGAATGTATCAAATATAGAAATTGGAAATTGTCTAATTCTCTATTATTACATGGATATTTGCTAAGCTTGGGAGGTAACTGTTTTAGTCAGTCAAAAATGTTTAATAACTTCTGTAATGTTTATATTTTTCAGGCATATAATCTCAGATCTGCATGAAGAAAGTTTATACATCCTGGGCTTATTACAAACATAAAATATGGCATATTCTTGTTGGAATACAGTACAATACCGAATAAAAAATAAGCTGTTATTTGTATAGAAATGCCAGAATACTGATAAAATTATAATGCATTTTAAGCTAATAATTAGCAGTATTAAATTACCTTAATATAATAAAATGTTAATAATATAACATATTTGGTATCAGAATAATCAGAAAAAATAACCTAATATTAACCATCTGTAATTGGGGTTATATATGATTAATACAGAGAGTGTGATCTGATTAAATAACCATTTTATGAAAATAATCAACTTGCTTAAAATTGTTTAGAAATGTGAAGGTGAATTTGTTTTGTTTGTAAAATGCTGCCACCTGGTGTTGCCATGAGAGAACTACAGCCAGAAAGCCTTTTGGCTGTTAAATATAAGATATTCCAAATCCAAGACAAGGCCGTGGGCGTTTCCAATATTCACCAATGACTGATAAATAATCAAAAAGGGGAGGGGTGAGATCAGATGATTTAAACCCCAGCATAGAGACTAAAAAGGGGTTGTGTTGACTGATCCAGGAAGGAATAACTGCTGCAGTTATTATTATAGCACACACCTACTATTGGACTCCATATGCCTTATCCCCAATTTTGAAATTCTGAGGTGAAATTGGATCTGTTGCAAAAATTGGAAACTGGATTGCTGTTATTTGGTGATGTATATAAAAGTTTTATTATAAGATAAGTCATATGCATAGCCTTTACAGCTAATAGATTTAAAGAGCAGATTATACTTTTAAACTGTATGCCATTGTTTCAGATAGCTCTTAGCCTGCCTATTGTATGCAAGCATTTAAAATAAGCATTTATTATTACTGTATGTGGCAGAGTAGGATAAATTGCAGTTAAATAGCAGAACATATATATTATCCTATTGTTTTATAAACACTGTTTAGAATTGTATTGCTTGGATGTTAAAGGTTTTTAGTCCCATTGTGTTAAATAAATAAAGACTATTTATAAATAAGGTGGGTTTTTAATATAAGCGTGTATGAATTTTGCATAGCATATTTAAATAGTTTTCAAGCACATATAATATTATTTAATTTCCTTTTATTGCAAATATATTTCAATATGTTCATGGATATTAACTAAATAAAAGAGTTCAGGTATTTATATTAATTGTATTTGTTGTCTTAGTAGAAGTATATTGATTGTGGGTTCAGTCTAAAAGAAGATTGTTAAGTATATTCCCTGCCATAAACTGATATATTATTTGGATAGCACTACTAAGATTTTCATAAATATACTGACATGGGGTAGCCTATTAGCACCTTCCTGGGGTCTGATGGAATGATCATTGAACCCTTTTTGGTTTATGGAATTACCACCCTGGGCTCCCTGGTTGTTCAGTTGATCTTCTCCACCTGATGCTGACCCCTCATCACAGGACTCTCCTTCACTCTCAAAGAAATTAACTCTCCTCCCCCTGTTTCTACTGTGTCTATTGCTTCCTCTTTGTCTGTTTGGATGAAAAAATTTATTGTTCTTTTCTTTGTGTGTAGCGGTCTTTCCTACTCCATACGTAGACCCTGTTTGGATCATAATCCAATTGGGCACGCACATATTTTGTGTGTTTAACTTCTAATAGGAGGAATCTCGCTTCCGCTAACACCTCTTGAAGTGTCTTGTCAAACTTGTTAAAGTATGGTTCCTTACTGCGGTTCTTAAGTTCATTCTGAACTGCCTTAATTTTTAGGTCTATATCTACTAGCGCCTTTTTCTTATAATCTACTATTAGTAGTATTAGTTTTAGGGAACAATCTGTTAAATGCCCATTCCATATTTCAATGAACTTTTTGTTTTCTGTAATAAATGTAGGGAACTTGTTTAGCCTCAAGCCCCTCGGTATGATGCCCAGCTCGTGATACTTCTGTAGGGTCCTAATGTCCCATTTTAGTTTGTCCTCTTTTACTAGGAGAAACTCCATCTCTTCAAAAAAGTGCATTCAAGCTATAGTTGCTTTTGTCTGTAGAGAACACTTTATCGCAATCCCAGGGTTCCAGGTCCCTTTCCTGGGCTGTTCGTAGAGAAAAGTGGACAACTAAATCTTCAGTTTCACCTTCTGTCATGCTGCCTGCAGGGGAAATATTGTAGGTGTGGTTCCAATCTGAGCCAATATGAGATAAAATTAACATATTTTATAAAGAATTATTGCCTTTATTATATATTATCTATTTATGTTTTCTAAATACAGGTCCCAGAATTTGGTCCCAGCAGAACTAATTTTTATCTCCCCATTGGTAACATTGTGTCCAAATTGAACACCATAGGTGTAGGAGGGGCCAAGGACATAACTTAAAATTTCTTAGGATAGGGTCGTTATTAAGTCACAATGATTTAATTAGTATCTTTAAAATCCAAAATTAGAATGTATTTAAATACTTGTGTATATAATTAATTAAGTCTGTGTTCCTCCTATCGAAGGAGTCCCCAGTTATCTATAAGGGCCAACTGGTGTGAATGGTATCAGGCAATTTACAGAATTCAGCATCAGGCAGGGTGTTTAATGTATATAGTTTACTATTAGAATCTCATTAGTAATAGAGTGGCAAGCATAGGTAATGGCACTCCTGTATAGGAAATGGTTGAGTCTTATTTTTGAGCTTAGGGACACACAAACTAGTGTCAGTAAGCTTTGGCAGAATCACCACAGTATATCGTAATAACTGTAAGATTTATTCAGCTTCTAACAACTATAGACTGAATGTTCAATTACACTTGCCCTGTTTAACAGTGACAAATTAGAAGTGCAATACACTATTATTGACAGCACCAATAGAGGGGGCGTATTTGTATCAATGCCCATACACAGTGTTTCAATGGGAGGGGACACTAAATATACAGGGAGTTCTGATTGGAAACTATGTTGAAAGGTGTTTACCTCTAGTCAAATCAGTAAACAGAAAGTGTTTTTAAAGCTTTAGGGTGTGAAATGTTTTACACAAAGCTACGAGTACGGCTAGAAGCCGAAACATGTCAGCCTATGTTTTCATTTTTTGTATGCCGCATTGAAGGTTTTACCTAGGGTATTTGAAACTCTTATGCTTTTATAACTGGAAATAAAGATATTACTTTTTAACCCTACCCAGCTTGGTGCTCCTCACTCATTTGCTTGTTTTTGACCCATAAAAATGTCCCTTTAGGGGCAAAGGGTACTTTATTTTGGGGGGTTTGGTGAGTGGTGAATTTTACTGTTAAGGGGGGATTTAGTAATTTTTAAATGTAAAAGAGCTGTATAACTTATGGAAATGCCCTATAAAAGGCCCTTTTAAGAGCTTATGGTAGTTTAGTTTAGGGGGTGTTTTTATTTTTGGGGGGGCTTTTTTATTTTCATAGGTATTAGGTTTATTTTTTTTATTTTTAATCATTTGGTTTATTTTTTTCTGTAAGTTTAGAGTTTATTATTTTTTTGTAATTTTAGATTTTTTTTTATAATTTAATGTTAGGTTTTATTATTTTAATTGTAACTTAGTATTGGGGTTAATTTTGGGAGTGTTAGGTTATGGGGCTTAGTAATTAAATGAGTTATTTGCATTGTGGGGGGTTTGGCGGTTTAGGGGTTAATAGGTTAAATAGGTTTATTGCGAAGTGGGGAGTTGGTGGTTTAGGAGTTAATAGGTTAATTAGGTTTATTGCGATGTGGGGGTTTGGCGGTTAAGGGGTTAATATTTTAATTGTTATTTGTGGATAAGGATTTAATTACTTTATTATTTTGCAAAGTGGGAGTTTTCAGTTTAGATGTTTGTTAATACTTTGTACGGGAGGTTAGGTTTTTTTTGTTATACTTTGTGTGGGCGGGAAGGTTTTTTTTTTTTTTATACTTCGTGCTGGCGGTTACGTGTTTTTTATTTATTTCTTGCAGGCGGTTATGTGTTTTTCCGATATTTCTTGCGGGCAGTTGCTTTAGGTTTGCGTACGCTGCATCCCGGTGGATTCTTTTGGCTGCGTGCGCAGCAAACATTATTTTGGCTGCCTCGCGCAGCCAACATTTCTTTGAGGATGCGTGCGCAACTGGCGACAAGACGGATACGTTACAAACAGGATTATAGTATAGATGAGAAAAAAATCTACTATAATATGCGTGCATGCGTGTGCGTCTGTGTATAAAGATACATAGACAGAGTTATAGTATTACCCTTCAGAACTGGATTAATCCTTCCTGGCATAGATTCAACAAGGTGTTGGAAACATTTCTCAGATATTTTAGTCCATACTGACATGATAGTATCACGCAGTTGCTGCAGATTTGTCGGTTGCACATCCATGATACAAATCTCCAGTTCCACCACATCCCAAAGGTGCTCTATTGCTTAAGATATGGTGATTGTGGAGGCCATTGGAGAACAGTGAACTCATTGTCATATTCAAGAAACCAGTTTGAGTTGATTTGAGTTTTGTGACATGGTGCATTACCCTGCTGGAAGTAGCCATCAAGAGATGGGTGGGTACACTATAATAATAAAGGGATGGGCATGGTCAGCAACAATACTCAGGTATGTCATGGCATTTAAACAATGCTCAATTGGTACTAAGGGGCCCAAAGTGTGCCAAGAAAATATTGCCCACAGCATTACACCCCCACCACCAGCCTGACACATTGATACAAGGCAGGATGGATCCATGCTTTCATGTTGTTTATGCAAAATTCTGACCCTACCAACTGAATATCACAGCTGAAATCGAGACTCATCAGACCAGGCAATGCTTTTCCCATCTTCTATTGTCCAATTTTGGTGAGCTTGTGTGAATTGTAGCCTCAGTTTCCTTTACTTAGCTGACAGGAATGACACCCAGTTTGGTCTTCTGCTGCTGTAGCCCATCTGCTTCAAGGTTCAATGTATTGTGTGCTCAGAAATGGTATTCTGCATACCTTGGTTGTAACAAGTGGTTATTTGAGTTACTGTCGCCTTTCCATCTTCTGAACCAGTTTGCCTATTCTCATCTGACCTTTGGCATCAACAAGTCATTGTCGTTCACTGGATATTTTCTCTTTTTCAGAGCATTCTCTGTAAACCCTAGAGATGGTTGTGCATTAAAATCCTAGTAGATTAGCAGTTCTTTAAATGCTCAGACCAGCCTGTCTGGCACCAAAACCATGCCACGTTCAAAGTCACATACATCCCCTTTCTTACCCATTCTGATGCTCAGTTTAAACTAGTCGTCTTCACCATGGCTGTATGCCTAAATGCATTGAGTTGCTGCCATGTGATTGGCTGATTAGCAAATTGTGTTACCAAGCAATTGAACAGGTGTACCTAAGTGGCCTGTGAGTGTATATATATATATATATATATATGTGTATGTATATATATATATATATATATATGTTTATGTATATATATATATATGTATATACATATATATATATATATATATATATACATTATATAATCACATATATATTTATATATATGCAGTCAATCTGTTTGTCAAGTAAGTAGAGAAGGAAGATGATAAAATTAAGATCGATAAAATAGTAAATGACAACTTGTAAAGAAGAGAGAGAATAGTGCTTAATGAAATTATAAATACCCCAGGCATCATAATTAAGGAGGTAATCTAGTAATAATGAATTAAGTCAAATACGTAATGGAAGTAATGAGACAGTTACATAATAAAGAACAATATCAAGTATTTCCAAAATTCAGGGTGAATTACTACACATATTAAATATGGCTAGAAAAGATGACATCATAAATGGCAAAGAATTTGATTATCTATATCTACAGTTCCCAAAAGTCCCAGTCTTCAAATCTATTGTATTCCAAAATTACACAAAAACTTAAGTTACCCTCCAGGACGTCCCATCATTTCAGGGATAGGAAGTATTAACGAGCATATAGGTAATTATGTAGATAATTTCTTAAAATATTTTGTATCCTCTTTACGCACAATTGTACTGGACACAAGTGATTTGTTGCGTCAATTGGTCGGAGTTGAGGCTGATACTGATACTTTATTGGTCTTTTTAGACATTGAAACGTTACACTCTTCTATTCCACATCAATTGGGAGTATGAGCTGCAAGACACTTCTTAGATACTAGGGGTGTCCCGTTTACAAAATATACAGATTTTGTAATAGAAGTATTACAGTTCATTTTGAAAAATAATGTCTTTAAATTCAACGATAAATTCTATTGACAAATAAGAGGGACCGCAATGTGCACAATATTTGCACCCTCTTGCGCTTGTCTACATCTTGGTCTATGGGAATTATTGGTAGTTTTTGAAGAATTTAACCAGTGGATTATGACTTCAGTTCCATTATGGCATCATTATATGGACAACATATTTGTCCTTTGGAAAGGTACCCCTAAATTAATAAAATAATTTGTCCCTTTATTAAATTATAATGATTTGAATATTTTTTGACATATGATTTTAGTGAAACAGAACTATCTTTTTTCAATGTAAAAATTAGAAAAGAAGGGACAAAACTAGCTACATAAATTTTTCGCAAGGATACAGCTACAGATACCTTACTAGCGGCCTCCAGCCATCCTCTCCAATCCCTTATTTGAGGCATTCCGGTTGGACAGTTCCTGCGTTTGCACAGAAACTGCTCAAGTAAAATTAAATTTCAAAGCCATGCTACTGATATTTTCAATAGATTTAAAGCTAGAGGTTTCTCAAAAAGGATTTTTAACTATGCAATAAATAGAACACAAAAGATGGACAGAGACATCCTTCTATACAGTAAAAAGAAAGTAGGACAGATAATACAGTAAGATTTGTAACTGAATTTAACAGTCATTTGAAGAAAATTAGGATGATTCTTAATGACAAATGGCAATTTGTTATGGCAGATGAGAATGTTAAAACAGTGGTTGGTACAATACCATCTTTTGTAGCACGTAATTTGAAAGATAAGTTAGTAATTACTGGCTTGAAAAACACCGAAAAATTCAAGGTTGATTTCAATGCGGTTATTGTGTATTCTGTAAATATATTGTCAAAACAAAACAATTGCCCACTGGGGCTAAATCATTTTAAATAAGACAGTTTATAAAGTGTAAAACAGAAAATGTAATATACTAGTTATACTGTACTTGCTCAATGTACTATACAGGTAAAACAAAAAGAATGTTGAAAGATAAGGTGACTGAACATAGAAATTACATTAGTAAAGCTAAAGAGGTAGAAATTAACAGCAATGTTGCTTTACATTTTAAAATGTTTTATAATTGTTTGGTGGATGCCTTGAAAGTAATTGGTATAGAAAACTGTTCCCTTCATGGTAGAGGAGATGATATAGATAACCTGCTGCTTAGAAAAGAAACAGCATGGATATATAAACCATTGTCCCCAAAAGGCCTGAATGAGAAACTAGAATTTGCCCCCTTCCTGTTGTAATTATAGATTAATTTAGGACCACTGAAGCCATTGCATGTACTCTGTATTTTGTATTTCATATCTGTCAGTGTTAGATAGTTATATATATGATTTATTAATCAATTGATGAACTTATAAAATAACGTATTATTGTTTTATGTTGAAGTTATACTGTGTATAGAAATATGTATTTATGTATAAATAGAACAGTCTGCTAGTACAGCGTTTCCCAAACCCAGTCCTCAGGACCCTTAAGAGGCCACATATTCATTATATTTTAGGCAGGATGGATCCATGCTTTCATGTTGTTTACGCCAAATTCTGACCCTACCATCTGAATGTCGCAGCTGAAATAGGGACTCATCAGACCAGGCAACATTTTTCCAATCTTCAATTGTCCAATTTTCGTGACCCTTTTCGAATTGTTGCCTCAGTTTCCTGTTCTTTGCTGACAGGAGTGACACCCGGTGTGATCTTCTGCTGCTGTAGCCCATCTGCTTCAATGTTCAATGTGTTGTGCTTTCACAGATAATATTCTGCATACCTTGGTTGTAATGAGTGGCTATTTGAGTTACTGTTGCCTTTCTTTCACCTTGAACTAGTCTGCCCATTCTCCTCTGACATCAACAAGGCATTTTCATCCATGCAACTGCTGCTCACTGGATATTTTCTCTTTTTGGACCATTCTCTGTAAACCCTAGTAATGGTTGTACATGAAAATCCAAGTAGATCATTAGTTTTTTTTAAATACTCAGACCAGCCCGTCTGGCACCAACAACCATGTTACATTCAAAGTCACTTAAATCGCCTTTCTTCTCCATTCTGATGCTCGGTTTGAACTTCAGTGAGTTGTCTTCACCACATCTAAATGCCTAAATGCATTGAGTTGCTGCCATATGATTGGCTGATTAGCAATTTGTGTTACCAATTTTGTTATAAATTTGTTTATTTATATATATATATATATATATATATATATGTATACACACACACACACAGTACTGTGCAAAAGTCTTAGGCTACCATTAGATTTGTTGTTTTAGCAGAGTTTTAATGATCATCCATATTTATTTTTCAGTAAAAATACAGGAAATACACAAAATATAAAAAAATACACAATTTTTAGAACAAAATGGGTTCTTCTTGCAAAAGTTAGTAGTTATTGTTACTTTTATTGGCACTAAGCACATCTTGAACTCTTTTGGGGAGACTGTCCTGAAATTTTCTGAAGTAATCTTCTGGTATATTATACCTGGCTTCTTTCAGCACTTCACAGAGTTCTACTTTAGATTTAGGTTGTCTTTTATTTCTCTCTCTCTCCAGGTGATCCCATACTACCTCTATATTATTCAGATCTGGACTCTGTGGGGGTTAGTCCATGACTGACAGTATTTTATCAGCTCTTTTTCTCTCCAAAATATGATTTCACTGCATTAGCAGTCTTCGGACTGTAGAAGAGTCAACTTGGCATCCCAATGAAGCTTCCAGATGCTGAGCCAGGTCCTAGCTGGACTTCTTCCGGTCTATCAAAGAAGAAACTCTGAGAAACAGCTTGAATACCACATCTTGAGTATCCAGTTTGTTTGCTAATTTCCCTTTAAGAGTGACCTTATTGCTGATGAAAAAGTATGATTTTATGTCTGTCAAAGTCTGTAATAGACCTTTTTCACAGCAGTCATTTTGACATGAAATAGAAGGACACATTTTTGAAGGACAGGTTTTAGCAATGGCATTAATAAGGGTTCCATTCCATTTAGGTTTACAAGAGCCAGGTTCCTGATTTTGTTCAAGTGTAAAGAGAGGTCACACTAAATACTTGCTACTTTAGCCTATAGAAAAAGTTTCTTTCTGATTTATTTCAGTTTTTTTTTAACACTGCATACAAATATCCTGTAATTTCTGGTTGTATTCTAATTAACAGGCTTAGAAATAATTATATATGCTCATTATATCATTGCCAAAACAACAAATCTAATGGTGGCTTAAGACTTTTGCACAGTACTAATATATGTAGACTGATATACTACAGGAAAGTTCTACTCTGTGAAAAGCATTACTGGGCTAAAAAGCTGCACCCAGGTGGTAAATCGCCATAGAACAGGCTAACAATGTTATTGAGCCAGTTGTTCGTTCCTGTGAGTGCACTTCTCTCTGTATGTATTTAGTCTCCCTATGGGAAAAAGGGGCAACCAGACGTGGACTCCTTGCTCAGTGTGCTTAGAGGAATATAGCTACACCTCACTGACGAGGCCCAATGAAGGCTGAAACGATCGTCTGGGGTTGCTGTGTTCCTTGTTCAGAGAGGAATTGCCTGGTATTTCGGCGCTGGACTGACCGTAATAGGCGGGATCAGACTGATATACTACAGGAAAGTTCTACTCTGTGAAAAGCATTACTGGGCTAAAAAGCTGCACCCAGGTGGTAAATCGCCATAGAACAGGCTAACAATGTTATTGAGCCAGTTGTTCGTTCCTGTGAGTGCACTTCTCTCTGTATATATATATATATATATATATATATATATACACACACACACACATATATACACATTTTTGAGCCCTTTATAGTCAAACACGTTGATATGTAAAATATCCATTTTAAACAAATGTAATAGTTTTTTTTTTTTTTTAAATAGAAAGACTATTTCAAGTATTTTTAACAAACCATCAGCTTTAGCACTGTTGTCCTAGTACACCTTTGGGTTTTTGTGAGAACGAATGCCATAAGAGGCTTTTTTAGCATGTACCATAGAAGTCTATTGGAAAAGAGTGTTGGCGCAGCTGTGCTGTCCGACCTCCAGATATTAGAACGTCTGAGTGTTTTGCTCGCTCGCTAACATTTTCCTTTTAACTTGTCATACCAGCGCAGGAATAGTATGCTATTGATTTAACTTGAGTCCAGTTAGCACTCAACAGTGTTAATGTTTTTGCATTCCATTTGTAATCTAGCCCATTATATTTTTTTAACTGCTAATAATCTTATTAGCTGATTTTAGTTTTATATCTATTAGTGGATATCAAAATTGTTTTTTCATCCAAAATGATTTAGATTTTTCCATGCACATGTCTAGCTTAAAACACGATTTTAAACTATAGTGGAATCATCATAGGGCAGTAGGATTTTATCTGGCAGATATTTATTAATAACCAACTGCTCATTACATTTATGAGAAAGATATATGGGCCAAATATAAGGAAATATGGGTGAATGTAGGGGTTGGGGGTGCAGCAGATTCCTTAGTGCCTTGGGCTCCAATATTCAAAGCATAGACAGACCGATGAGAAATTGGCTTTCTAGCCTCTCTGGGTTTCTGGCCTCGCTGGCCTCACAGTCCATTTTTCGATATATTCTTAAAAAGGGGGGCTGGCTGGCAAAGTACCAACTAGTGTTGATGTGTCTCCCATAGGATATAATAGGGATCATAGTTTCTGCAAAACTCTGCCAACATCGCCACTTGTTGGCGGGGAGGGCTGTATTTGAAGTGTTCCTACACAGTGCACTCAACTGAAACCAAGAACAGTTTCTGTGTAGGAACACTTCAAATAATGCCTGTGTAGCCTGTCACTAAACCTACACTACCTGCCTCACACTGTAAAGTCTTGCTAAAGGTGGCAAGACAAACATGGATGGAACCTCATACCTAACCTGCATGGCTGCCCTTGGAATATATATCACTACTGGAGATGTATCCCAAGTAAAATGCAGGTTACTCCCATGGAACGCCTAGCTAACTCCCACAAAATACCTACATCTAGGTCATGTCTTCAATATACCTGACTAATACATACAAAATAATCCTTAATACATTTATATACAATGTTTAAATTATATGAATTTTTATGTATAATGCATATTAAATTATGTATTAATTAAACATCCTTTTTTCAATAATAAAAAGAACATGCAAAAAAAGGAAATTTAAAAGCTATACAATACTTAAATTAATATGCATTATATAAAGAAAAAAATATCATTTAAACATTGCCCTACCAAATGTAGATTTCAGAGCAACCTTTTTTAAGATACGTTTTTTACTTGTCAAGACTTACCCAGCTCCTGGTCTCGGACAACGCAGAGAAGGATTTCTTCAGTCTTGGCATCCCTTGTGGAGGGACACTGAGACTTAACTCCTACAGATGCTGCTGCAGCTTTCTTGGTGCACATTGCCTAAATTGAAAAGAGCCATGTCCAAATTACCAGAACTCCCACCTGGAGGCTATTTGAGTGGGATTTACTGTAAAAGGTCACTCAACCCTCCACTCTGGTTTAAGTTAATGCCTTACCTACTTTGTTCTTAGAGTGTAGCATACTTACCTTGCACCTTGCATATGCTCACCTGGTTTCTGAAAGCCATGCATGCTTACCTGTTACCTGTGTATGCTCACCTTGTTCCAGAGACAAAGCATACTAACCTGTTACCTGCTTTTGCTCACCTTGTTCTAAAGACCAAGCATAATTACCTTGCACCTGTGTATGCTCACCTTGTTCCAGAGACCAAACATACTTACCTGTTACCTGAGTATGCTTACCTTGTTCTAGAGACCAAACATACTTACCAGATACCTGTGTATGCTCACCTTGTTCTAGAGACCAAACATACTTACCTGTTACCTGAGTATGCTTACCTTGTTCTAGAGACCAAACATACTTACCAGATACCTGTGTATGCTCACCTTGTTCTAGAGACCAAACATACTTACCTTGCCCCTGTATATACTCACCTTGTTTCTGAAGCTGTACCTACCTGGCATCCCATGACAGCTTCACCAACAGTACCTCCTGGGTATCCTGTGTCTGCGGAGTATCCTGTGTCTTCTATACCAGTGACAGTTTTCCTCAAACCAACTGTGCCTTCTGTACCTACCTAGTATTCTGTGACAGTCTCACCAACAGTACCAGCTGGGTATCCTGTGCCTACTAAGTATCCTGTGCCTACTATACCAGTGACAACATTCTTCAAACCAGCTGTGTCTGCTGTACCTACCTGGTATCTTGGGACAGTCTCACCCTCTTCTGCCCTGTTCAGCTTCTCCTTTTATGCCAATGAGCCATCATTTTTAAAATAAAGTTCAGCTTGTATAAACACCAATCAGCTCTCTCCTGCAGCATATTACCAATTATATTACGTTTTCAATATTTTAATACTTTTGCAACCCCTCCATAGAAAATTCTGCAGAAGCCCATGTTTGCATGTCCTCATTATTTTTGCCAGCCCTACCAAGGTCAAAAGTAGCTTTAGTGCATGTTGTCTTATTAGATATAAAGATAGTGTCTCTTATTGTTCATCTCAGCAGCAAAAAATGTTATTACTGAATGCCTCTCACTATCTATTAATATGAAACCTGAGATAAATCAATACCAGCTTCCCATATATAAAGCATAATTATGCCAAAGATCACATTTCTATAACACATTTTTATAAAAAAATTGTAAACAGCCTGTACTGCTGAATAATTATTTTGCTTATCTGATATGTATCAAAGCTATTTAGGATATACTAAAGCATTTGCTTTATTTGAAAATCAAAATTAAACCAAAATGAAAAAAAAATCTATGCTCACATCTCATGCAAGCCTATCCTCCAAACTGCAGAGCTTGATCACTTGTACTAATTGGACTTCTGCCCTGTTTTCTGTTGACAATGATGAATTTAACCAATATGCTTCCTTTAAGCACCCACACACTGCACAGAAGTGCCTTGAATACCCATAATGTGAATATGCAAATGCTTATTGATTAAAAACATCCATGGATCAAAAACGTTTGCTGACAAAGATATACACACACAGACACATTATATATATATATATATATATATATATATATATATATATATATATATATATATATATATATATATCAAAATAACAAGAGTATTGCATTGAGCAATGATACTTTTTTTATTGGACTAAGTATACATTTATAAGATGACAAGCTTTCAGAAGAATATCTTCCTTTTTCAAGTCTGAAGCAATACTTACCAATTTGATGGAATTTACAGATTATATCTTAAAACACAGGCTAAAAAGACAAAGGGGCCTATCTATCAAGCTCCAAATGGAGATTGATGCCCCGTGTTTCTGGCGAATGGAGCTTGATGCCCTGTGTTTCTGGCTAGCCCGCTGCTCCATAAACTGTCCGCCTGCTCTGAGCAGGCGGACAGACATCGCCGGAAATCAACCCAATCGAGTACGATTGGGTTGATTGACACCCCCCTGCTGGCGGCCCATTGGCCGCGAGTCTGCAGGGGGCGGCATTGCACCAGCAGCTCTTGTGAGCTGCTGGTGCAAAGCTGAATACAGCGAGCGTATTGCTCGCCATATTCAGCGAGGTCTGGCGGACCTGATCCGCCCTGTCGGATCAGGTCCGCCAGACTTTCTTAAATAGGGGCCAAAGTGTCTGAAGGCAAGGGGAGGAGGGGGTGTCATAAAAATCATAAGGGTGGGTTTAGGAGACAGACAGTTTCCAGTGAAGGATAACAGACAGGGGAAATATATGGTTATACACAAAGCATGAACCTACATAAAGCTAAATATATATCAACATATATCAATATGTATAAAGGTGTGAAATAAGGTATACAAGGGAATATAAGATAGTCAAAAAAGGAGAAAGAAAACAAAGGGGAATAATAATAATGACAAAAGTGTGGAAATAGGCTTACCTGCGTACCTATGCATGGAGAGGGTGGAATATACAATGTAAGTGATCATTTAGTCCAGAATTTAGCAAGTTGAAGTGCATTATCATTTCATAGTTTTTTCTTTCCATGGTGTTTTTGAAGTTGCCTCTGAGAATCTTGATTTTGAGGTTTTGAATGGAGTGATCAGGTTGGGTGAAATGGTGACCAACAGGGGTACAGTATTTTGTTTCACATTGGTTTTTGATTGAGTGTCTGTGTAAGTTCTCCAATATAACATCCCACTTCACATGCAGTGCAATGTATAATGTATACCACATTTGCAGATATACATGAATATGCCCCTTAAATGTTATAGGATTTACTCTTGTGATTAGCTGTGCAGGCTTTCACAAATGTTTGTTGCAGCGTTTGGTTCCATTCTGAGTGTTTTTTTTTATCAAGGGGTAGCTTTCTGTGGACCAATTTCTGTTTTAGGTTGGGTGGTTGTCTGAGTGCCAGGATAGGGGGTTTTGGAAAGATTTTTTTGAGTGTGGGATCCTCTAAGAGTAGTGACTGTAAGTCTTTTATGATTTTTCATATTCCTTCTACAGCAGGGTTATATTTGACTACTAGTAGGATATTCAATATGTTTTCTTCTCTCTGTATTGTAGCAAGTGTTCACGTGGGGTATTGAGGGCAGAGTTAATTTGTTTGTTTATAACCCTTGTTTTGTAACCTTTTTCTCTGAATGATTGGGACAGTGTGATGAGGTGTTTGTCACAATCCTTGGTGTCTGAGCAAATTCTGTGATATCTGGTGGCCTGACTGTAGATTATGGATTATTTAATGTGATTGGGGTGGGATCTAGAGCTGTGGAGGTAGCTGCATCTATCTGTTGTTTTCCTGTATATGAATGAGTGCAATTTGCCATTTGTGATGGATATTGTTGTATCCAGGACACTGACACAGTCTATAAAAAAGTCAATTTTAAACTTGATTGATGCATGAAATAGAATAAATGATTTATGAAAATGTTCTAGGTTTTTTCTCCTTCTGTCCATATGATGAAAATATCATCTATGTAGCGAAAGTATTTGAAGGGTTTGTAAGGGTGAGTAGCTAGGAATCTCTGCTCTAAGTCAACCATGAAGAAGTTTGCATACTCTGGTGCCATTTTGGTGCCCATGGCTGTTCCCATGGTTTGTAAATAGATCGAGTTATTGCAGATGAAATAATTGTGTTTAAGTATAAACTCTGTAAGTTTACTGACTGTAGAGACACTATATGTCTGGTTAGAGCTGTCTGAGGAAAGAAAGTTTAAGCAGGCATCAATACCATCTTTATGTGTTTGTCGCCATTTCAGTTCACCCAACCTGACCACTCCATCCAAAACCAAGATTCTCATAGGCAACTTCAAAAACACCATGGAAAGAAAAACCTTTGAAATGAAAATGATAATGCACTTCAGCTTGCTAAATTCTGGAATTAATGTGGACTCTGTTTTCTTAACCCATTATCAAAACTTTTTGTAATGTACTTTCATATACTGTAGTCAATTACATTGTATAGTCCACTCTCTCCATGCATAGGTAAGCAGGTAAGCCTATGTCCACACTTTTGTCATTATAATTATTCCACTTTTTTTTTTCTCCATTTTTGACTATCTTATATTCCCCTGTATAACTTATTTCACATTTTTATTAATATTGATTCTATGTTGATATATAACTTTATGTCAGTATATGCTTTGTGTATAACCATATATTTCCCCTGTCTGTTATCCTTCACTGGACACTGTCTGTCTCCTAAACCACCCTCATGATTTTTAGACACCCCCTCCTGCATTCAGACCTCTGTAACACTTTCTGTCTTTTTAGCCTGTGTTTTAAGATATAATCTGTAAATTCCATCAAATTGGTCAGTATTGCTTCAGACTTGAAAAAGGAAGACATTCTTCCGAAAGCTTGTCATCTTATAAATGTATAGTTAGTCCAATAAAAAAGAATCATTGTTCAATGCAATACTCTTGTTATTTTGATATCTAAATCTCTGGACTAACACGGCTACTCCAATCAACGTATATATATATATTATATATATATATATATATATATATATATATATATTTCTCATTTACTCTAATCAACATAATAGACATGGGTACCTATTGTGTGTGTGTTGTTTAAATACATATATATATATATATATATATATATATATATATATATATATACACATTGCAAATATTAATACTGTATATATATATATATATATATATTTACATATTTGAGAAGCATAAAGCTGTATTTATTAACAAATTAATTATAGTGCAGCTCGTCTTTAGACTAGCCTATTGATGTGGACACTAAATAATTACTGATGTCAATCTCAGCTGTGGTTTAAAGACACAGTATGTGGCTCTCTTAAAAGGTCACAATTGCTGAAAGAAACTCTTGAAATAAGTAAATATATTCATATTAAAATTCAAATTAAGGATTCAATTAATTTGTTAGTCATAGTTTGACAGTGCATTCTTTTTTGCTAATAAAAACAATTCAACTTGCGTCTTCATGCAAGGAATGTATCAGACATTAAAGGGACAGTCTAAAATGTGTTGTTTAAAAGGATAGATAATTATTGTATTATTATTTATTTCCCAGTTTTGTATAACCAACACTGTTATATTATAATACTTGTTTCAAGTCTATGATTACCTCTATCTAAGTCCCAGCAGTGAGCCCCTTATCTAGGTGCTTTTTTTTTTTTAGCTTTTTACAAGCTTACACTTTAGCCAATTAGTGCTGGTTCTTGTATAATATTTATTATTATCAATGGCAGTGAACACAATGTTATCTATACAGCATACTTGAACTAACACTCTCTGCCTGTTGTACAAGATTTAAAAAGTCTGCAGGGACTAAGAAACACACAATCTTATAGGTTATACAGTATATTAAACAATTTAGGTTAGGCAAAGCTGGGTAATGGGTAGTACTACACTTGCTGTACCCAATTAGGGACAGATTTAAATCAGATCTTGCACATTATCATCATTATTATACTTTTTATGATGCGCCAAAAAAAATTCCTTAGCGCTTTCCATGCGTACAAAAGATAAAATACAATGAACATACAATATTTTTAGAGACAGGACAAAATGTATCAAACAAATATAGGAGGAATTGAGGGCCCTATTCCCGTGGGAACTCCAATCCCTGTGTAGTGTAGCATGTGGGAGTGTCAGGGTTCTGTATTGCAGGAATGCACTCCAGCCTCTCAAGGAGAATTGAAACATTATAATTGTAATAGTTAAATTAGAGGAAAAACTGGCAAAATAAAAAAGTGCACTGCAAATTTTTTAACTATTTATAATTTAGCATTTTGAGCTAGATTACAAGTACAATTGATAGCATATAGTGCATTATCCTTTGTGAAACCTCACACAAAAATAATACACAATCTGGGCTTGCAAGTTGATGGTTAAATATTTTAATCAAAGCATCTTAACACAGCAGAAACATTTTATTGCATCCTATACTGTTAATAGATAGCAAAGGGAGAGCTTTTAGGGCACTCATTGCACCTGTATTACAAGTGTTGTATTAAGTGATGTGTTTGAGCTCAATCCAAAATATCATTGTAAAATGTAGCACTTTGTAAGAACTGAAATAAATTATTAATATTATAGCACTGAACTACATGAAGAGCTCCACTACAGCTCAGCAAACTATTGGTTTAGCGTTAGAGTATATTTAAATGAACTTCACTGCGTGCCCCCTTAGAAGTCTATTTTGTTGGATTTAGTACAGCTGTCAGAAATACAGGTGTAAGCATGTTCTAGGCTATCACTTGAGCTTTAAAAAAATAACTTTGAACTTGTAAAATGAGCTAAAAAATAGATGCAAGATTAATGATGTTAATGCACTATAGCGCTAATATTTTTGCATTAGCAAGGCCTCTATGGTTAAAGGAAAACTAAATATTTTTTCTTTCTTTCTTGATTAGATAGAGCATGCAATTTTAAGCAACTTTCTAATGTTCTCCTAATGTTCTCCTAATTTTTCTTTGTTCTCTTGCTATCTTTATTTAAAAAGCAGGAACTTAAAGCTTAGGAGCCAGCCCATTTTAGGCTTAGTTAGCACCCTGGATAGCGCTTGCTTATTGTTAGCTACATTTAGCAAACCAATAAGCAAGCACAACCCAGGTTCTGAACCAAAAATGGGACGACTCCTAAGCTTTAAATTCCTGCTTTTTAAATAAAGATAGCAAGAGAACGAAGAAAATTTTATAAAAGGGGTAAATTAGAAAGTTGCTTAAAATTGTATGCTCTAATTGAATCTTTAAAAAAAAATAGGTCCAGTGTCCCTTTAATGATGTTATTAGTTGTATGTCCCTTTAACTATGCCATGATAGAGTAAAAAAAAACTATTGCAAGCTAAGTTTGGAGGATACTGGCATTGAATTTAATACTTCATAATTGCACCCAGTGGTGACTGCAAGAACCCATAATATCCTCAGGCCACTGGTAATAATATTTATGTACCTATTATATACATGGTTCAAGAATGTCTATCAGTTTATATTTTTATCTGTTTGTTTATGAATTCACCTTCACCACAGGAGCTTTTTAAGTGTAGTTTTTGATAGAGAAATGTGTTCACTAAGAAAGTTGTTTTTAACTAGGTTTTATTGCATTTGACTAGTCTTAAGATTTTAAGAAAGACTAAAACTCTCTTAACAGTGCTGCTAGAAGCAGTTCTGTACTATGCACCCTAGTATAATACATCTAGTAAGTTAACTATTTAGAAAAGGGATGGCGAACTGGCAGCACATGGGCCAAATATGGCTCTTTCCACAAAGAACACAATTAACAATTTGTGCCATAGTTTTTGTGGTGCCAGAAAAAGGAGGCCCTAAAAATGTTTGATTTGGGGACCTATAGTGGATTGTGAAATAAGGAAACAACACAAAACAGTCCTCCGGAGGTGAGGAGATCAGACAATGGATAATTTGCAATTTTAGCAAAATTTGATCCTGCCCATTTTTAGAAATGTCTTTCATAGCCATAAATGTATAGATTAATGTTTGTAAAATGTTGCTCTGTGGCCCTATGTGTTAGGAAGTTTGTCATCACAGTATTAGAAGGTGGACATCTGGGAAGTGTCTCCCGGAGCTACAGCATAAGCCTGAAGCTGCACAGCAAAATGTTCATTTATAATTATTAGACTCAAACAGCATCCATAGTAATTAACATGGTTTAGACATATTCTTGTACAAATATTTCTGCTTCTAAGATGCTCATTTCCAGAATTAATATGGTGCATGCCCAATATTGTTGTTTGAAATATTTAGAAGCCCATTAACACATTTTTAAAAGAATGAACATCAGTCATTTATGCAAAACAGGTATCACTAACTGCAGGGCAAAAACAAACAAACATGTTCTAACCATTACTGAACATTAAAAAATATATATAAAATAATAATTATATATATACTGTATGTTACCCTAGTGGGTTGGGGCATATATTATATTGAGAAAGGCTATGGTGGGGTTTTGGAATGGAAAAATTGACCATATCCATGGGCTTAACCCCTGGTTATTTTGATTATTAACAATAATCATAGTTCCAGCTATGTGCGCCTGTTATTCACATTAGAAACAACCTCACTAAACTTTATTTATTACTGTAATACCACAATTATACAACATAACAGCATTGAAAATTGAGACATTGGAATGTTGCATATTCAAAATGTCATTGAGATGTTTAGATCTAGCTCAATCCTTGCTTTCTGGAAAAAGATATCAATGCATTGATTTGCCGTCTGTCATCCAATCAGTAAACCTTAAACTAAAATGAGCCCTAATAATAAACATAATTGACAATATTTATGACAATGTCTCTGATTTTAACAGCAACAATGCAAATTCTACATATGCAAAATAATATGCATGGTAGTAAATACAATTCATACCCATTTGAATTGTCATAGGAATTGCTTTAGCATTTTGGAGTATTTTTAGCTTTAAAGCCATTTTAATCAGCATGAAATCTCTCTGATAGCTCCATTTTCAACTGCTTTCAAGAACATTATTTATTGAACAGAATAAAGTCAACAATAGTATTCTAAGCTATCAATAAATACTTCCAGAGCAGATTTTTTAAAATAATTTTTTACCTTTTTATATTTTATTTTATGTATGCATTCTTGAATTCCCTTTCTGGACTGTTTTACAAGACAGTTCCTGGCTATTCGTAAGTTTGAGATATATTTTGCTTTTTTTTCTTCTTATAAGTCTTTCCAATCTATAGTAAAGGCCATCATTTGAATTGAGTAAGTTTCACAGTTTAAAGGAATATTAATCTACTGGGCACACATACAATAGCATACAATTGGTGTTGTTTTATTCTCCTCTTATGCCAGAAGCTGTCTTAAAGACATTCGCTTATTTTAAAGGACCATTAAATACAGTATAATTGCATAATCAATAAGTTCATAATAAAAAGACAACGGAAAAACACTTAGGACTCCATTTATGAATAGAGCATTTTTCCACCTCTGTTTGGGGCTAGCAGGCTACATTTCACTTCAACTATGACCCCAGCTGTCCTGCAAACAATCACTTAAAGGGACATAAAACTCACATTTTTTCTTTCATGATTTACAAAGAACATGCAATTTTAAACAACTTTCCAATTTACTTTAATTATCTAATTTTCTTCATTCTCTTGATATCTTCTATTAAAATACATATCTAGAATGGCGCAGTGACTGCTGATTGGTGGCTGCACATAGATGCCTCGTGTGATTGGCTCACCTATGTGCATTGTTATTTCTTAAACAAGGGATATCTAAAGAATGAAACAAATTAGATAATAGAAGTAAATTGTAAAGTTGTTTAAAATAACATTCTCTATCAGAATCACAAAATAAAAATTTTGGGTTTCATATCCCTTTAAGAGCAGGGACTTTCAATCACCCTGGTCAGATTAATCTAGGGAACAGTCTGATGATCACTTAACACACAAATATCCTTCAGCTGAAAACATGTTCATGGCAGAGGGATTTTAACACAAAACAAAATAGCATTGTGGTCACTCAAGAAACTTGGCTCCCAATTCGGCCAGAAAGCAAAAATAAAGTTTGGAAGCAAATCCAAAAGATTGTGATTGACCCCATATCTTGAAAAGAAAACCCTACATACTGTATTTTTATCCGGGGGGGGGGGGGTGGAGCCGGCCGTCGTGTGAAATGGCCGCACATTAATGTGAGCTCCGGGAGCCGATGCCTATGATCCTGTGAAGGAGAGGGCGAATTGCAAGCCACAGTCACACAGCCACTTCTGAACCAATGCGGCACTAGCTCCGGACAAGACTGAGAAGTTAGGTAATGTAGTTGCCAAGATCTTAATCACGCTCCATACCGAGGCCTAACTTGCGGTCGCCATCTTTTTTGCCTGCATGTGAGCGCTCAGTGACAGAACTAAAACAGACAGGAGACAGTATTAACCACATGTATTGCAATACTGGTAACCGACTGGAGACAGACTGAGTCCATGGTGCTGCACTTTAAAAAGGAATAAACCATACATCTATGTGGATCCTGAGGGGTCAATCCGTTTTGTACTAAACAAGATGGGATAAGAATAGAGACCTCCTGCGCATTAACCCACAGCACCTCCATAATAGCGCCATATCCTTATGCTGATAGAAGGTGAATCCTACTGATGCCTCCTATATATTTGTAGGTATGCAGATGTAACCTGGTTAATCTGTCTCTATCACAGCCCACATCACAGGGGAGATTTTTATAACCTTACCAGTACCAATTATTAAAGAAATCTTGCACTCTGAGCCATAGACCCCCTGTGAGTCCCTTGGAAAACTTTATAAATTAATAGATACCATATACAGTGACATAGCAATGTCACCAAAAAGAACAACAAAAGCAGGAAAAGGCACAAAAAAACCTACTGCAGTGCGTTCCTCCATGAGCTCCTTTTTTAAAATGCCAGACTCACAGCCACCTGCTTCAGCTACAGTGCCACAACAGCCTACAATGTCATCATCAGACAGTGAAGATAGTGTGGCAGACATGTCAGTTCAAATTTCTAAAACCTTCCTAGCCACCATACCATCTAAGAGTGACCTTGACAATATTATAGTCAAAGTAAGGGAGTGCATCAAAGAGGAAATGGCAGGCCTGAAAAGAGATATCACAGAAGTAGGCAATCGGGTAGAAGCATTGGAGGAAGATGTCGAATATAACCAAACTGAGATATCCACATTGCAAACCACAACACAGGCCCATGACTTATTAATTACACAACTACAGGACAAATTGGAAGATCTGGAAAACAGAGAACGTCGCCAGAACCTCAGTGTCAGAGAGATTCCAGAATCTGTTTTGCCAAACACCATTCCTGAGTTTCTCAAGGGTCCCTTCTCATCCCTTTTGGGACCTACAACTGATATGGATATAACAATGGACAGGGCCCATAGGGCCTAAACCTTCAGACAAAGCCCCACCACGTGATGTGGTCCTTAAACTCAGAAGTTACCAAACAAAAGAAGAAATGCCAGAAGTCACCTTTCAAAACTATCATCTGCAAGTATTTGCTGATTTGGCTCCTCTCACCTTGCAGCGCCGCAGGGAATTCCAACCGCTGACATCTTTACTCAGAACCAAAGCAATTCCATACCGTTGGAGGTTTCCCTGCTTCCTTAGTGTCTCTTATAAAGGTGTGAAACACATTTGCAAGACACCAGATGATATCTCGGAGACATGTGCTGCATTGGGAATAGATCCTTCATCACCCGCGGCGACAGGAAGGAGCTCTGATTACTCTAACCCAGCAAACCCTGCTAGACCTCCGAGAACCCTTTGGCTGCAGCAACAGCCCAAGAAGACCAAGAAACAGCAGGAAGAGCCAAGTACCGACAACACCTGAGGATCCAACTCAGTGACTGGGTGAGATAATTTCATATTTGGTACAAATGTTGTCTTAGATGAACACTTAGCCCTTTTTCTTTTGCCTCTTATTGGGCTGTGCAGTTTACATAACTGATCTACCTGCTGTAAACCTGCACTAAAGATCTACACTGACTGCTAGTTTAAACTTAAATGTTTTGTCCTCTATTGTTTATTGTTTATTTGCACAATTTGGGATAGGCTATTCTTCCCCTACTGTGTGACATTTAATGTCATATTGTTTGTTTATGTTTATATTGTTCTTAATAGTTTTGTTATTCTGTTGTTTGTTTGTTTGTTTTTAATTTCCACCAAACGCAAAGTCTCGCTACATTGTTCCACACTAAGTACAGTTATCTCATAAAAAACCTTACAGCATTTATATATACCTATGACCAGACCGGGATTATATTGCTTCCAACCCAATCCTCCCTGCATAACACTCAACCTTAGATGAACAATGACAGTTAGAAAACCGGTCAGATTTATGACTCAAAATGTAAGAGGGTTTAAAAACCCCCATAAAAGAAGGGTCACATTCGCTGACATTACCCACAAACAAATTGATATTTTATTTTTGCAGGAAACACATTACTTAAGTGGTCAGGAACCTAGGTTCTTTACAACTTTATACCCCACTCACTACCACAGCAGCCATCCAGATAAAAATATTTCGGGGGTTAGTATATTAGTCCACAAATCCTTGCCATTCCACATACAACAGGTTGAGAGGGATTGTGAGGGGAGATATCTGGCCTTGCTGGGACTGCTACACGGTAAACCAGTCACATTAGTTAATATATATGCCCCCAATACCCATCAGGCAGCTTTTCTCCGTAAGATATTCAACAATGTCCTAGCTTTTTACAAGGGTTCACTGGTGATTGAAGGTGACTTCAACACGCCATTAAATCCATTTTTAGATAGTTCCTCAGCACACTCTCAACTATCAAAAAGATCGCTTAAATCCATTAGAGATGACCTGACTCTCCTAGGAGTACTTGATCCATGGCGCATTCAACACCCCACTAGCAAGGGCTTTATTTTTTACTCAACGCCTAAGCGTTCTCACTCACGCATTGACTATATCCTTATAGATCACACATCTATTGCTTCTGTCACACACACTGACATCTTTCCCACCACTTGGTCGGATCACTAAGCAGTCATCTGTACCACGCACTGGGCATCTCTCCCTTTTAAGCCCTACCAATGGCACTTTGACAATACTCTCCTCAAAGACAACCTTATATCACAACAAATTAAAGCGTCATTGTCTGAGTATTTCTCAAATAATAAAACCCCAGGCATTGCCCCATGTGTCCTCTGGGAGGCCCATAAGTATTTCCTGAGAGGAGAGATGATAAAAATTAACTTGACACAGGGTAAAGACCTTAGAACACACTACCAAGACCTCACCACCAAGTATCAGCACTTGAATAGTTCCTATAAATTAAACCCCCAAGACATCTCACTGAAATTACAGAGAGACCAGGCTAAAAACAAACTTACAACATTCCTAGAGCACTCAGCCCATACGCAAGCCCTGAAGCTGAGACAGAAATTTTTCGTAGAAGGTAATAAACCTGGTAGGTTGTTGGCCAGAGTGCTTAAAGTAAAACAGGCCACACATTTCATCTCTACATTGCGGGATACAAATGGGGAGACCACAGTAGACTCTTATAAAATAGCCGAGATATTCAGAGACTATTATTCTGCCCTCTATAACCTGACCCCCCACAAAAATAAGGAGGAACATTTGACACATTGTCACCAATTCCTAGAGCAGGTGACTGCACCTACGGTCCCGCCAGAGGACCTAGAATCCCTCGCCTCCCCAATCAAATTAGAAGAGATTAGTGCAGCAAGCCACTCTTTAAAAATAGGAAAGAGCCCAGGGCCTGATGGCCTTACAAACTCCTATTATAAAAAATTCAAGAACCTGTTACTGCCACACCTCCTCTCTGCCTTTGACCAGGTTGACCAGGAATCTATGTTCCCACCTTCCATGCTGGCAGCTGTAGTCACTGTTATACCAAAACCGGGTAAAGACCCCACAGCCCCCTCAAATTATCGCTCGATCTCACTTCTGAATGTTGATGTGAAGAGCTATGCGAAGATCTTGGCTACCAGACTCAATAAGATTTTGCCCCTACTTATTCACCCAGACCAAGTGGGCTTTGTGCCCCAGAGAGAGGCAAAGGATAACACAGTAAAGGTACTTCACTTATTGCAATATGCAATGAATCATGACATTCCTTCTATATTACTCTCGACTGACGCCGAAAAGGCTTTTGACAGACTGGACTGGACTTTTCTACATTTGACTTTAAAATTTTTTGGCTTCCCTGACAGTTTTATTTCAAAAATATTTGCCCTCTACTCCAATCCGACAGCCACAATCAAAGTGAATGGGATCTTGTCTACTCCCTTCTCAATATATATAACGGCACCAGACAAGGATGCCCATTATCCCCACTATTGGACCCATCATAAACTGGCACTCTACGCAGACGATTTGCTGTTGATCCTGACTACGTCTCTCTCTGTGGCACAGAGCTCCTTGCGGAGATTCGGTGTTTTTTCTAATTACTCAGTTAACTAAAATAAATCGGAGATCCTCCCTGTCAATCTAAACAATACAGAAATTCAAAAACTTATATCACAGGTACCCTATCAGATACAACTGTCCTCCTTAAAATACCTGGGCATTCATCTCACTGTAGACAAACAAAAACTATTTGATCTAAATTATGAAGCTTTAATAACCGTTATCAGCAAAGATACCTCCCTATGGCTACACAAACAAATATCATGGTTGGGTAGAATCGGGGTAACTAAGATGACCATTCTTCCTAAAATACTTTACCTGTTTCAGACCCTCCCAATACCGCTCCCAGAGACATATATCTTTAGACTACAAAAAGTACTGAACTCTTACATCTGGAGAAAGCGCTCACCTAGAGTTACCAGATCTACCCTTTACTTACCAAAAACATTTGGAGGTCTGGGCGTCCCAGACCTATCCAAGTACCGTAGTGTGATATTTCTGAGAAGAATAATGGACTGGTGTACACTTCCCCTGAACTATAACAGACCTTAGAACATGACCTCACTGAATCCATACAGTTGGGAGTGTATTGTTGGCAGCCTAAAGGAGGCCAACCATCACTATCTAAAGAGTACCCCATAATAAAAGAAATGTTTAATGTATGGTCAACTATACTCCACAAGCACAAACACATATCCTCAATTCCCTCTCCCCTGACAACTGTATTGTCCAATGTCGACTTCCTGATAGGGGTGTCCTTATCACCAAAACTACCAGTTGGACTGGGTTGCCTACTTCCACTATACACAATGCTAGAGGGGGGAAGCTTGATCTCGAGGCAACACCTGGAGGAACTGAATGACACACACTTTACTCATTGGTTTAGGTACCTACAGCTCAAACACTTTATAGACTCACACAAGCTCAAACACCAAATAACATGAGACCGCACATTTCTGGAGAAGCTATGCACCCAGGACTTTCCACAACCACGCACCATCTCCACTTTATACCAACTTCTAATTACACCTCCTGAGGGTCAACACATGCCAACGGTTAGGTCCTGGCACAGAGAACTCTTACAGAACAAGAATGGCTAGTGATCTTCCAGAATACAGCCAAATCAGCACACTCAGCAACCCTATTAGAAACAAACTATAAATTTTTGCTTCGCTGGTATCTTACTCCTCATAGATTAAAATTTATATTCCCTGAGGCATCTGACAGATGCTGGAAAAAATGTACAGGAGAGGGTGCTCCCTTCCACATATGGTGGGACTGCCCCAAAATAACGAGCTTCTGGAGGAGTATCAACCGAGAGATGAGTAAGCTAATGAATTTTGAGATAGAGATGAGTAAGCTAATGAATTTTGAGATCCCACTGGACCCCATGGTGTACTTATTTCATGTTGTCCCTAAATTCCCCTTTAGACAACATACATCACTTTTCCAACTGGCCATATGCAGCGCCAAACACGTGATTCCTAGACTCTGGAAATCAGAGTCATCGCCAACGATGTCTATGTGGATATCACAGATGAAAACTAATCTCTCTCTGGAGAGATATTATTATTATACTGTAGGAAGGCTGGATTATTTTGCAGAAATGATGTTCTTCTGGGAATCTCACTATCATCCCTCAACATAGCAAAAACCCCTTTATGTTCAGCACAGACCTAGATGAATACAGCTCTAACAATTTGACATAGCGGATGATAGATATTAACACACCCAGACCTTATCCACTGTCTCAATGCTAACTATTAAACTCACATATTCTTAAACTTATAAGCAGTTGGTTGAATTTGAAAACTGTGTTTTTATCCCCCCCTGATTGTATTCATATCATCTCAAACTGTCAAAGGGAGTTGGAACAAAGCATGATATTTAAAATTGTAGCACTGTTTGGACTTGAGCAAAAATGTAATGTTGACAAAGCAAACTTTTTCTTTTCTTTTTCTTCTGTGGAAATTATTGTCTTTTGTTTTTGTTTTTCTTTATTGTTATGTGAATCTTTGAAATCTTTTAATAAAGATAAGATTAACTATAATGTATTTTTATCATCAACAATGTTTTGCCTCCTATTAGGTAAATGCATATATATACATCTACGTTAAGAACCGTGATTTTTTTGTATTTTGTGGGCTTTTCAAAGCAATTAATGAAAGTAAGTTATAAGCATGCATTGACATCAACTAGTGAAACGTTGTACTATTTGTACAACAGGCTTCTAATGTTCATCATCTTTCCCATCTCTCATCCAGTATGATGAATCTCATATGGTCCATGAACTTCAAGGGAAGAAAATGTTATACAGGTAAAAAAAAACTTTATCCAAACTGCTTGGGACCAGTAAAGGTCTGTATTTCAGAATAGTTTGTATTTTGGGATATTTGTAAAATAGGCCAGTTTAGAGAGGTGATAGAACCAAGTGTAAACAATATCTTATGTAATGTAACTTAGGCAAATATACATGCAACCTAAATGTAGTTTTATATAATTTTTGTGTAAATATAGAGTATTATTTGCATTTTAGAACCTAGAAAACAAACTAAAGACACAAGCAGAGAAGATTTGGACTTAAAGGCTCGGAAAGGTTTTTTTTGATATTTTTTTTTTTTTAAAACATTAATTAAAAATTCTGGATTTCAAAATAAGTTTGGATTTTGGAATTCTTGATTAGGAGATTTGTACCTGTATAATTCTCACAACTGAGGCCATTAAAACTCAAAATGTCTTACCTACCCCAGTAAAACACTCTGGAAAGTAGTATTTCCCAAATTGGTGATGAAGGGTGCTGGATGCTAAATAAATTGCACACAGAAATCAAAGAGAGAAAAAAAACACACATCGATATTAACACTTTCTTTTACCCAAATTCCAAAACGATGCAAGAGTATAATCACAAGTTATGCCTGAACATTTAACCCTTAAATTATTATTATTATTATTATTAATAATAATAATAATACTGCTACTACTAATAATAATAATTGAGGTAATATCTTTTTTAATTAAAATACAACAGTTACAATTAAACTTGTTACTGGACATATAACCATATCTTCATTTCATAAAACAGTTCACAAATTTCATCTAAATGATGTCAGTTCTCAAACTCACCGCATTAGTTGGATAAGGAGTTTAAAGTTAATAATTCTACATACTAAACTAATTAAAGGACCACTCAATGTAGTAGAATTACATAATTAAAAAGTGCATAATAAAAAGATAATGATTAGAATTTTTTTTTTCTGACAAGTTTATTCCCCCCCCCCATTTTCCAGCCTCCTGTATCATGTGACAGATAGTGATGTCGCGAACATAAAAATTTGGGTTCGCGAACGGCGAACGCAAACTTCCGCAAATGTTCGCGAACAGGCGAACCGGGCGAACCGCGCGTAGTTGATGCAGAGTCTGGTTTGAAACCATAAAGGGCATAAATCACCTAACATTCCTAAATTGTTTGGAATAACGTGCTTTAAAACATCAGGTATGAGGTTGTATCAATCAGGTAGTATAAGGGTTACGCCCGCTTCACAGTGACAGACCAAACTCCCCGTTTAACGCACCACACTGCATTATTCTAGGGCCAAAGGGAATCACAGCACCACGACCACGACGGCCCCTGCGGGGTGGCCTGCCTCTGCCTGTCATTTTTTTTTGATTAGTGGTACTATGCGTGCAAGCTACTGTGACAACAGATATGAGTGGCACTGTGCACTGGCAGAAGTTGGCAGAGTAGACGCTGTAGGCCTGACACACACGCTTGCAGACAACTAACTGCTATTCAAACTATTACAGTCAAATTTTTTTTTTTTTTAAATGTACACTACGGTTACACCAGATATGAGTTGCATTGGTGTGACACTGTGCCCTGGCAGGCCCTGAAACGCACACGTGTGAAGGAAACTGACTGCTTTTATTTCACAGTCAAATTTCTAGTTTATTTTTTAACCCCTTAATGACCGAGGATGTACGCCATACGTCCTCAGAAAAAATACAGTTAAAGCCTGAGGATGTATGGCGTACGTCGAGGCATCCTGCAATAACAAATTTTACCCCTCCGGTGCAGAGAGAGCCACTCTTTGGCCCTCTCTGCACCGGGCATCGATGGCCGCATTCGTTGGTGGGTGGGAGCTGAAGTGGGAGGCGGGTGGGCGGCCATCGATGTGGTCCTTGTCAGAGAGGGGGCGGGATCGGGGGCGGGATCATCAGGGGCACGAGCGCGTGCACGGGAGGAGGCGGGCGGGCACGTGCACGTGGAGGGAGCGGGTGGGAACCGCTACACTACAGAAAAAATGGGTGAAAATAATTTAGTACTTGGAAATCTAAGTGATCTGGGAGCGGGTGGGGGATTGGTCTTGGGGGGGGGAAGCTACACTACAGAAAAATGAAATAAAAATAAAAAAAAAACCATTTTATTTGCAAACTGGGTACTGGCAGACAGCTGCCAGTACCCAATATGGCCCCCAATAAGGCAGAGGGGGAGGGTTAGGAAGCTGTTTTAAGGGGGATCAGGGAGGTTGGGGGCTAAGGGCGGATCCTACACAACAGCATATGTAAATATGCTAATATATATATATATATATATAAGATACCTTTTATTTTAGTACTGGCAGACTTTCTGCCAGTACTTAAGATGGCGGGGACAATTGTGGGGTGGGGGAGGGAAGAGAGCTCTTTGGGAGGGATCAGGGGGTCTGATGTGTCAGGTGGGAAGCTGATCTCTACACTAAAGCTAAAATTAACCCTGCAAGCTCCCTACAAGCTACCTAATTAACCCCTTCACTGCTGGGCATAATTCATGTGTTGTGCGCAGTTGCATTTAGTGGCCTTCTAACTACCAAAAAGCATTTGGCGGTGAAATTGTGGCATGAAATATACCAAAAGGGGCCTAGATCAATACTTGGGGTTGTCTACTACACTACACTAAAGCTAAAATTAACCCTACAAGCTCCCTACAAGCTCCCTAATTAACCCCTGCACTGCTGAGCATAATACATGTGTGGTGCACAGCGGCATTTAGCGGCATTCTAATTACCAAAAAGCAATCCCAAAGCCATATATGTCTGCTATTTCTGAAAAAAGGGGATCCCAGAGAAGCATTTACAACCATTTGTGCCATAATTGCACAAAATGTTTGTAAATGATTTCAGTGAGAAACCTAAAATTTGGAAAAATGTAACGTTTTTTTTTATTTGATCGCATTTGGCGGTGAAATGGTGGCATGAAATATACCAAGATGGGCCTAGATCAATACTTTGGGTTGTCTACTACACTACACTTAAGTTAAAATTACCCCAAAAATCTCCCTACATGCTCCCTAATTAACCCCTTCACTGCTGGACATAATACACATGTGGTGCGCAGTGGCATTTAGCAGCCTTCTAATTATCAAAAAGCAACGTCAAAGCCATATATGTCTGCTATTTCTGAACAAAGGGGATCCCAGAGAAAAATGTACAACCATTTTATGCCATAATTGCACAAGCTATATGTAAATAATTTCAGTGAGAAACCTAAAGTTTGTGAAAAAAATTGTGAAAAAGTGAACAATTTTTTTTATTTGATCGCATTTGGTGGTGAAATGGTGGCATGAAATATACCAAAATGGGCCTAGATCAATACTTTGGGATGTCTTCTAAAAAAAAATATATACATGTCAATGGCTATTCAGGGATTCCTGACAGATATCAGTGTTCCTATGTAACTAGCGCTAATTTTGAAAAAAAAAAATGGTTTGGAAATAGCAAAGTGCTACTTGTATTTATGGCCCTATAACTTGCAAAAAAAGCAAAGAACATGTAAACATTGGGTATTTCTAAACTCAGGACAAAATTTATAAACTATTTAGCATGGGTGTTTTTTGGTGGTTGTAGATGAGTAACAGATTTTGGGGTCAAAGTTAGAAAAAGTGTTTTTTTTCCCATTTTTTATAATATTTTATAAAAAAAAATTATAGTAAATTATAGGATATGATGAAAATAATGGTGTCTTTAGAAAGTCCATTTAATGGTGAGAAAAACGGTATATAATATGTGTGGGTACAGTAAACGAGTAAGAGGAAAATTACAGCTAAACACAAACACAGCAGAAATGTAAAAATAGCCTAGGTCCCAAACGGACAGAAAATGGAAAAGTGCTGTGGTCATTAAGGGGTTAATGTACACTACTGTTACACCAGATATGAGTTGCACTGATGTGACACTGTGCCCTGGCAGGCACTGAAACGCACACGTTTGAAGGAAACTGACTGCTATTATTTCACAGTCAAAAAAGTGTTGTTTTTTTTAAATGTACACTACTGTTACAACAGATATGAGTGGTGGCACTGGGCAAGTGGGCACAGTATACGCTGTGAGTCTGACACACACGCTGGCAGGCAGGCAACTGCAATTAGATTACACAGGAAAAAAAAAATCAGACTGATGTTCTAGCCCTAAAAAGGGCTTTTTGGGGTGCTGTCCTTACAGCAGAGATCAGATGAGTCCTTCAGGACTGTAGTGGACACTGAATACACTAGCCTAGCTATCGATTTCCCTATTCAATCAGCAGCAGCTACACTGTCCCTCCTCTCACTAACAATGCAGCTTCCGAATGAATCTAAAATGGATGCTGTCCAGGAGGTGGGAGGGTCTGGAAGGGAGGGTCTGCTGCTGATTGGCTGGAATGTGTCTGCTGACTGTGAGGTACAGGGTCAAAGTTTACTCAATGATGATGAATAGGGTCGGACCGAACATCGCATATGTTTGCCCGCTGTGGCGAACGCGAACAAGCTATGTTCGCTGGGAACTATTCGCCCGCGAACTATTCGCGACATCACTAGTGACAGACATCAACCAATCACAGACTAGTATACGTATATCATGTGAGCTTGTTCACATACTCAGTAGGATGTTGTTCCCTTAAAAGTGTGAATATAAAAAGACTGCAAAATTTGATAATGGAAGTAAATTGGAAAGTGTCTTAAAACTGCATGCTCTATCTGAATAAAAAAAAATATTTTGACTTGCGTGCCCTTTAAGTGAACAATAGGTGGATGAAATCTCATCACTATATGTTTGTCATTCCACAACAGATCCCTATGTCTATTGAATAGCAGAATTATTTCAGAATTAAAGTTAGTCAAATTAAGATAAGTGTATTGTACAAGAGAAAGAACTCCTCTATAATTTTTATAATTGTCAGCAAATGAAACTGCCTTATAAACAACAGACTTAATTCCGGACTTAAAGGGACATAATACTCATATGCTAAATCACTTGAAACTGATGCAGTATAACTGTAAAAAGCTGACAGGAAAATATCACCTGAGTATCTCTATGTAAAAAAGGAAGATATTTTACCTCGCAATCTCCTCAGCTCAGCAGAGTAAGTTCTGTGTAAAAAGTTATACTCAGCTGCTCCCAGCTGCAGGTAAAAAAAATAAAAAAATGAAGAAATGAACAGCAGCCAATCAGCATCAGCAGTGCTGAGTTCATGAACTCTTACTGTGATCTCATGAGATTTGACTTAACTCTCATGAGATTTCATAGTAAGCTTCCTTTACCTGATTGGTGAAATAATATGAGAGTGCATGAAGCTCATCCTTTCAGTTGTCCCGGGACAGACCAGGGGCGGACTGAGACCAACCAGGGCCCCCGGGCAAAAGTGTGGCAGGGCCCCCCATCCCCTTTTTGCTCCACCTAACTACCTCTGCCCCTCCTCTACCATATTGCCCCTCCAACCTCCCTTGCCCCTCCCACCTCATATGCCCCTCCCCCATCATGTTTTTAATTGCCATATAATGAGACAATTTTTTTCCTTAAATATTTTTACTAAGAACTAAATATTGTAATTTAACAAGTGCTTATGCAAAAAAAATCCCCATACCTATATGCACTACAATATGGAGCAGAAAGTAATGAGGGGCAGACAAGGGGGTAAAATCACTTGTTACTGGCAGCTAGAGGTAAAATCATTCATTTGTATTCGTATATTTCCTTTTAATAAGAGATACATGATCCTATAAGATAAAACTATCTTCATTTTAACTGAAACCAGGGCAGGTTTAGAGAAATCAATTTTAAAAGGGAGAGTAAAGTCAAAATTTAACTTTAAAGGGACATGAAACCCAAAACATTTCTTTCATGATTTAAGTAGAACATACAATTTTAAACAACTTTCCAGTTTACTTCTATCATCAAATTTGCTTAATTCTCTTGGTATCATTTGTTGAAGGAGCAGCAATGCACTACTGGTTTCTAACTGAACATATGGGTGAGCCAATGACAATTAAGGTTCTCTGTCACACACACAGCCCCCTCCCCAGTTCCTTATATACAGATGTATATTATAGAGGTTCCCTTTGTTACACACACAGGCCACTCCCCAATACTTATATAATGATATATATTATAGAGGTTCCCTCTGTCACAAACACAGACCCTTACCCAGTACTTATATACAGATGTATACAGAGGTTCCATTTGTCACACACACAGCCCCCTCCCCAGTAGGGAATCAAAGAAAGTATAACAGACAATAAAAATACATTTAAGATCATAATTAGATAATACTAACCAGCTACCACCAGCCAAGCCAATATATAACAAGTGAAGCAATACTGAATAAATAAAGCAAGCAGACTGCAATGCAATATTTTACTAATTACTTACATTGACTAATCTATTAATTTGAATTTAAAGCAAATGCCTCACTTCACTCATACTACCCAGTTATATGGTAATAATTATTAGAGCTTAAAGGGTCATGAAACCCAAACATTTTCTTTCATGCTTGAGAAAGAGCATGCCATTTTAAACAACTTTCTAATTTACTTCTATTATCTATTTTGCTTCATTCTCTTGATATACTTTGCTGAAAAGCATATCTAGATAGGCTTAGTAGCTGCTGATTGGTGGCTGCACATAAATGTCTTATGTGATTGGCTCACCCATGTGCATTGCTATTTCTTCAGCAGAGGATATCTAAAGAATTAAGCAAATTAAATAGAAGTAAATGAGAATATTGTTTAAAATTTTATTCTCTACCTGAATCATGAAATAATTTTTTTGGGTATAGTGTCCCTTTAAGTCAATCTTTATTGTTTGGCTGCTTTGCATAAGTAAATGCTTGGTCATTGCCCCCAAGAGCAATATAAATGGAGGAAGGTGGTATTAAGCAGGCCCTCACCTGTTTAGCAGTGATCACACTAAAAAAGCATTCCATACAGACAGTTTTCAATGTAAAATGCAGAGAGCATGTATAAAGAGCATGCAGTGGGAGCAAAACTAGTATTTTTGCAGAAAGAGACCTTGCACAGCTAGAGAACCTACAAACTTATTTTTTGTGTACAGAGTACCTATGAGAAACAATGCTTGTACAGCAAAAGCGAATCAATACTTTTTTTTATACATAGAGAGAATCTGTGTTTTTTGCCACAGGGAATAGATGCTCATGCTTTACAGATACACATATATATATATGAGAATGTTTTTTTATTAAAATGTTTGGTCTGCAAATTCTTAAAGACAATCTGATGTCTCCCTTGCAACTTCCTGTTAATACACACAGACATGCCATCTCAGAAAGCAAACTGGTCGCTTGCAATATACAAACAAAACCTTCATTTAAGACAGCCAGTATGCCTAATGAAAATATGAAAAAGACCTGAACCTCATAAACCCAGTACTACTGGCCGACCACATTATAACAGAACAAACAGTGTGCGCTCCTAATGAGTAAACCGCACCAGCCAACCGGGTGCTGCCGGATGCAGACGTGACTGCTGAGTCTGTTGCGCGCCACTTCACTGATCACAGGCTACAGCGAACACTTTGCATTAGTGGCAGTGGTGTGTGTGAGTGACGTGTCCCTCCCATAATAATTAAAGTTATAGTTAGAACTTATAGATTCTCCCAGGACCGAGTCCAAACACAGACAGAGTGAACATTACATATCTAGTAATCCTAACAGGCAGTCACCAGGCTCAGCAGCACAATTAAGGGTATCATGAAAGATATTGCTGCTTAGTGCTTACTTGCCTCCGGTAGCCGGCTCTCGAGTCTGAGCTTCACTTACCTTACCCAAGTCGTTGTCGTTTCCTCGCCTGACTCAGTCCTCCTCCTTCACCACACGTGGCTACGCTGCTGCAGTGCCACGTCCTCAAAATTGTCACAGTTAAAATTGTGTGCGCACGCCGTGTGGGTGGAGCTCAGTAAGCAGCTGAGCCAGGTGAAAAAGGAAGTAGGCCAGCGGCAGCAGCTTAACGCACACTAAGTCACAGTGAACTTCGTGAAGTCACACACTAACACTTGAGTCCCTCAACTCCACCACCGCAACACGCACATGTGAGAGGGCCCCCCTGCTGCCCCCACCCACATAAAAAAAACAAAGACCAAAAAAAAATACATATATAAAAAAAAAACTGCTTCAGTATATGATCAGAATGGGGCCCCTAAGAAGCCGGGCCCTCGGGCAAGGGTCGATTTGCCTGACCTGTCAGTCCGCCCCTGGGACAGACATACTAATATGCTGCTTAGAAATCCTTTACAATGGGAGGTGGCTACTGAGGAACTTTTGAGGTAAAATATCTTTCTTTTTTACATAGAGATGTTCAGGTGATATTTTCTAATCAGCTTTTTACAGCTATGCTGCATCACTTTCAAGTGTTTAAACATTTGGGTATTATGGCCCTTTAAAGACTTCATAATAGGCTTTTTTTTTTTCATTTGGAAGAAAACATTTTATAACACTACATTAACAACATTCCTTATTTCATCAAATGTTTAACACTGTGCATTGAAAACATAGCCTATGTGTTCTAATGGTAAGCATCTAATAATCCTGTTCTAGACAAATACATTAATGCATTGTTCCCTGTGCTTTTTCTGTGCATTGTGTAATGCATAAACATGGATTAATCATGCCATTTTTAAATGTCTAATATTTTTTTTAAATATGTGCATATATGATATACGTCATAAGCAGCATATACCTCAAAATATTTCCCAGTCCTTCTGGAATGGGAGGTACGACTTGTGAGTGGTGTCACATGTAGTCTTGGGGAGGGGCTACAGGCTTAGGCGAATTGTGAGTGGATTATAATGTACAAGGAGAGCTGGTGCTTACGAACTACCCTAAAGCCAAGTACAGGAGGGCTCCCCCAAAAACGGCCCACAAGAGAAACTGGTAGTAAAATGAGTAAAGGAGTACTGGCGCTACAAAGCTAAGGACAGCAGGACAACAGTCACAATATCTGTGATAATGACAAATAAGTGTAAATACACTATTAATAAGGTGTATTAAAAATAAGTATAAATATACTATTAATAAGGTGTGTTATAGTAGTCTATTCAATGTGTCAAAAGGTGCTACTAAGGATGAGCTTGAAAAAGCAGATTACAATAGTACACATTGTAATACATAAAAAACACTGCAAATACTACATGTATAATACACATGCAAATGCTAAAAACAGAAGGATATAATATACAGATATTACTGATATACTGCTTGTTACTATGTTGGATCACAAAATATAGGGAGTTTAGATCACGAAATAGGAGGGCAATGAATGTGTTAAGTCTTGTAGATAGTATAGTTCTACAATATCCATTAAATAAAATCCTACACTATGTATGTTTGGGTAGACATTAGTATTAAGAAAAAAAAATCCTTTATTCTGGCTAGGCTAATAAATATGAAGCAATCCCTTTTAGCAAAACCAAAAGTTTTAAAGAACTTGATGATGTAAAAAATGTGGATGTAATAAAACTCTGGATGTAAAAAAAGATTGTTATAAATTATACGCAATAAAATGTAAGCAGGTTATATAACCCTGGGTATAAAATAAAATATAAGGTTTGCGCAATAAAATGTAAGTGGTTATATAACCCTGGGTTTGCAAACCAGGAGGAAATTGTGCACCTCCAATAATAATCTGAGGATACAGAGAGTACCTTATTAGCCACTCACTCTATGTCTAGAGTGGTGGCGTTTGTCAGTGTAAGAAGAGTATTCTACTCTAGTGGGAATGGATTTGCTATCAAGGTAGAAACGTTCTAGACTGCTAATTTCTTTGTCCGCTCCAGCAGCTCTGGTCGACTTCAAGAGCTGCTCTGGCGGCTGATGTATCACTGCTGCAGACGCGCCCGATAGAATTCTTGACTTCCGGGTTCCTTGCTGCATCTGATCGTCATGTGGGTATACTCGGCAGCTGACACACAGCTGAGTGCGGCTACAATATTTTATTTAGACAGTGCTAGATGCATACTGTGTATACGTATATCAAACACTAGATGCAGATAGGGATAGTTTCCCAAAGTTGACTTCCAAAGTTGGTTGATGATATTTCCTGTAGTGACAAGGTCACGCAGATGTAAAAGTTGTCAGTTCTGTTACCGGGCAGTATTATCTCAGCCAGAGTGAGTTATAATGTCCATGCAGAAGTCTATGCACAGTGATGAAATAATGCAGGAAAAGGTGCATAGGATTTGCAGATGCAGGTAGCATATACCAAAGCTACATATATATGTTACTTTCACAATCAACGCATTTCACCCCTCTCCGGGGGATTTTTCAAGATGTGTCTAGGTAAAGTACAGCACTTTTTTTAAAGGCTATAGGTGTCACTTATTGGCTTACCAGATAGAGGCTTTTAATTATGCTAATGAAGCCAGCCTCCATTTTTTTTAAAGGTGGTATATACCTTATAGGTACAATCATTCCTTTGGTTCTGTACGCCTTATCATAGATCCCAGCTAGAATATTCAAGAAACAATATAGGGATAGGAACAATGTCCATTTTGTGTAGCCCATCATAACAAGAATATTGACATGTACATTCTTTTTAAAAATACAAATAAAAAATAATACATAAATACATGAATAAAAGAATCTTTGATTAAAAACTACTCTGTCCAAATGCAGTACACTAAAGAATAAAAAGCCATGTCTTTATTAGAACCTTGCGGGAATTCTTATAAGATATTTTATAACAGAATATGTATAAAAGTGTGTATAAAAATTCTATCTGACAATAAGATAGCACATAATAACTAATTATATATTAAAAGTTTAAATACATGTTGTTAAATGAAATGTGTATATACACATTATAGGATATTTGGTAGTGTAAAGTGAAAGGTGAGTGGTGGGATGTCACTTTTCTTTATTCATGCTTGAAAGAGGTGATAGTGATGGCACTACTGGTTCAAATAGGCTGGGGTGGGCTTGTAATAATGCACAATTGGCCTTATAGAATATAACGATAGCCCATAGGTGCTGTGTATAAAAAAAACAGTTATACATATACAACTAAAGAAAGTTGAAAAGAAAGATACACAAATAGCACTCAAATCCCATAGGTATATAGCTTAGATATGGGAAGTTTCCATCACAAAAATAAATTAAAAATGTATTAAACTTTATTAGGTAAACTTTAAAAATGGGTACTCTAAAATCAACTAGAGACAGACTCAGACTTACCTAATGCTCCATTTGAATATAATAGAAGAACCATAATATATCTGGTTTCTCAATACTTATCCCAATACAATACCTGACCATTACCTTAACAGATTACGTAATCCTGATAAATAATTCCCAGAGTCTACATACTGATCAACCCTTTATTCTCTAGTTGATTTTACATAAATGGAGTTAGATCCAGTTCTGAATTAAGTCCCAGTGGGTGGAGGGTTTTCATTTTGTATATTAATTCAGCCTCTTTTTTGAGCAGTTTAATCTCAAAATTACCTCCTCTCCAATCTGGTTTCACTTTGACTACCCCCCAAAAAGTGAGGAAATTGTTGTGTCGGATTTTGATGCAGCCAAAGACATGTGCGCATGCACAGTTCAATTTACATCTTGAAATCATGTATCATAATATATATGCCAGTGCCAAGGGCCAGGGATAGGCCTGAAACATGTTTGGCACTCTTTTCCACCAGACCGCAGTATTTTTCTAATATTTTGTATGGCTTTTCGTGTATTTTTTTTAACTGTTTGCACAATAAATGTTAATATTTACAAAAAAATAATCTTTTCCTCTCCTTCACTCCTGAGAGGTGCGGATGACACCTGCTTCATATATATAATTTTTTATGGAAGTTTTATCTGTACTGTTGTGTCACATTCAATTTCAGGCTACGCCTTCATTCTCCTCCTAGTGTTGCTATAATTCAGGTGGAATTATATTCAGGCTAAGGTTACACAAATTCTCTCAACCCCCATCCATTAATTCATCCCAGGCTTCACCTATATATATATATATATATATATATATATATATATATATATACACAAAATAGAAATGGCTGCAGCACACCAAGTCAAGTTTATACCATTTTTATTACAAGCAGTGAAATACAGGCAACGTTTCGGGCTTCTGCCCTTTCTCAAGCCAAGTCAGAAAGGGCAGAAGCCCGAAACGTCGCCTGTATTTCACTGCTTGTAATAAAAATGGTATAAACTTGACTTGGTGTGCTGCAGCCATTTCTATTTTGTATATTAATACCTGTCAAGGTGAGACAGAGGCTGCTTGCACCCTTACCTGAAGGTGAATTGGTGCTGGACTTTACCCTGTTTATATATATATATATACTTTCAAGATGTAAACTTGTGATGTGAACTGTGCATGCACGCATGTCTTTGGCCACATCAAAATATGACAGAACAATTTCCTTGTTGAGATTTCCTACCCTCTCATTGCGCATGCTGCTCATTATATAATCACATTCCACACATTCCTTTTTAACATATGTGGAGTGCGATTACATAATTCTAAGCATGCACAATGAAAGGGTAGCACATTTTAATGGTAGCAAAACCCAGCCAGCCAACAAAGGTCTGCTTCTTCATTGATGAAGTTGATGTTGTAAATGATGTTCAGTGGTGCCTGTGCAGAGCGCAGCTATGAAAACCAGCCTGGCCCACCGGCATTTGGCCAGTATGCGTTGGTTAGAGGCTATGCAATGCTAACGAGCAGTTTTCACTCACCGCTCACTTACCTGCATCGCTGTATTACGAGTTTTCAGAAACCCGTAGTTAAAAGGCAAGAAGTGAGCGTTGAGCAAAATTTTGCTCATTACCGCACTCCAATACCAGCGCTGCTTAAGTCAGCGGTGAGCTGGTTCTAAGTGCTCGTGCACGATTTCCCCATAGGGTTCAACAGGGAGTGCCAGATGAGAAAAAGTCTAACACCTGCAAAAAAGCAGCGTAAAACTCCTTAACGCAGCCCCATTGATTTATATGGGGAAATAAAATTTATATCTACACCTAACACCCTAACATGAACCCCGAGTCTAAACACCCCTAATCTTACACTTATTAACCCCTAATCTGCCGCCTGACATCGCCAATACCTACATTATATTATTAACCCCTAATCTGCCACTCCGGACACCGCCGCCACCTACATTTATACTTATGAACCCCTAATCTGCTGCCCCCAACATTGCCGACACCTACATTATATTTATTGACCCCTAATCTGCCGCCCCAATGTCGCCGCCACTATATTAAAGTTATTAACCCCCTAAACCTAAGTCTAACCCTAACACCCCCTAACTTAAATATAATTACAATACATCTAAATAAATATTACTATTATCAACTAAATTATTCCTATTTAAAACTAAATACTTACCTGTAAAATAAACCCTAGGATAGCTACAATATAACTAATAGTTACATTGTAGCTAGTTTAGGATTTATTTTTATTTTACAGGCAAGTTTGTATTTATTTTAACTAGGTAGAATAGTTACTAAATAGTTATTAACTATTTAATAACTACCTAGCTAAAATAAATACAAAAGTATATGTAAAATAAAACCTAACCTAAGTTACAATAACACTACACTATAATTAAATAAATTAACTAAATTAAATGCAATTACCTAAATTAAATGAAATTAGCTAAAGTACAAAAAAAACAGAAAATAATAAACAAATTACAGATATTTAAACTAATTACACCTAATCTAATAGCCCTATTAAAATAAAAAAGCCCCCCCAAAATAAAAAAAAACCCTAGCCTAAACTAAACTACCAATAGCCCTTAAAAGGGCCTTTTGCGGGGCATTGCCCCAAAGTAATCAGCTCTTTTACCTGTAAAAAAAAATAGAAACAAAACCCCAACAGTAAAACCCACCACCCACACAACCAACCCCCAAATAAAATACTATCTAAAAAAACCTAAGCTCCCCATTGCCCTGAAAAGGGCATTTGGATAGGCATTTGCCGCCCAAAGTCCCTAACCTAAAAATAAAACCCACCCAAAACACCCTTTAAAAAACCTAAAACTAACCCCCTGAAGATTGACTTACCGGGAGAAGTCTTCATCCAAGCCGGGCCGATGTCCTCAACGAAGCTGGGAGAAGTCTTCATCCAAGCCGGGCGAAGTGGTCCTCCAGACAGGTAGAAGTCTTCATCCAGACGGCATCTTCTATCTTCATCCATCCGGCACGGAGCGGGTCCATCTTCAAGACATCCGCCGCGGAGCATCCTCTTCATCTGACGACTAAAGCTGTATGAAGGTACCTTTAAGTGACGTCATCCAAGATGGCGTCCCTTAGATTCTGATTGGCTGATAGAATTCTCTCCTGTTTCTCTGAGTTCTTCCTATCGTGCGTACTCCTCCCTCCCCATCTGTTCCTACGCCTAAAGGGGCCTGTTCACTATTTACAGGGGATTGGGTGGATTTCTCATTATCTGAATCAAAGTCTAAATTGTCAGTTCCAGAATCATAGAAATTACATGTATAAAATCTATTCCTGTAGATGTATACTTTGTCTTTACGATAGTCTTCTTGATCTCTTAGCAATTTGCGTCTTTTTCGACACTTTAATTCACCTTGTAATTTCTCAATTAGTTTTTGTACCTCTTTATTGAGTTTTACAAAGAAGAATCTGTTTCATATTTCATCAGTTATATACTGTCTCAACCTCTTTTTTACATAGATCTATTTTTTTCTCATCTTCAGCTATCATAAGTGCAATTAATTCTAAAGAACATTTAGTTAGAATCTCATTCCATTTTGACAAAAACTCAGTATTCACATCAATACCCCTAAGATTAATACCAGGGTCTAGCCTTATGCTTAGTCCTTTTGGGATTATATCAAGTTTTAAATAGTTAGTCAAGCTCTGGTGTTCCCACTTAATTTTTTCCTGCTTGGTGAGTTTTTTCTTGTAGCTCTTAAATGCTGAGATTACATCATTAATTACATCTTTCTCACCCTCAATCTGCGTACCTTCTGGTATAGTAAATGCTTCAGTTATATCAATCTTCCACTGCTCATCAGATAGCTTAAAGGCCATCCCAGAAAAGGATACCAACCTGACCCTTCACTGTAAAGGGAACTATTCAACGTTATATCTTATGTCTTTTTAACAATTTTAAAAAATTCAACAAAGAGGTTGCTTACTCAGGAAACTCTGTGAGTATGAACTACTCATATTACAGAGCTAAATAATTATATTGAAAAGGCACAAAGGGAACAAATGAGAAAGCACAACCTATCACAATTGTTATAAGTTATATAGGGATTTGCTACCTGGTAAAGTATTATGCATAAAGACTATGAAAAGAAAAGAGGCTATACCGGTGTGAGGTGCAGCCAAAAAGACCAGGAGGGAAAGCATTCACCTTAAATAAATGACATACCAATAGATATCATATAAATGCAAATTAAATCAAAATTCATAAAGCAAGAAACAACAATCCTAAATGAATATAACACATGATACAGAAACATACATAGAACAGACAAACAAACACATGGGCCCCTCATTCAGCTCCTAAATAATGACCTAATCCGGCGGTGAAGTCCAGGTACACAGCAGAATAAAGCGCCACTCAAAAGCAACAGCAGTTGTAAATCCACATATGAATGCAAATTAATAAAATGCCTACTGAAGAAAATAAAATACGGTTCATAAAAAAACATAACTCACACTGGCAAAAGTTGAGAATGATTCTCAAAAACAACTGGCATCTATTATCCCATGATGAAGACCTCTCTGAATGTGTAGGTGTATATCCGTCAATGACAGCCCGGAGAGGCAGTAATCTTAAAGATTTGCTGGTGAAAAGTGAATTTGTGAAAGTGACCCAAAAAGATTGGTTGTCTAACCATTCACAAAATATTGTGGGGTGCTCTCCCTGTGGTCATTGAGTGGCCTGTTCCTTTGTCAAGAGAACTAAGACGTTTGAAACCACTACTGGTAGAAGTTATCGTATTAAATCTTTTATTAACTGTTCCAGTACAGGAATGATTTATTTGCTATCATGTGCGTGTCCATGTTTTTATATATATAAAACCTATAGAGAATTCAGGGCACGCATTTATGAACACCGCAATGACATTAAACAATTGAATTTATACAGCCCAATCGCTAGACACTTTGCTCAGTTCCATGACTCCAAGCTGGATAGTTTGGAATTCATTGGAATTGAACAGATTAAGCAACATAGAAGAGGTGGTAATGTTGACACCATCCTTCTTCAGAAAGAAACAAGATGGATTTATAATCTAAGAACTTTGTCCCCTATAGGATTAAATTAAAAATTAGAGTTTGCTTCATTTCTCCCTAAGAACTAATATTTAGGTTTGAACTATGTATTAGAGTTATACATCTTCCCTACTCTCAGTGGCTTGGGCCCTCCCAGGATATCTGTGTGCCCCTTTACGTATATTTTGAATTTGTAAATTATCAAATACTGTTATAGCAGAAATAAATATGTTATGTGTATTCCATTACACAGATCTACATAGAATTGTGTACACATTTAATTTTGAATACTGATTAAGTGTTTCTATTAGGAATTAATATTTAATGCCTAGTTTTCAGCATGTAAGTTTTGTAAATATGATTAAAGATTTAGATACATTTCTTGTTTTATGGTTGTCCTTGTGTTTTTGTCTGTTTTGTTAAGTGATGATTGTTTTAAGTATTAAGTATTGATAGTAGGTTTTAAAAGCACTCTGTTTGGCAGCTTGAGAAACAACGCCGCTTTAAGGATTGAACTGTTAATCTATGATCGCTGCTATCTAAAAAATGAATTGCCACTTTAAGGATCGATGACGCACTAGTCACATGTTCCCCCTACTACCAATAAGATACGTTCCTCAACATACCACGTCACTACCCGGAAGAAGCTCCATGCTGCTAGTAAGGAGTGAAACATGCAGAAGGACACGTCGGTGTGCAGCAACTTGTCCGTGGGATCCCCCCACTGTTTGGATCAGCAGTGCCTGCTTCACGATAAGTACTCGACATATGAATAGTCGAAGTGTGGAGGAGTAGTGAGTAGTATCGGGACTGTTTATCTGTGAGATTGTTATCTGGGGTATATCGAGCTTGGTATGAATTATCGCCCATTACACTATGGATGCCTGAATACCTTTAACACTCACCCTCACTCACACTCTCTCATGTGGATACCCCACACAAGGCATTAAAATTTGGATGATTGCAGGGATGCTGAATTTGTTTATGTGCTCCAAGTTGGCCTAAGCGATTCATGTTTCATCTACATTGGTGACTGCTTTGCTATTATCACTGTTGTGCCGCTTTATACATTCATAACTTTCATTAACCATCATCACAATTCATTATTATTGACGTTTTTTCATCCTCCATTTTATTCATTTGCATTCATATGTGGATTTACAACTGCCGGGCCTGGACTTCACCGCCTGATTAGGTAATTATTTAGGAGCTGAATGAGGGGCCCATGTGTTTGTTTGTCTGTTCTATGTATGTTTCTGTGTCATGTGTTATATTCATTTAGGATTGTTGTTTCTTGCTTAATGAATTTTGAATAAATTTGCATTTATATGATATCTATTGGTATGTCATTTATTTAAGGTGATTGCTTTCCCTCCTGGTCTTTTTGGCTGCACCTCACACCGGTATAGCCTCTTCTCTCCCACATCTTTGGAGGTATGGGTCCCCATAAGGAACATATAATTTTATATAAACGTTTTATTGACGATCTTGTATTTGTGTGGGCAGGAAATAAAACAGAAATGGAAGAGTTTATATCCTATATCAATGCCAATGACTATAATCTTCATTTTACTTTTGAAACAGATGAAATTTCAGTCAATTATTTAGATCTTACATTATATGTAGATCAGACAAATTCAAGAGAAATTATGACTACTTTGTATAGAAAAGAAATCTCCAGAAATGCTTTGCTACATGCAAATAGCAGTCACCCTCAAAAAGCCTTTAAGGCAATTGCCAAAGGCCAATTTATGAGGGTTAAAAGAAATTGTACCTCAGAAGCATGCTATTTTCGTGAATCTAAAGTTCTGGAAGAACATCTAAAAGAAAGAGGATTCCCCAAAAAAGTAATAAACAATGCAAAATTTGAAGTATCACAGATGGATAGGAAACTATTAATTGAAGACAAAACAACTTAAACAACCAAAAAAGCCATATTAAAATATGAAATTAATTTTGTGACACAGTATTCAACTGAGTATAGGGAAATATGTAATATTATGAGGAAAATATTCCCATACTAATGGCAGATGACAAAATAAGACAGATAGCACAAAAGGGGTGTACATTTTCCTATCATAAGGGAAAAAGTATTGGTAATATTCTTTCATCCACACTTCCTAAAAAACAAACACCAAGATCTTCTTGGTTAGAAGTAAAAGGTAATTATAGATGCAGCTACCAAAGCTGTAAAGCTTGTCAATTTGTTAGAATAGGGAGTTCGTTTCAAGCAAGTGCCACTAGGGAAATTATTGAAATTCAATCCTGTGTAAATTGCAGAACATTTAATGTAATCTATGTAATCACATGTCAAGAATGTTCTTTAGATTATGTAGGACAAACCTCTAGAGAAGTAAGGGAAATAATAAGAGAACATATCTTATCAATTACCAGCATTAAAACTACTGGTTTACGTCAACAGAGAGAAGATAGAGTTAGTCCCATAGCTAAGCATTTCATAGAAATACATGAGAGGAAAACTGACAGTTTAATATGGAATATAATAGAGAAGGTTAAGAATAACCCTAGAGGAGGTAATCTAGAGGACATTCTTAGTAAGAGAGAGATTTACTGGATATTTAGATTGAGATCCAGATTACCCCAGGGTCTAAATAGTAGATTTGATATAATAAACTATTGGAATTAAACTTCCTATATTTGCCACTCCTTTTCCTCCCTCTACTTATATTTTTCGTTTCTTTTATTACTCACATTATATAGTTTTACTATAAATACACAATATAAAGTTATGAACTGTCAGGTTTCTATACTATAAACTGAATGAGATGATAAACAAATAATAAACAATGTTAAAGTCCCTTGTTACACATGTTCTGTTGATACAGAAGCATTATAGCATGTATCATTAATTAGAATTCCCTATACGAGAGTGAAGTCTGAAGACACATACATAAAGGGATTACAATTATTTGTATTAATAGTTTGTATGACAATTCATCTTTAAATACAACATTCAGTTTGTAGAATTGTAAACTAATAGTATCCGTTACAGCCAATGTTTTTCAGCATTCTTTCAGCATTTTACAAATAGAATAAATGTATCATAGCAATGTCATATTTGACTGCTCTTTTATCACATATTTCTCATCAGATAGAGTTCAGGTGCACACACTTTGTTTTTAATTGACCAGGATATAAAATTTTGTCAGGAAGTGGTAACATCATGGTCTATGATTACGGCTCTAATGAGCTGAAACGCATCAGACTTTTTGATCTGTGCTAAATCCTGTCCTTTTACTATGCTATATCATGCTTGTATTGATGCTTTTAAAATGATAAAATAAAGATGGACTTTTATCAGTATTTCTGGGATCTACCTGTGCCTTTGTTCTTGGATATTAAAAAAAAAAAAACATGCATTATATATAGTTTGTTTATAGAAGATTATTTTGTCTAGCAGCATTGTGAATGCATTGTCACAATATTGTCACGGCTGTGCCGGGATTTGAACCTGGGACTCCGGGTTTGCACTTTGTTTCTCTGTTTCTGCACCACCAGAGGGCTTTGTAGTGGATATCTCTCTGGCTTCACCTGCTTGTCAGCTGCTGATAGTTTTGCAATTAGATCTTCTATAAAAGGTTGCTTTGCAGACCACTCCCTTCCCTCACATTGTGGTTCATCTTGTTCCTGTTGTTAGTGCCTCTGACCTTGCCTGAATTTACTGTTTGGTTCTTGAATCCCGCTTGTTCTCTGACTACCCTTTTGCATCTCCCTTGCATTTGATGTAAGACTGGACTGCTGTTCTATTTATCAAACTTGGTCTTGTACCCTGACTGTTCTATGGGATTCTCCCTGGATTTGGTGACTTTTCTGACTGCTCTCAGGTATCTAACCATTGAATTGTCTCCTTACTATTCACTCATGGTCTTTGCTTCCAAGATTTCCTGTGGCATCATTCTGCTTCTCTGACATTCTGTTCCTGTATCCTAGTCCTGCAGAGGGTAACTGTCAAGTGCTAGTATCCTGTTTCAGTGCCTAGCCCTGTAGAGGGAACTTGTCATGTTCTTGTATCCAGCTCATGCACCCAATAGCTGCAGAGAGTATCTGTCAAGTACCAGTCACCGGCTTCTGCATCCAAGTTCTGCAGAGGGTTTCTACCAAGTGCCAGCCTCCAACTACTGTGCCCAAACTATGCAAAGGCTCTCTGCCAATTTCCAGTATCCCGCAACTTTGCCATGCTCTGTAGAGGTTATCTGCCAAGTTCCAGTTTCTATTTCAAGCTTCTGTGTACTGCTCCTGTCTCGGCCCCCATGGGCACTCCAGTCTTGGCCTTAGAGTGGGCAACTCATGTCTTGGCCTCAAGTGGGCAACTCCTGTCTTTAGTCCTCAAATGGGCACTCTATTCTTGTCCTCAGACTAGGCAACTCCTGTCTTTGCCTCCAGTGGGAATTCCTGTCTCTGCCGCAATTGGTTATTCCTTTCTTCAGCCTAAGTTGGCACTTTGTTCCTGGCCTTACAATGGGCACTCCTGTTCCTGGCCCTATTGTGGGCATTACCTCAGACTCCAGTTCTGGTGTAGGTGCACCTACTTGTCTATCCTGTTTCCAGTTCCAATACAATAAACTTGCTCGTCTGTTACTAAACCATGCCCACCTTGCATATTTTCCTTATTCCAGAACCTGCTCTGCAGAGTGTGACAAATGTTTTATGTTACCAAAATTAATTGCATTCTTGTAGAAAATCTTTATTGTATTCCAATTGAAACTAAAAACAAAAGGGATACATTTTTTAGTAGTTAAAACTGCTAAGCATTTATTTGAACCACAAATGATAAATTCTTTCAATTTATTAAATTGAAAATAACTCTTTTTTCAATTTTAACACCAATGAATACATGTACATATTGATGCACCCACTGAACTAGATTACAAGTGAATCTTTAAATTGTTATTTGCTAAATGCACTCAAGATAAATCAAAAGCGCTCCCATGTTAGCGCTGGTATTACAAGTTGAAAGTAAAAAAATGGATGAGTGAAAGGCTCAGGTGCGCTAACTTTTATATATATATATATATATATATATATATATATATATATATATATATATATATATATATATATATATATATATATATATATACAGTAACCAGTGAGTGCCTTTTTCTACAAATACATATTGGATTACTTTTTGAAGTGCACCCTGGAAGCTGCTACATTTGTATATGGAGTGCCTTTCTGAATGACTTTAATTTACCTATATATATATATATATCTGGACCGTGCTTACTTCCTTTCCTCATGGAAAAGCTGCAATAGACTAACTGCACTAAAGCTGAAGGTGCATTAGGAATACTTTAAATTCCTATGTCCTTAACTTAGAATAAAATATGCCCTCTGCTAACTAAGAGCCTGATTTTAAATATATCCTGCCCCAGAACTACAAGCAATACACAGGCTTACACTCAGCTTTTTAACTGCCCTCTGCTAACTTACAGCCTGATTTAAAATATATCCTGCCCCAGAACTGCAAGCAATACACAGGCTTACACTCAGCTGTTCAACTGCCCTCTGCTATCTAACATATAGCCCTATGGAAGACCTCATTTATAGATAGTCTCCCACACCTCATACCACTAACATGAATCCAAATATGACCATACTGTTATTCGTTATAAGCATTTTCTCACTCCAATTTTGTTCACATCACTACCGCCATAAGCACTCACCTCAAATTGGAAAACAAATTATCATACACCATAGCATGCTCTGTTGCCGTAACTTATCTGCTAAATGCTGGTGGAGAGTTATAAAAAATAGTCCCCCTACCCCCACCTCACAAAATTATAAAGTATCCCATTCACTTTATGGCCAAACAAATTCCTATTCCTTATGTTACTTGCTCTTGCAAATGACGTAGAGTTTAACCCTGGTTCCCAAACAATTTCCATTCCTAGCCTTCCAGCTAAAAAAGGCCTCTCCTTTGTGCACTGTAATATCCACAGCTTACTACAAAAAATCAATGTACTGCAAGCATGGTGTTCATATTACAAGCCCAAAATCATTGTGATCTCTGAATCGTGGCTAACCACAAAAATACCTGACTCTGCCATTGCAATACATGCCATAGAAATGACAGAGCAAAAAGAGGAGATGGCATTGTAATTTATGTTGACAATTCCATAAAGTACACCCCCTTACAAAAATGTAGCTCTGTAGCTGCCACCTTCGATTTCCTTTCTGGCACAATTGAGATCCTGTGCAGTAAATCAATCATTGTTGCAGGAATCTGCCACCCACCTAGCTCCCCTGTGCATTCTGAGCACAGGGGAGCTAATCTGAGCCCCCTACACCGCCGCCACCTATATAAACTATATTAAACCCTAAACCTAAGTCTAACCCTAACACCCCCTAACTTAATTATTATTTAAATAAATCTAAATAATATTAATATTATTAACTAAATTATTCCTATTTAAAACTAAATACTTACCTATAAAATAAACCATAAGATAGCTACAATATAATTAATAATTACATTGTAGCTATTTTAGGATTTATATTTATTTTACAGGTAACTTTGTATTTATTTTAACAATGTACAATAGCTATTAAATAGTTAATAACTATTTAATAGCTACTTAGTTAAAATAATTACAAAATTACCTGTAAAATAAATCCTAACCTAAGTTACCATTACACCTAACACTACACTATCAATAAATTGATTAAATAAACTACAATTATCTAAACTAAAATACAATTAAATAAACTAAACTATATTACACTAAACACTAAATTACAAAAAATAAAAAAATATTACAAGAATTTTAATCTAATTACACCTAATCTAAGCCCCCTAATAAAATAAAAAAGCCCCACAAAATAATAAAATTTCCCTACCCTAAACTAAATTACACAAGTAATCAGCTCTATTACCAGCCCTTAAAAGGGCCTTTTGCGGGGCAATGCCCCAAAGTAATCAGCTCTTTTACCTGTAAAAAAAAGAACAACCCCCGCCATTACAACCCACCACCCACACACTCCTACTCTAAAACCCACCCGATCCCCCCTTAAAATAAACCTAAGTCTAACCCCCAAGTGGTCCTTACCTGTCCTGAAGACCGGCAGAGAAGGTCCTGTTCCAGGCGGTGAAGTCTTCTTCCAAGCGGCGACCTCTTCTTCTTCCAGAAACCAGCCGGCGCAGAGCAGAGGAGTTGAAGACCGATGACCGCGGAGCTGAAGACCGTCCTCTCTGGAACTGAAGACTGGCGATGCTGGAACTGAAGATCGGCGACGCTGGAACTGAAGACCGCGGAGCCATGGAGCGTGGAGGATCCTCTTCATACGATCTCCGCTGTACACTGAATAAGAATTCAAGGTACGCGAATTTAATTCCTATTGGCTGATTTGAGCCTTCAAATTCAAATTAGCCAATCGGATGAGAGCTACTGTAATTCTATTGGCTGATTTGAATAGCCAATAGAATAAGAGCTACTGACATTCTATTGGCTATTCAAATCAGCCAATAGGAATTCAAGGGACGTCATTTTTAATCGCGTACCTTGAATTCCTATTCAGTGTATGGCGGAGATCGTATGAATAGTATCCTCCACGCTCCATGGCTCTGCAGTCTTCAGTTCCAGCGTCGCCGATCTTCAGTTCCAGCATCGCCGGAAATGCCTATAAATACACCCCTCACCACACCCACAAATCAGTTTAACGAATAGCCAAGAAGTGGGGTGATAAAAAAGTGCGAAAGCATATAAAATAAGGAATTGGAATAGTTGTGCTTTATACAAAAAAATCATAACCACCAAAAAGGGTGGGCCTCATGGACTCTTGCTAATATGAAAGAAATGAATTTATCAGGTAAGTTCTTACATAAATTATGTTTTCTTTCATGTAATAAGCAAGAGTCCATGAGCTAGTGACGTATGGGATAATGACTACCCAAGATGTGGATCTTTCCACGCAAGAGTCACTAGAGAGGGAGGGATAAAATAAAGACAGCCAATTCCTGCTGAAAATAATCCACACCCAAAATAAAGTTTAATGAAAACATAAGCAGAAGATTCAAACTGAAACTGCTGCCTGAAGTACTTTTCTACCAAAAACTGCTTCAGAAGAAGAAAACACATCAAAATGGTAGAATTTAGTAAAAGTATGCAAAGAGGTCCAAGTTGCTGCTTTGCAAATCTGATCAACCGAAGCCTCATTCCTAAACGCCCAGGAAGTAGAAACTGACCTAGTAGAATGAGCTGTAATCCTTTGAGGCGGAGTTTTACCCGACTCGACATAAGCATGGTGAATTAAGGATTTCAACCAAGATGCCAAAGAAATGGCAGAAGCTTTCTGACCTTTTCTAGAACCGGAAAAGATGACAAATAGACTAGAAGTCTTTCGGAAAGACTTAGTAGCCTCAACATAATATTTCAAAGCTCTAACAACATCCAAAGAATGCAACGATTTCTCCTTAGAATTCTTAGGATTAGGACATAATGAAGGAACCACAATTTCTCTACTAATGTTGTTAGAATTCACAACCTTAGGTAAAAATTCAAAAGAAGTTCGCAACACCGCCTTATCCTGATGAAAAATCAGAAAAGGAGACTCACAAGAAAGAGCAGATAATTCAGAGACTCTTCTGGCAGAAGAGATGGCCAAAAGGAACAAAACTTTCCAAGAAAGTAATTTAATGTCCAATGAATGCATGGGTTCAAAAGGAGGAGCTTGAAGAGCCCTCAGAACCAAATTCAAACTCCAAGGAGGAGAAATAGACTTAATGACAGGCTTTATACGAACCAAAGCTTGTACAAAACAATGAATATCAGGAAGATTAGCAATCTTTCTGTGAAAAAGAACAGAAAGAGCAGAGATTTGTCCTTTCAAGGAACTGGCAGACAAACCTTTATCTAAACCATCCTGAAGAAACTGTAAAATTCTCGGAATTCTAAAAGAATGCCAGGAAAAATGATGAGAAAGACACCAAGAAATATAAGTCTTCCAGACTCTATAATATATCTCTCTAGATACAGATTTACGAGCCTGTAACATAGTATTAATCACAGAGTCAGAGAAACCTCTTTGACCAAGGATCAAGCATTCAATCTCCATACCTTTAAATTTAAGGATTTGAGATCCTGATGGAAGAAAGGACCTTGCGACAGAAGGTCTGGTCTTAACGGAAGAGTCCACGGCTGGAAAGAGGCCATCCGGACAAGATCCACATACCAAAACCTGTGAGGCCATGCTGGAGCTACCAGCAGAACAAACGAGCATTCCTTCAGAATCTTGGAGATTACTCTTGGAAGAAGAACTAGAGGCGGAAAGATATAGGCAGGATGATACTTCCAAGGAAGTGATAATGCATCCACTGCCTCCGCCTGAGGATCCCGGGATCTGGACAGATACCTGGGAAGTTTCTTGTTTAGATGAGAAGCCATCAGATCTATTTCTGGGAGTTCCCACATTTGAACAATCTGAAGAAATACCTCTGGGTGAAGAGACCATTCGCCCGGATGCAACGTTTGGCGACTGAGATAATCCGCTTCCCAATTGTCTATACCTGGGATATGAACCGCAGAGATTAGACAGGAGCTGGATTCCGCCCAAACCAGAATTCGAGATACTTCTTTCATAGCCAGAGGACTGTGAGTCCCTCCTTGATGATTGATGTATGCCACAGTTGTGACATTGTCTGTCTGAAAACAAATGAACGACTCTCTCTTCAGAAGAGGCCAAGACTGAAGAGCTCTGAAAATTGCACGGAGTTCCAAAATATTGATCAGTAATCTCACCTCCTGAGATTCCCAAACCCCTTGTGCCGTCAGAGACCCCCACACAGCTCCCCAACCTGTAAGACTTGCATCTGATGAGATTATAGTCCAGGTCGGAAGAACAAAAGAAGCCCCCTGAATTAAACGATGATGATCTGTCCACCACGTCAGAGAATGTCGGACAATCGGTTTTAAAGATATTAAATGAGATATCTTTGTGTAATCCCTGCACCATTGGTTCAGCATACAGAGCTGAAGAGGTCGCATGTGAAAACGAGCAAAGGGGATCGCGTCCGATGCAGCAGTCATAAGACCTAGAATTTCCATGCATAAGGCTACCGAAGGGAATGATTGTGACTGAAGGTTTCGACAAGCTGAAATCAATTTTAGACGTCTTTTGTCTGTCAAAGATAGAGTCATGGACACTGAATCTATCTGGAAACCTAAAAAGGTTACCCTTGTCTGAGGAATCAATGAACTTTTTAGTGAATTGATCCTCCAACCATGATCTTTAAGAAACAACACAAGTCGATTCGTATGAGATTCTGCTAAATGTAAAGACTGAGCAAGTACCAAGATATCGTCCAAATAAGGAAATACCACAATACCCTGTTCTCTGATTACAGACAGAAGGGCACAGAGAAACTTTGTAAAAATGATTGGGGCTGTAGCTAGGCCAAACGGCAGAGCCACAAACTGGTTGTCCAGGAAAGAGAATCTCAGGAACTGATAGTGAGCTGGATGAATCGGAATATGCAGATATGCATCCTGTAAATCTATTGTAGACATATAATGCCCTTGCTGAACAAAAGGCAAGATAGTCCTTACAGTTACCATTTTGAATGTTGGTATCCTTAAATAACGATTCAATATTTTTAGATCCAGAACTGGTCTGAAGGAATTCTCCTTCTTGGGTACAATGAAGAGATTCGAATAAAACCCCAGCCCCTGTTCCAAAACTGGAACTGGCATAATTACTCCAGCCAACTCTAGATCTGAAACACATTTCAGAAATGCTTGAGCTTTCACTGGGTTTACTGGGACATGGGAAAGAAAAAATCTCTTTGCAGGAGGTCTTATCTTGAAACCAATTCTGTACCCTTCTGAAACAATGTTCTAAATCCAAAGATTGTGAACAGAATTGATCCAAATTTCTTTGAAAAAACGTAATCTGCCCCCTACCAGCTGAGCTGGAATGAGGGCCGCACCTTCATGTGGACTTAGAAGCTGGCTTTGCTTTTCTAGAAGGCTTGGATTTATTCCAGACTGGAGATGGTTTCCAAACTGAAACTGCTCCTGAGGATGAAGGATCAGGCTTTTGTTCTTTGTTGAAACGAAAGGAACGAAAACGATTATTAGCCCTGTTTTTATCTTTAGATTTTTTATCCTGTGGTAAAAAAGTTCCTTTCCCACCAGTAACAGTTGAGATAATAGAATCCAACTGAGAACCAAATAATTTATTACCCTGGAAAGAAAGGGAAAGTAGAGTCGATTTAGAAGACATATCAGCATTCCAAGTTTTAAGCCATAAAGCTCGTCTAGCTAAAATAGCTAGAGACATAAACCTGACATCAACTCTGATAATATCAAAAATGGCATCACAGATAAAATTATTAGCATGTTGAAGAAGAATAATAATATTATGAGAATCATGATCTGTTACTTGTTGCGCTAAAGTTTCCAACCAAAAAGTTGAAGCTGCAGCAACATCAGCCAATGATATAGCAGGTCTAAGAAGATTACCTGAACACAGATAAGCTTTTCTTAGAAAGGATTCAATTTTCCTATCTAAAGGATCCTTAAAGGAAGTACCATCTGCCGTAGGAATAGTAGTACGTTTAGCAAGGGTAGAAATAGCCCCATCAACTCCAAAACTCTAATCTGTCAGACGGTACAGGATATAATTGCTTAAAACGTTTAGAAGGAGTAAATGAATTACCCAAATTATTCCATTCTCTGGAAATTACTTCAGAAATAGCACCAGGAACAGGAAAAACTTCTGGAATAACCACAGGAGATCTAAAGACCTTGTCTAAACGTTTAGATTTAGTATCAAGAGGACCAGAATCCTCAATTTCTAATGCAATTAGGACTTCTTTAAGTAAAGAACGGATAAATTCCAAAAAATATGACGATTTATCAGCATCAACCTCTGAGACAGAATCCTCTGTATCAGAAGAATCATTAGAATCAGAATGATGATGTTCATTTAAAAATTCATCTGTATAAAGAGAAGTTTTAAAAGACTTTTTATGTTTACTAGAAGGAGGAATAACAGACATAGCCTTCTTAATGGATTCAGAAACAAAATCTCTTATGTTATCAGGAACACTCTGAACATTAGATGTTGATGGAACTGCAACAGGTAATGGTACTTTACTAAAGGAAATATTTTCTGCATTAACAAGTTTGTCATGACATTTAATACAAACAACAGCTGGAGGAACAACTACCAAAAGTTTACAGCAGATACACTTAGCTTTGGTAGTTCCAACACCAGGCAGCGATTTTCCAGTAGTATCTTCTGACTTAGTTGCAACGTGGGACATCTTGCAATATGTAATAGAAAAAACAACATATAAAGCAAAATTGATCAAATTCCTTAAATGACAGTTTCAGGAATGGGAAAAAATGCCAGTGAACAAGCTTCTAGCAACCAGAAGCAACGAAAAATGAGACTTAATAAAGTGGAGACAAAATTGACGCCCACATTATTTGGTGCCTAAATGCTATTAGCGCCAAAAATGACGCCACATCCGGAACGCCGACATTTTTGGCGCGAAAAAACGTAAAAAAATGACGCAACTTCTGGCGACACGTATGACGCTGGAAATAGAAAAAAAATTTCGCGCCAAGAAAGTCCACGCCAAGAATGACGCAATAAAATGAAGCATTTTCAGCCCCCGCGAGCCTAACAGCCCACAGGGAAAAAGTCAAATTTTTAAGGTAAGATAAAAATGATATATTCAAATGCATTATCCCAAATATGAAACTGACTGTCTGAAATAAAGAAATGTTGAATATCCTGAGTCAAGGCAAATAAATGTTTGAATACATATATTTAGAACTTTATAAAAAAGTGCCCAACCATAGCTTTAGAGTGTCACAGAAAATAAGACTTACTTACCCCAGGACACTCATCTACATGTTGTAGAAAGCCAAACCAGTACTGAAACGAAAATCAGCAGAGGTAATGGTATAAATATAAGAGTATATCGTTGATCTGAAAAGGGAGGTAAGAGATGAATCTCTACGACCGATAACAGAGAACCCATGAAATAGACCCCGTAGAAGGAGATCATTGAATTCAAACAGGCAATACTCTCCTCACATCCCTCTGACATTCACTGCACGCTGAGAGGAAAACCGGGCTCCAACCTGCTGCGGAGCGCATATCAACGTAGAATCTAGCACAAACTTACTTCACCAGGAGGCAAAGTTTGTAAAACTGATTTGTGGGTGTGGTGAGGGGTGTATTTATAGGCATTTTGAGGTTTGGGAAACTTTGCCCCTCCTGGTAGGAATGTATATCCCATACGTCACTAGCTCATGGACTCTTGCTAATTACATGAAAGAAAAAGTGTTTGGTCAAACTGGCTTTTATGTACAGTTAGCACAAAAGTTAGCTTTGCCTGTAACAGGCAGAAAACGCCCTCCCCCAATTAGATGTACATTTCTGGTTACCTGTGAGTTTCAGGGATTTTACACCATAAAATATGGCTCCCCTATTGTTGGTAGCCCTTATTTAAAACCACTATAAAAATTTTGGAAGTAAAAAAATGTTAATAAGTTATCGCCTTATCTGTGAGAGAATGTAAAATAGTTTCATAACAACAACTATCCCTTTAAGGGGTTCAACTTATTGCATTGCAAAGTATTGCTGGCCTCTGGCACACAATTGGTTTGAAGGGATATGAAACCCAACATTTTTCTTTCATGTTTTAGAGAGAACATACAATTTGAAACAACTTTACAATTTCAATGATCAAATTTGCTTCATTCCTTTGGTACTCTTTGTTGAAGGAGCAGCATTGCACTGCAGGAAGCTAGCTGAACACATTGGATGAACCAATGACAAGAGGATATTTGTGCAGCCAACAATCAGCTTCTAGCTCCTGGCAAGGCACCACTGCTCTCAACCTACCTAGGTATTCTTTTCAACAAAGGATACCAAGAGGACAAAACAAAATAGAAGTAAATTAGAAAGTTGTTTAAAATTGTATGCTATATCTGAAACATGAAAATAAATTGCATTTAAGAGAATAACCACTCAGGGACACACTCCCTGACTCACATGCGCTCCATAGACATACCCTCACTCACATTTCAATAAGAATGTAATCGTAACGGGAGAAGCCAGTTTTGGTGACTCACACAGACACACATTTAGAGTCAAACATGTACACAGGTTCAAGATCACTCAGTCACCCTCTGTCAATCATCTTTTCTTATTTGCACAGTCAGAAATATTAACCCTTATTATTAGTTTCTAACTATTAACCCTTATTATTTTGGTGTATTCTTCGTATAATCTGTATACAAACTTCATTAGCTGTGTCTAATATTTGTGCTGCATACTAAATTTGTAAAACTATTGTATTAATTTGAATTTGATGCCATCCGTATAATGGTGATGAGGTGATAGTGGGACTGGAGCATTTGATTAGGCTAAAGGGATATAACATGGGAAAGAGGCTGTGATGCAGCACATCTTAAAGGGACATGAAACTCAAATAAATTATTTCAGGATTCAGACAGAGCATACAAATTTTTTTAAACAACTTTCCAATTTGCTTTATTAAATTGTGGGTTTGCACTGAAGTGATGAGTTGACACTGCCCGCAAGATGGTAAGAAGAAGCATTGCTGGCACTGACTCAGACACCTCTTGGGCAGACATGTTAGGTGTGAGGAGTCTATGATAAGCAATAAAATGGGAGCAAATGAGTTGCCCAGTGTGAGCAAGAAACTCAGAAGGACTTGGTGGTTAATATGAGGGTAAATGTGAAAAAGGATAATGGAGCAACAAAGCTCAGTGTTATGTAAATCTCTCCCAATACCCTGGATTATGTATATGTCAGAACACTGAACATAAGTAGAGTTAGAACATTTATGCTTTTCTTTCTTATATTCCCTAAATGGGTCCTAAAGGTTTTTTCATAAACATCACATTGTTGTAGTTTCCAGGTCCTAAAGGTTTTTTCATAAACATCACATTGTTGTAGTTTCCAGGTCCTAAAGGTTTTTTCATAAACATCACATTGTTGTAGTTTCCAGTATCAAGCAATGCACTTAGATTTTAACAACATGAGTTCACATATTAGATTTTTATAAATATGAAGGAAAAAGCACAGCTGCAATCAAATGTTACCATTAGCCTTATAGCCAAAATGCACAATTATATATAGTCGTATTAGCCTAATAGCCAAAATGCACAAATATATATAGTTGTATTATGAGCTCTCTGTGTGCAAGCCAGTGCTAGATAAGTCATTAGTAAAAATGTCGTCATATGAAATGTCTGTGAAAATAAAATAGCAAAATTCAGCTAATGTTCCTTTATTTGCAGAAGTTAGCTGTGCAAGCTTAGAAAACTGCTAAATTTCTTCCTTTATAATATGTTTATTTGCACATTTTATAACATTATGGTTAATCATAAGCCACTCTCAACTTACATTCCTTATTTATGGTGTTAATATTGTCTTGCAGTGTTAAACAGTAAAGTTTATGACAATAAACAAATTAAAAGAAACACACAAAAGTTGTTTTTATGGTGATGTCTGTGAGAAACAAATTTACCATATTACACAACACTTTTGTAATTTGCTCCTATCACCAGTTTTTCTTCACTCTCTTGCTATCTTTATTTGAAAAACAAGAATGTAAACTCTTAGGAGCTGGCCCATTTTTGGTCCATCACCCTGGATAGTGCTTGCTTATTGGTGGCTACATTTAGCCACCAATTAGCAAGCGCTACCCAGGTTCTGAACCAAAAATGGGTCAGCTCCTAAGCTTTACATTTCTCATTTTCAAATAAAGATATCAAGAGAATGAGGAAAAATTGATAATAGGAGTAAATTACAAAGTTGCTTAAAGGGACACTAAACCCAACATTTTTCTTTTCTGATTCAGGTAGAGAAAACAATCTTAAACAACTTTCCAATATACTTCTATTACGTAATTCGCTTCATTAATTAGATATCCTATGTTAAAGAAATAGCAATGAACATGGGTGAGCCAATCACACAAGGCATCTATGTGCAGCCACCAATCAGCAGCAACTGAGCCTATCTAGATCTGCTTTTCAGCAAAGGATATAAAGCAAATGAAGCAAATTAGATAATAGAAGTAAATTAGAAAGCTGTTTAAAATTGCAAGCTCTTTCTACTAAATAAAAAAAATAAAAAACTACTAAATGAAGACACCTTAAAAGGAGGGTGCGCTCCCTGATATCTGACACCAACTATTGAAGGGCATAGGTGCAATAAGAAATTTTAGGAACACTGGTTGCATCCTTTTGCGGTGTCTACACCTGCAGGAATTCTCCTTTTAGACTTTAGCCTTCATAATTGTAATTAGAAAGCATCCAATAACAAGCAGGAGCTTAGGTACAAAGTAGTTTATGGCTTATTAAATCCTAAAAAGATCAAACAGATTCCAGTATTGCAATTACGCTTTAAAATGAACTGTATGCCCAAGCCTCACCTTTAACCCATTAAATGGCAGGATTCAATATATTTTCCTATGTAAAATGTAGACCTCAGCAAATAATTTTGTAATACAGATTTAGCAAAAGATAAAGTATGTGCAAGTAATAATTTTGTAATACAGATTTAGCAAAAGATAAAAGTATGTGCAAGTTTGTTGACTGTATTTAGTACCCTTTCTGGTTACAAAATCAAAGGACAGACCGCTTGTTCATTGGGATTTTGTAACCAGTAACGTGCGCGTGCTACATAATTCCTTGTATCTTCGCATCAGCTGTTGTAAGGAGTTTGGGCCTCTAGCGCATGCGCAGTGAGCGTCACAAGCCTCCACCAGCTGATTAAACGTCACCGGAAGTGACGTAGTATACAAAATCCTATGGTAGATGGATTAATTTAAGACAAAAACAAGAATGTAAAATCTTAGGAGCTGACCCATTTTTGGTCCATCACCCTGGATAGTGCTTGCTTATTGGTGGCTACATTTAGCCACCAATCAGCAAGCGCTACCCAGGTCTGAACCAAAAATGGGCCAGCTCCTAAGCTTTACATTTCTCCTTTTCAAATAAAGATATCAAGAGAAAGAGGAAAAATTGATAATAGGAGTAAATTACAAAGTTGCTTAAAGGGACACTAAACCCAACATTTTTCTTTTATGATTCAGGTAGAGAAAACAATCTTAAACAACTTTCCAATATACTTCTATTACGTAATTCGCTTCATTCATTAGCTATCCTATGTTAAAGAAATAGCAATGAACATGGGTGAGCCAATCACACAAGGCATCTATGTGCAGCCACCAATCAGCAGCAACTGAGCCTATCTAGATCTGCTTTTCAGCAAAGGATATAAAGCAAATGAAGCAAATTAGATAATAGAAGTAAATTAGAAAGCTGTTTAAAATTGCAAGCTCTTTCTAAATCATGAAATAATTTTAGGGGTTTCATGTCCCTTTAAAATTGCATGCGCTATCTGAATCATTAAAGAAAATATTTGGGTTTAGTATCCCTTTAATGCCTTAGTTGCCAAAGAAGGTTGTAATTAATTTTACTACCTCAGTACAAGGTCTCTAATGCCAGAAAAAAACAAACTACTAAATAAAAAAAATAAAAAACTACTAAATGAAGACACCTTAAAAGGAGGGTGCTCTCCCTGATATCTGACACCAACTATTGAAGGACATAGGTGCAATAAGAAATTTTAGGAACACTGGTTGCATCCTTTTGCGGTGTCTACACCTGCAGGAATTCTCCTTTTAGACTTTAGCCTTCATAATTGTAATTAGAAAGCATCCAATAACAAGCAGGAGCTTAGGTACAAAGTAGTTTATGGCTTATTAAATCCTAAAAAGATCAAACAGATTCCAGTATTGCAATTACGCTTTAAAATGAACTGTATACCCAAGCCTCACCTTTAACCCATTAAATGGCAGGATTCAATATATTTTCCTATGTAAAATGTAGACCTCAGCAAATAATTTTGTAATACAGATTTAGCAAAAGATAAAGTATGTGCAAGTAATAATTTTGTAATACAGATTTAGCAAAAGATAAAAGTATGTGCAAGTTTGTTGACTGTATTTAGTACCCTTTCTGGTTTTATTTAGTACCCTTTCTGGTTACAAAATCCAATGACAGACCGCTTGTTCATTAGGATTTTGTAACCAGTAACGTGCGCATGCCACATAATTCCTTGTATCTTCGCATCAGCTGTTGTAAGGAGTTTGGGTCGCTAGCGCATGTGCAGTGAGCGCCACAAGCCTCCACCAGCTGATTAAACGTCACCGGAAGTGACGTAGTATACAAAATCCTATGGTAGACGTATTAATTTAAGACACCGGTCCTCCACTTCCAGCCGCATTACCACACACACGGGACTGCTGCAGTTCAGCTGCAAGCAACCCAGCTGACAGGATCTGTAAACCAGCAAGCATTCATAAGAAAACGAGGTGCTCGTAAGTACTACGGTCTATCCGACTTTATATTATCCAATGCTGGGGAATTGTTGCTTGCATTACTTGCAAATCTGTAGCCACATAACTACTCTGCAGTTCTAAATTGTACCATAGTTTGAGTACTTAGAAACAAGTGCGTATTTCCTACTCCAGTCGTATATTAAACTTATGTTAAACACAGTCTCAGTATACCTTGTATATGCTTTAGGTAATATTCCATTTCAGACCTTTGCCTATTAATTCTTAGTCATTTATACTCCTGATATATTTTGGCAAAATCATTTCATTTCTATTAGACTTTGTTTCCTCGCTAGCAAACATTCTAATAAATCTGAAACATCCCAAACTTAACTACCTCTGGTCTGTTCCTAAAAAAAAATATTGTCACGTTCAATCTTTACACCATAAGACAAAGGTGAGTACTAAATATACATTCAATGTGTATAAATAAACAATGATACAAATAACTCAAATGGTAAACGTTAAACTTTAATTCTAATTCTAATATGAACCCCAATTGGCCAATTTGGACACACCCCTTCTATTATCCACCAAGTGAATTTAACTCTGCAAATCACTGATAATCAGATAAACTTTACTCTAATACGAACTGTGATTGGCCAATTTGGACACACCCCCTCTATAATTCATTAAAGGGATATTCCAGCCAAAATTTTAAACCACATGGGTGCATTTCGGTATTGAACAGAAGCAATTTTGTAATATACATGCATTAGCAAAAATGCTTCTTATAAAAGCTATAGCTGTTTCAAAAGTGTATTTAAGTATGCACCGTACACCAGCATTTTAAACACAACACTTGTTCGGAGAGCCTACGTTGCTTGTACCATCAGGTAATGACTCAATTTGTTAATTGATGACATGATACAAGCCCCACTGATGACCTGAGCAGCTGCATTTTTTTAATGTGGGTGCAGGGGAAATATCTAGCTATGCTTCACATGCACATGCAGAGAAAAATGTTAACACTAAAACAGTGATAACTCTTAGTCGAAGCATTTTTGCCAATACATATATATTGCAAATATGTTTCTATTCAAAGATGAATTAAATCTATGTGAATTTATATTTTGACTGGAATGTCCCTTTAAGTTAATTTAACTCTGTAAGTCCCTTAATTGTCAACAATATTGTATTTTGAAAAGAACAGAAGGCTTTAACAAGTGTGCTACAACATTTACACATTCCCTGTTATGTTTGTTACATTTCTAGATTGCTAAATAATATCCGCTCAGAATTGTACATTATTTAATGTGGAAGCTTTTTAATTCTTAATACTGACTGTCTGTTATTACTATTTTGTAAATTCAGTTGATATCAGACATTCACCAATCTTTAATATTCAGTTAAATACAGGCATTTATAAATCTATATATTTCTAGTAGAGCATATACAATACATTAGTATTAGATATTATTTTTTCTGGAATTAGGTAGTTTTATACAGAGATTTTTTTCTATTATGAAGCAAGTAATTGTCATAGAATTTAATTGATTTTATTTTTACTGAGACACCGGTGTCTATTTTATACTGATATTATTTTATTATTCGTCTTATGAATAAATTTATTTGTTAAACGCAGCTTAATTTGGAGCATTTCATTTTTTGTTTTCCTTAATATTAACAGACTGCCCTTGGCGCCAACCCTTAATCTTTGCTTTTTCTTGTATCTGCCTTTGGCCTACCCCTAAAAATCAAGTCTTGTAGATCCAAATTGATTCATCCATTCAAATATAAAAAAGAAGTCTATTTTTTATCCTAAGCACGACAAAGGCTATGCAATTGAGAGTTTCGAAAAATTGATCACTAGAGATATAGAAAATATTTAAGATTAAAAAGATTGATAAAGTACGCAAAAATCTTACTAGCAAACAACTACAAATGATTAGAGATTTAGAAGAAAATGAAAACATAGTGCTGAAGCCAGCCGAAAAGGGGGGTGGGATTGTGATTTAAAATTATGAGGTTTATAGTATAACGTGTGAAAATATTTTGGGGGATACCAACAACTATTACTAACTAACAATCCTGCATCACAGTTCAATGCACAATTGAAACTTCTCTTAGACAGAGCTAGTGAATAAGGGATATTGAATAAGAAAGAGAGTGAATACTTATTTATAAAAAATCCCAAAATACCACTTTTGTACTGCCTGCCGAAGATCCATAAATCCCTAGTCTCCCCACGAGGGAGGCCGATAATATCAGGGATCAATTCAATAACTTCCAATATCTCTGAGTATATTGACATTTATTTGCAGAAATATGTGAGGGATTTGCCCTCTTTTCTAAAAGATTTTACTGAAGTATTAAAACTATTAGAAAATATTACTTTGGATAAAAATTATTGGTTTGTCACTTGTGACGTAACCTCATTATATACCTGCATCTTTCCTGAGGATGGGCTGAAAGCAACACAATTTTTTCTTGATAAAGATGATACCTTAAAACCATTACAAATATCTTTCATCATGGATGGTATAAATTTTATATTAACCTATAACTATTTTTCCTATAACAATCAGTTTTATTTATAGAACTGTTGGACAGCAATGGGGACCAGATTTGCCCCAAGGATTGGAACCTCTTCATGGAGTTACGGGAAAGGGAGTTCCTAGAATCTGGCATACTTGTGGCAAATCTGGTCCTATACAGACGTTATATTGATGATTTTATACTAAACTGGAAAGGTACAAGAAATAAATTTTAACCATTTATTTTAATGAATACTAATGATATAAATCTAAAATTCACTAGTGAATTAAGTAATAAAAAAATTTACTTTTTGGATTAAGAAATACATATCGTAAACAATATTATCAACACCAACGCATTTTAAAACTGTTGATGCGAATAGGGTGGATTGGGTGGATTGTGAGAGGCCACTATAATATAAAGTATCTCTTAAGTGAACATATACAACTGGTGAAACAATCTACCATTGCCTACTAAATTGCAAAACACATATAATAAGACTAAGTTGTGATACTGAGTGACAGATTTTTCTCTTCACAAATACAAACTACTATTGTTCAAAATCATGTATGTATATTTATAAATAAGTGTAAACATTTTCAAATGTATTTATCTTAAAGGACAAAAATTAAATACTATTGTTACTTTTACAGGACTGGGAAATAATTTAAAAATGTGTATATTATGTGTAGATACATTGAGAAGAACATATGTGTCAACAATATATTAACTGACAACTCTTAACTCTTAGTTTTCAGCAATGTAGTTTGCTGAAATTTCTTAAGATTTTTGTCATACACTTTCTATCAGAGAACAAACACTAATCCTAGATTGTACAGATTAAAAATCACATGACTAGGGGGCGGAGCCTAGCCACGAAAGGGAATGGCTGCTTGTTAGATAAGCTCCGTAGTCCCTAGTGTTTTTACAATAGCTTTAGTACATTTAACAAAGTAAATATTCCCTCATATCAGTAGCAGCTGGTTTACTTACTAGATCTCCCCAAATACGGGGCTTTTGGCTTGAGAGCGGTGAGCTACTGAGGTCAAACAAGTGGATCGTGGTCTTGTATGCAGATGTCGGCCTTCTAAGGAGCGGAACGAGCGGGACAACAGATCACGGCAAAGTCTGACACCCCGAAGTTGTGAAAAATGCCCCTGTGAGGTCAGGAACCACCTGCCTGTAACATCCTGTTAATAGGGACATAGAGAAGAGGAGACGTCCAATAGAGTACCGTAAGCATATAGCTGCGGTTATATCTATTCCCAACATACTCACATCAAGTGTGTATATGCGCGATCTCGCCACACTTGATTGCACTTAGCCAGTGACTGGGTCTTTATAAGTCGGCCGGTGAGGTGGCAGGAGGGAAATAAAAAAGGTGGAAAATTACAGAGCCACAATACGGTACCTGAGTCACTGACACCGGCATACATGTATCAGGGAAGTGCCGGGTAGAAATAGATTACACTTGCGGCTGGCCCATACTGAAGCTCTGATAGCTGCTAAGGGGCACACTGGCCTCGTGTTTGGCTCCTCATTGATTCATTCTGTGTAGGGATCGATTATAAGAGAACAGAGCTCTATAGAAAACAGGCACACAAGGTGGACTAACTTTGGCCTAGCTAGACCATAATCTTTGCAATACGCAGCTCTGCACTGGAGGGGTGTAGTGCAAGCTGTACCACAGTTAAAAGGTGTAATAAAGGCAGAGAGCGTAACTAAGGGGCTGTGACCTGACTGACCATCAGTGTGACTCCAGACTGCAATCTAGATCTGTGACTTAAAGAATATCATAAACAAAAGTACGCCACACCCTAGGCATATTAGTAGTTACATAATCTCGCGGCTGGTACACTTAAGGGCATAAGAATAAACTTTGACAGTCTGTCAAGCCTTATAAGTAGCTAGACCACTCTCTCCCACTTGAAACACAGAAGCTGGAGCTTGGCCCAGTTTGTTCCCTGGACTTCCAAACAGCACAAGTGAGCATAAACAGCAACACCAGCTGCGTTGGCGGCACAATTTCTTGGAATGTCAAATAAAAGAAACGCTAGACCAGCCAAAGGTACACACTCCTCCATTATGGAAAACTACTTAATATCTACAGAACCTCTGGTGTCGGCTGAGAGACCTGGGGTGAGCACTACTGCCGCTGTAGCACAAGTACACTGCTCTGAGCCTACAAATAAGCACCAATCCTGTGTGACTTAAGATGACATTAGACATCTATCTTCTAAAGAAGACATACAGGAAGCTATGAAGGATTTCAAAGCAATGTTCGGAGAACTGAAGAAAGATATAATAGCAGTCGATCAAAGAGTAGCCCAGGTCGAGGAAAAACATGAAACGCTCAGTTCCGATCTTCAACTTCAAGCTAGTTATCTGCAAGCCCAAGAGAGCATGGTTCACACATTGATGGAGCACATAGAAGATCTGGAGAACCGAAGCAGAAGAAATAACCTCAGGCTGCGAGGTGTTCCAGAGTCAGTTGACCCCCCTGCAATCTCCACCTATATACAAGATTTTGTCAAATACCTTAAAGGCTTGGAATCAGGGCCTGACATCCCAATAGAAAGGGCACATAGGGTGCTGCACCCTATACCCCCAAGTAGAGCTCCTCCTAGGGACATAATCATAAAAATGTTATCCTTTAAAGATAAGGAGGACATCTTAAGGCTAGCCAGAGCTAAGCAACCGCTGGAGTTCGAGGTGCAGAAATACAGGTATACTCTGATCTTAGCCCAACGACGCTACAGAAGAGAAGGGACTTGAAATTCATCACATCGGCCCTGAAGGACAAAAATATTCCCTACAGGTGGGGATTTCCCACGAGTCTCATTGTAACCAGGAAAAATGCAACGCATATTTTCAGAACCCTGGAGGACTTGCCCTCCTTTAACCAAGCTTTAGGCCTCAAAATAAGGTCATCCCTGAAGGTAATGGAGGCTCAGGTGAATCCTAGCAGAGAGGACCCTGAAGAGATTCAGCACCTCCCAGGTTAAAACCCGAAAATCTTTGTATTCATGGGCCTTGGGTCTCTTCACTACCCGTCTTTTTAGAGGGAGCAATTGCTTTATCCTTAGTAGATGTGACTGAATGGTGACCAGGTGTTGCTGAGGACAAGCTTAGATAAGTTTGACTTTGTTACTGTACTGTTTTGGACATGGTTTATTCTGTTTTGAATTTTTCCAGTTTAGAAGGTATACTCCCAGCATGTCAGAGGAAGGGTTATACTGAACTGCTACTCACATACAATGTTAATTTCCTGTAAAGGTAAGCCCTGGCATATGTATAGGGACGACAATGAAAATTTACTATCTGAAAATGTGTAAAGTCATGCACAGTACTAGTGTTTATGTTTATTACACTAAGATAGAATAGTTAGGCAGGGAATATGAATAGACCGGTCCGGTCGCCAATGGCGAGTAAAAATTCTTGCAGGCAAGTAACATTTTTAAGTTACCAGCCTGAACGGCGACCTGACATTTTAAGTGAGATATAAGAAGCAATTAAAAAAAATGTCAAATTGCCTTCCACATATGCGCACACACGGGAATGGAGGGAAGAAAGGGGAGGTTCTTTCTGTTTAATGCATTCAAAGACCTCCCCTTATCTCCATGGCTCTTGGTCTCTTCCTTGTCAGTTGCTACTTCCCACCCCTAAGGTTATCTGCGCGGGAAGACATCCTGCTAGAGCGGTGAGTGTTTCTTGTCTGTGTTTGTGTATGAATGAAGTATGGGTTTAAGTGACTATATAGTTATGGTAGGCAGCTTGCTCACGTACATTATGCTGACGTACTCCAGGGTCTTCTGCAGTACTTCAGCACAATGTACACGATCAAGCTGCCTACCATAATATAGAGCAGTGCACAATTTTTCTGGATGCTATTAATGCTCCAAAAACGGACTTTACCAATTAGTAGAGAACATACCATCTGCATGACCCAGTTAAATCTGCTAGCGCGGCACTGACAGTCGTGCTAGTAGTTGAAAGGCAGCCAGACAGAAAGGGGGGGAAAAAAGTATTTTTAACATGCTCGTTATCTCACCTATTTATGCAGTACCACTCAAAGCGCTATAGGTTAAAGGGTGGCAGAATTAAATATGCTAAATCAATCGTAACCCCACATATGCTGATAGGAGAAAATAAGTTAAGACTGTACATACAGTTTTTCAAAGATAATATCCCTGTTTTTTTCTACCTGGTGATAGAAAAATATTTTCTAAAGTTAAAGCCTTTTTATTAATGCTCAAGCCCCAAGTAGTAAGCAGCTTGCAAAGCATTCAAATTGGGACCTCTGTCTGCAATGCATGTGAGATTACAATAACACTATTTATATTGCATTTTTACATAAGATATATACACACTACATGAAGATATGCACGGGCGACTAAAGTTTCTTGTGGGCTGGTAAGTTTTGTGATTTACTCGCCAAATTGGCGAGGGGAGTTTTTGGGTATTCATAGGCCCTGGTTAGGTCCCATGAGTAGGTTTCCAAGAGAGGACGACAAATAGGTGAGGGAGGAAATGCCTATAAACAGTTACTTAGAGCACTTAGATCATCACAATACCCATTTATAGGTGAACATTACAGACTTAAAACATAAACGGCTAGATTTAGAGTTTGGCGTTAGCCGTCAAAACCAGCGTTAGAGGCTCCTAACGCTGGTTTTGGGCTACCGCTGGTATTTAGAGTCAGTCAGGAAAGGGTCTAACGCTCAGTTTGCAGCCGCGACTTTTCCATACCGCAGATCCCCCTATGCCATTTGCGTATCCTATCTTTTCAATGGGATCTTTCTAACGTCGGTATTTAGAGTCTTGGCTGAAGTGAGCGTTAGAAATCTAACGACAAAACTCCAGAAAAAAGTCAGGAGTTAAAAGCTTTCTGGGCTAATGCCGGTTCATAAAGCTCTTAACTACAGTGCTCTAAAGTACACTAACACCCATAAACTACCTATGTACCCCTAAACCGAGGTCCCCCCACATCGCCGCCACTCTATTAAAATTTTGTAACCCCTAATCTGCCGACCGCACACCGCCGCCACCTACGTTATCCCTATGAACCCCTAATCTGCTGCACCTAACACCGCCGACCCCTATATTATTCTTATTAACCCCTAATCTGCCGCCCCCAATGTCGCCTCCACCTACCTACAATTATTAACCCCTAATCTGCCGACCGGACCTCACCGCCACTATAATAAATGTATTAACCCCTAATCCGCCTCACTCCCGCCTCAATAACCCTATAATAAATAGTATTAACCCCTAATCTGCCCTCCCTAACATCGCCGACACCTAACTTCAAGTATGAACCCCTAATCTGCCGACCGGACCTCACCGCTACTCTATTAAATTTATTAAACCCTAAAGCTAAGTCCAACCTTAACACTAACACTCCCCTAAGTTAAATATAATTTAAATTTAACGAAATAAATTAACTCTTATTAAATAAATTAATCCTATTTAAAGCTAAATACTTACCTGTAAAATAAACCCTAATATAGCTACAATATAAATTATAATTATATTGTAGCTATTTTAGGATTAATATTTATTTTACAGGCAACTTTGTATTTATTTTAACCAGGTACAATAGCTATTAAATAGTTCATAACTATTTAATAGTTACCTAGTTAAAATAATTACAAAATTACCTGTAAAATAAATCCTAACCTAAGTTACAATTAAACCTAACACTACACTATCAATAAATTAATTAAATAAAATACCTACAATTATCTACAATTAAACCTAACACTACACTATCAATAAATTAATTAAATACAATACCTACAAATAAATACAATTAAATAAACTAACTAAAGTACAAAAAATAAAAAAGAACTAAGATACAAAAAATAAAAAAATATTTACAAACATTAGAAAAATATTACAACAATTTTAAACTAATTACACCTACTCTAAGCCCCCTAATAAAATAACAAAGCCCCCCAAAATAAAAAAAATGCCCTACCCTATTCTAAAATTAAAATAGAAAAGCTCTTTTACCTTACCAGCCCTTAAAAGGGCCTTTTGCGGGGCATGCCCCAAAGAATTCAGCTCTTTTGCCTGGAAAAAAACCATACAATACCCCCCCAACATTACATCCCACCACCCACATACCCCTAATCTAACCCAAACCCCCCTTAAATAAACCTAACACTAAGCCCCTGAAGATCTCCCTACCTTATCTTCACCACACCGGGTATCTGTCCAGGCTCCGATGTCTTGATCCAAGCCCAAGCGGGGGCTGAAGATGTCCATCCTCCGGCTGAAGTCTTGATCCAAGCCCAAGCGGGGGCTGAAGAGTGACGTCCATCCTCCGGCTGAAGTCTTGATCCAAGCGGCGGCTGAAGAATTCCATCATCGGGCAGAAGTCTTCATCCTATCCGTGCAGAAGAGGAGATCCGGACAGGCAAACATCTTCATCCAAGCCGCATCTTCTATGTTCTTCCATCCGATGATGAGCGGCTCCATCTTCAAGACCTCCAGCATGGATCCATCCTCTTCTTCCGACGTCCTAAAACAGAATGAAGGTTCCTTTAAGGGACGTCATCCAAGATGGCGTCCCTCGAATTCCGATTGGCTGATAGGATTCTATCAGCCAATCGGAATTAAGGTAGGAAAATTCTGATTGGCTGATGGAATCAGCCAATCAGATTCAAGTTCAATACAATTGGCTGATCCAATCAGCCAATCAGATTGAGCTTGCATTCTATTGGCTGTTCCGATCAGCCAATAGAATACAAGCTCAATCTGATTGGCTGATTGGATCAGCCAATCGGATTGCACTTGAATCTGATTGACTGATTCCATCAGCCAATCAGAATTTTCCTACCTTAATTCCGATTGGCTGAAAGAATCCTATCAGCCAATCGGAATTCGAGGGATGCCATCTTGGATGACGTCCCTTAAAGGAACCTTCATTCTGTTTTAGGACGTCGGAAGAAGAGGATGGATCCGCGCTGGAGGTCTTGAAGATGGAGCCGCTCGTCATCGGATGGAAGAACATAGAAGATGCGGCTTGGATGAAGATGTTTGCCGGTCCGGATCTCCTCTTCTGCCCGGATAGGATGAAGACTTCTGCCAGATGATGGAATTCTTCAGCTGCCGCTTGGATCAAGACTTCAGCCGGAGGATGGACGCCACTCTTCAGCCCCTGCTTGGGCTTGGATCAAGACTTCGGAGGCTTTGATCAAGATTTCGGTGGACGGATCGGTGAACCCGGCGTGGTGAAGACAAGGTAGGAAGATCTTCAGGGGCTTAGTGTTAGGTTTATTTAAGGGGGGTTTGGTTTATATTAGGGGTATGTGGGTGGTGGGTTGTAATGTTGGTGGGGGGGGGTATTGTATGTTTTTTTTTCCAGGCAAAAGAGCTGAATTATTTGGGGCATGCCCCGCAAAAGGCCCTTTTAAGGGCTGGTAAGGTAAAAGAGCTTTTCTATTTGTATTTTAGAATAGGGTAGGGCATTTTTTTATTTTGGGGGGCTTTGTTATTTTATTAGGGGGCTTAGAGTAGGTGTAATTAGTTTAAAATTGTTGTAATATTTTTCTAATGTTTGTAAATATTTTTTTATTTTTTGTAACTTAGTTCTTTTTTATTTTTTGTACTTGAATTAGTTTATTTAATTGTATTTATTTGTAGGTATTGTATTTAATTAATTTATTGATAGTGTAGTGTTAGGTTTAATTGTAGATAATTGTAAATAGTTTATTTAATTAATTTATTGATAGTGTAGTGTTAGGTTTAATTGTAACTTAGGTTAGGATTTATTTTACAGGTAATTTTGTAATTATTTTAACTAGGTAACTATTAAATAGTTATGAACTATTTAATAGCTATTGTACCTTGTTAAAATAAATACAAAGTTGCCTGTAAAATAAATATTAATCCTAAAATAGCTACAATATAATTATAATTTATATTGTAGCTATATTAGGGTTTATTTTACATGTAAGTATTTAGCTTTAAACAGGAATAATTTATTTAATAAGAGTTAATTTATTTCGTTAGATTTAAGTTATATTTAACTTAAGGGGGTGTTAGTGTTAAGGTTAGACTTAGCTTTAGGGGTTAATAAATTTATTAGAGTAGCGGTGAGGTCCGGTCGGCATATTAGGGGTTAATACTTGAAGTTAGGTGTCGGCGATGTTAGGGAGGGCAGATTAGGGGTTAATACTATTTATTATAGGGTTATTGAGGCGGGAGTGAGGCGGATTAGGGGTTAATACATTTATTATAGTAGCGGTGAGGTCCGGTCGGCAGATTAGGGGTTAATAAGTGTAGGTAGGTGGAGGCGACGTTGGGGGCGGCAGATTAGGGGTTAATAAATATAATATAGGGGTCGGCGGTGTTAGGGGCAGCAGATTAGGGGTACATAGGGATAACGTAGGTGGCGGCGGTGTACGGAGCGGCAGATTAGGGGTTAAAAAAAATATGCAGGTGTCAGCGATAGCGGGGGCGGCAGATTAGGGGTTAATAAGTGTAAGGTTAGGGATGTTTAGAGTCAGGGTACATGTTAGGGTGTTAGGTGCAGACTTAGGAAGTGTTTCCCCATAGGAAACAATGGGGCTGTGTTAGGAGCTGAACGCTGCTTTTTTGCAGGTGTTAGTTTTTTTTTCAGCTCAAAATGCCCCATTGTTTTCTATGGGGGAATCGTGCACAAGCACATTTTTGAAGCTGGCCGCGTCCGTAAGCACCGCTGGTATTGAGAGTTGCAGTAGCGGTAAATTATGCTCTACACTCCCTTTTTGGAGCCTAACGCAGCCCTTCAGAGAACTCTAAATACCAGCGGTATTTAAAAGGTGCAGGAAAAAAAAAGCCAGCGTTAGATAAGCGGGTCGTTACCGACAAAACTCTAAATCTAGCCGATAGTCTTAATGACTTGTATACAAGTTAATATGCTGATACCCCCCCCCCCCCGCAAAAAAAGGGGATTTTCTGGGACACTATTATATTGCTAGCACCTGAGATGGGTGAACGAATGGCACTCCCTCCTCTGAATTTTATGCACAGATTGATCCCCCTTGATTTTAGCCCTCTGACAGTTTTGAAGAAGTGAAGTATTAAACCATAATCTCTCTGTAATATTAATATTTATTGCTGTAAGGCTTGTTCTTTATAGAGGAAAAGTTAAGAATTTCGTTATCTAATAAATGTACTTATTTATATAAATGTAGTTCAAAGTTTATATGTTATGTAAAAACACAGGGAACACTACCCCTGAATTGTGAATTTGTTTTTTGATTGTTACTATTATTATTGTGTGCTTTAACCTTGCGTTTGCAAAAATAAGGAGTGGAAGTATAAGTTAACACTTGAAACGCAGGCCTTCTCCTAATTTTTTATCTCTGCCTTGCTAGACAAGGCACTTCTTTCGCTTGCTATTTTTACTTCTTCTTTATCCCCTTCTTAATCCCCTTCTTCTTTATTTCCCCCCCCATCTTCCTCTCTTTTCCTTCCCCCTTCCCACTGTCCTCCCTCACCCCCAATTTTTTTTAAACTATGGTGTGCCAACTATCTAAGTTTAAGTCCCAATACTTGGAATTAGTCTCCATAAATGTTAAGGGTCTCAATAGTCCCAACAAGAGATCAATAGTTTTGAGAGACCTGCGTAAGTTAGGAGGTGATATAATTTACATGCAGGAAACGCATTTTGCTGCTACACATGAACCCAGGTGGTTTAATCATCACTATCCTACGGCTTACTTTGCGTCAGGCCCTAAGAAAAAATAATGGGGTTGGCATCCTTATTAGTACAAAGACTCCCTTTAAGCTCATTCAAGCGCACCCTGATCCAGAAGGCAGATACCTAATTCTCATAGGCTCCCTCTATGGCAGACCTATCACGTTAGCGAATATCTATTGCCCCAATCAATCACAGCACCGCTTTCTCCAGAATGTCACACACAAAATTTTAGAGCTACAATCAGGTATCTTATTTTTGGGGGGAGACTTTAATGCTTCACTGGACCCGGTATTGGACACATCAAATGGCATCTCCAGCACTTCCCATAAGAACCTCAGGTGCATGGCGGCTTCTCTGAGAGAATTAGCATTGCATGATATTTGGCGTACCCAACATCCCACCACTTAGAATTTCACCCTCATAGAGAATACTCTAGGATAGACTACTTATTCACGGATGCAACAGGTCTCACCATCACTACGAGTAGTGATATCCATACTATCACCTGGTCTGACCATGCCCCAGTCAGCTGCTCAGTTTTTTGGACTAATGCCCCCACCACACCCTTTATTTGGAAGTTGGATGACACATTATTAGACAATACGATATTTAGATCAGATATTCAGAAAGAACTAGTAGAGTTTTTCCAAATACATACAGGTACTGACTCTTCTAACAAAATGATTTGAGAAGCCCATAAGTGCACAATCAGGGGGATACTGATTAAACAGAAAACTAGACTTGTCAGACAAAGGAAAGAACGATATCAGGTTTAACTATCCCGTGTCTCGGCTGCTGAACAAAAACATAAACTGCAACCTACTGACGAAACGCTCAGGGTTGAATTGACTCAGGCAAGAACAGGTGTGTTAGAATTCCTACAGGAAGACTATAAAAAAAAAAAGCTTTAATATTGAAACAGAAATTTTTCGAGCAGGGCGATAAGGCAGGGCGGATGCTGGCTAGAGCTATAGCGTGCAAAAAAACAAAATGTTACGTTTATCAAATGATTAACCTGAAAGGAGATGTTAAGGAAGACGGGAAATCAGTAGCTGAAATATTCAATTCATACTATAAATCCCTATATAACACACGGAACATTACCGGAGAGGCTGAGGAAATTTCCTCGTTGGCGCAGGAGGCGCAGGAGATACAGAGGTACTTAGGCGCAGGAGATACAGAGGTACTTGTCAGGGGTGAATTTGCCAAGGCTCTCTGAGGAGGATGCTGAAGTGCTTGATTCTCCATTTACGCTGGATGAACTTAAGCAAGCCATTAAGGATCTGCCATCGGGAAAAAGCCCAGGTCCGGATGGTTATGGAGCTAGATATTATAAATTGTTTGTGGACATGTTGGCCCCAAAAATGTTGAATATGTTCAATTCATTATCTGAGGATCCAACTCTACCGCATACCATGCTGGAAGCTCACATTACTGGGATTCCAAAACCGGGCAAACCCGAAGACAGACAAGAAAATTATCACCCCATATCTTTATTAAATTCAGATGTTAAAATCCTGGCCAAAATCATTGCTAATCGCCTAAATAGATTCCTCCCGCAGTTAGTTTCTACCGATCAGGTGGGATTTATCCCAGGGTGAGAAGCAAGGGATAACACCCTAAAAGTCTTGCAGCTAATTACTCATGCCCACAATAACACGTTACCGCTGGGGCTAGTCTCTACTGATGCTGAAAAAGCATTTGACTGGATCAATTGGTCATTTATGCAACATACCCTGCACAAATTTGGTTTCAGGCCCAAATTCATAAATTGCGCAATGTCACTTTACTCATCACCAAATGAGAGGGTTAGGGTGAATGGCACTCTGTCCAGCACATTTATAATTAAGAACGGAACCAGACAGGGCTGCCCTCTGTCACTACTTTTATTTGCCCTTACCATTGAGGTCCTAGCGAGCAGAATTCGGGCAAATCCACAGATTAAGGGATTTCCTATAGGAGATGCCGAATGCAAGCTCGCTATGTATGCAGATGACGTTCTGCTGACAATTACTGAGCCATGTAGGTCACTAGGGGCAGCCCTAGAGGAATTCACAAGGTTTGGTGATGTGTCAAATTTTCTTCTCAACCCATCAAAATCTGAGATTTTGAATATCACAGTTCCCCATAGAGAATTTGAGATCCTTGTACAGGATTGTCCGATAAAAAATGCACATAAGTCTCTAAAATACTTGGGAATCACTATTACATTGAGTCTAAAGGAATTAGTGGAGTTAAATTATAAGCATATACATGATGAAATTATTAGAGACTTAGCCAACTGGAAGAATAAAACCATCTCCTGGCTCGGTCGAGTGGGGGTGGTTAAGATGAACGTCCTACCAAGAGTGCTATATGTCCTGCAGGCTGTCCCTCTGTCATCAGCCTCACACTATATATACCAAATACAATCAGCCTTGGAGACATACATATGGAATGGGCGAAAGCCCAGAATCAGAAAGCAAACCATCTATATGCCTAGAGATAGAAGGGGGATAGGAGTGCCTGATATGAGGAAGTATCAAAAAGCTATATCCTTACAGAGACTGGTGGAGTGGTGTCAGAACTCACTTCACAAAGCATGGATTCAAATCGACAACGCTATCCTGAAGAGGGGAAATGTGGGCGCAATGGCGTGGATCTCCGCTAGTCATAGACAATTTTTGCTTAAACAGTATCCACTGTATGAGGAAGTTTTCTCGGGGTGGGACAGACTAATCCAAAAAGAATCTTACATATCCACTTTCAATTCCCCGGTGACCCCCATAAGGGAGAACCCTGATATATGCTTTAACTCGGGTCCATACAACCCAATTGAGGCCTACAGCTTGTCTGATGCTGCGATGTTTAATATAACACAAGTATCTGTAGGAGCAGAGAAGAGAGAGGTGCCTTATGGGACAGTATCGTTGTGCAGCGAAGAGGAAACAGGAGACAGCACACACTCAAAATCAGGGTACTCACAAGGATTGCGGCATAAATGTATGCCTCACTATGCAGGACGGAACCTTAGTCGCCCGCCAGACAGACCAATGAGGAAGAGTATCCGGAACTCCAGGATCCAATCCGCAGCTACAGATAGTAGGAGCGTCAGGGGAACAAGTCGTCCGTAATGCAACCAGTCACTGTGGGCTCTTATTTAGAGAGACAGGCAGATGGACCAACCATAAAGCAGTAGACGAAGAACGGGGATATCATAAAAGCAAATTTATTTAAAACCAATGTTAAAACATATATTAGATATGTAGTAGAAACAGCAATGCATTTCTCGACCTTCCGGTCGTTTCATCAATCCTTGGAGAAATAAGTAGGATTCTTGGGATTATTATCTCTCCCAACCCTAATTATTTAATCTATGATCAATTGCCTAAAATGGTTGGGGAAGATAGGTATCTGCTTTTTCAACTAATGCTGAATGGAGCGAAGAGTCTGATACCGTTGCACTGGAAAAAACAAATTACCCCGGGACTGGAGGAGTGCAAGGCTAAGATAAGGGAACTTTTGGGACTTGAGCAATATCATTATCTGAAAATTGGTAAACTTTGCACACATGAAATGATGTTACTAACATGGGAGGGACGTGGACTTTGACGTCTATATAAATCCCACTGTCAGTTCTCCCACCCCCCAAACCCTACTCTTGTACCCTACTTTTACCTCTGTTTCTTTGCATTCTTTTTCTTATATCTGGAGGTTTTTTTGCATCAGGCACTCAGGTACTCTCGGCTGAGTGAAGTATATAAGCTGTAGATCTATATAGCTATATAACCCTGTTATGATATATGCCTGAAGCTCATTTTCATCTTCATTTTTATTTTCAAACATTTATATACTACTAAGATATAATGTTAATATTAATGGTAATGGATATAATTGATAATAGCTCCGTGTTAAAGATTACTTATTTGACAATCTCTTTCTGAATTATATGGACTCTTCATATTACTATATAAGATCTCATGCTGTGTTTAAAGTGGAATATGTGTTAACATGTATCATTGTAATATTTCATTTATCTACAGAATCTTTGATATACATGTAATGTTTGTGTTATCTTTTACCAATAAAACTTGTTTTGCAAACTAAATAAAAAAAATCTAAAAAATAAAAATCACATGACTAGATTACGACAACATTTGAAAACATATATTTAAATATTTTGATTCATTTCTGCCTAAGTTAGTGTGTTCTTGTCTATACCAGCATAGCCCTCTATTCAAGCTATATTCAAGCTATATTGTATTGAGGTGAACACTAATAGGCAAACATATATGAACCCCTTATGTAATATTATGATCCACTTATGCAATATTATGATACATATTTGTAACAATAAAATATTCATATGTTGTTTAGTAAAACACAAGAGAATTATATTCCAACTTGACTGCCTTGTTTTTTCTTAAGGCATGTCTATATTCACTATCGGCTAGATTTAGAGTTTTTTTTCCCAACGCACCCTTAAGACAACGCTGGTATTTAGAGTTGTCTGAGGGGCTGCGTTAGGCTCAAAAAAGGGTGCGTTGAGCCTAACTTAGCTCCACTTCAACTCTCAATACCAGCGTTGCCTACGGTAGCGGTAACCTGGGAAAACGTGCTCGTGCACGATATCCCCATAGGAAACAATGGGGCTGAGCTGGCTGGAAAAAAACCTAACACCTGCAAAAAAGCAGCGTTCAGCTCCTAACGCAGCCCCATTGTTTCCTATGGGGAAACACTTTCTAAGTCTGCACCTAACACCCTAACATGAACCACAAGTCTAAACACCCCTAACCTTACAATTATTAACCCCTAATCTTCCGCCCCCGCTATCGCTGACCCCTGCATATTATTATTAACCCCTAATCTGCCACTCCAGACACCGCCGCAACCTACATTATCCCTATGAACCCCTAATCTGCTGCCCCTAACACCGCCGACCCCTATATTATATTTATTAACCCCTAATCTGCCCCCCAAACGTCGCCGCTACCTACCTACAAGTATTAACCCCTAATCTGCCGACTGGACCTTGCCGCCACTATAATAAATGTATTAACTCCTAAATCGCCGCACTCCCGCCTCACAAACAGTATAATAAATTGTATTAACCCCTAATCTTCCCTCCCTAACATTGCCGCCACCTACCTACAATTATTAACCCCTAATCTCCCGCCCGCACCGTCGCCGCTACTATAATAAAGTTATTAACCCCTAAACATAACTCTAACCCTAACCCTAACACCCCCCTAACATAAATATAATTTATATTAAACAAAATAATATTCCAACAAAATAATATTCCTAAAATTAACTAAATTATTCCTATTTAAAACTAAATGCTTACCTATCAAATAAACCCTAATATAGCTACAATATAACTAAGAGTTACATTGTAGCTATTTTAGGATTTATATTTATTTTACAGGCAACTTTGTATTTATTTTAACTAGGAGCAGCCAATAGAATGCAAGTTCAATACGATTGGCTGATTGGATCAGCCAATCGGATTGAACTTCAATCTGATTGGCTGATTGCATCAGCCAATCAGATTTTTTCTACCTTAATTCTGATTGGCTGATAGAATTCTATCAGCCAATCGGAATTGAAGGCACTCCATTTTGGATGACGTCCCTTAAAGGAGCCTTCATTCGTCGGGTAGTCGTTGGTGAAGAAGGATGTTCTGCGCCGGAGGTCTTGAAGATGGAGCCGTTCCTCGTCGGATGGATGAAGATAGAAGATGCCGCTTGGAAGAAGATGTCTGCCGGTCCGGATGTCCTCTTCTGCCCGGATAGGATGAAGACTTCTGCTGGTCTGGATGTCCTCTTTGGCCCCATCGGATGAAGACTTCGGCCCGGCTGGGTGAAGACGACTCAAGGTAGTGAGATCTTCAGGGGATTAGTGTTAGGTTTATTTAAGGGGGGTTTGGGTGGTTTAGAGTAAGGGTATGTGGGTGGTGGGTTTTAATGTTGGGGGGGTTGTATTTTTTTTTACAGGCAAAAGAGCAGATTACTTTGGGGCATGCCCCGCAAAAAGCCCTTTTAAGGGCTGGTAAAAGAGCTGATTACTTTTGTATTTTAGAATAGGGTAGGGAATTTTTTATTTTGAGGGGATTTTTTATTTTATTAGGGGGCTTAGATTAGGTGTAATTAGTTTAAACTGCTTGTAGTTCTTTTTTATTTTTTGTAATTTAGAGGGTTTTTTTTTTTTGTATTATAGTATAGTTTATTTAATTGTATTTAATTGTAGGTAATTGTAGGTAATTTATTTAATTAATTTAATGATAGTGTAGTGTTAGGTTTAATTGTAATTTAGGTTAGGATTTATTTTATATGTAATGTTGTATTTATTTTAACTAGGTAGCTATTAAATAGTTATTAACTATTTCATAGCTATTGTACCTAGTTAAAATAAATACAAAGTTGCCTGTAAAATAAATATAAATCCTAAAATAGCTACAATATAATTATTTGTTATATTGTAGCAATGTTAGGGTTTATTTTACAGGTAAGTATTTAGTTTTAAATAGGAAGACTTTAGTTAATAAGAGTTAATTTATTTCGTTAAATTAAAATTATGTTTAATTTAGGGTGGTGTTAGGGTTAGGGTTAGACTTAGCTTTAGGGGTTAATACATTTATTATAGTAGCGGCGAGGTCCGGTCGGCAGATTAGGGGTTAATACTTGAAGTTAGGTGGCGGCAACGTTGGGGGGGGCAGATTAGGGGTTCATAAATATTATGTAGGGGTCAGCGATGTTAGGGGCAGCAGATTAGGGGTTCATAGGGATAATGTTGTAGGTGGTGGCGATGTGCAGTCGGCAGATTAGGGGTTAAAAATATTTATTATAGTGGCGGTGATGTGGGGGACCTCGGTTTAGGGGTACATAGGTAGTTTATGGGTGTCAGTGTACTTTAGAGCACTGTAGTTAAGAGCTTTATATACCGGCATTAGCCCATAAATCTCTTAACTACATCCTTTCCATGGGCGTTAGGAGTCGGTAGAGGGTCTACAGCTCATTTCAGCCAAGACTCTAAATACCAGCGTTAGGAAGATCCCATTGAAAAGATAGGATACGCAATTGGCGTAAGGGGATCTGCGATATGGAAAAGTCGCGGCTTGAAAGTGAGAGTTAGACCCTTTCCTGCCTGACTCTAAATGCCAGCGGGCGGCCTAAAGCAGCATTAGAACCCCTTAACGCTGCTTTTGACGGCTGACGCAGAACTCTAAATCTAGGCGATTGTGATTAAGTTATAAGTTGAACCCTATTACTTATTTCGATGAATTTATATGTATATTAAAGACTGTAGTTTTATATACCAGTATAGGTCTTTAAATCCCATATCATATTAATACCTAGGGGAGTCCCTGTTTGGAGCATATTGATCCAGTAAGCTTCTTTTTGATTTAGCCTAGCTAATCTATCTCCTTCCATGCATGTATATGCATGTTTAAAGTGTATTTTTAATGTATTTTGCATGTTTGTATGATTTTGATTTTTTTTGCTGTGCACATTTTATGAATTTTAACTGTTTGTTGTGGTTTTCAACCAATATTAAATGAATTATAATTTTCTATTCCATTTATATTTCGCTATATCAGCCATATATTAATTAATGTTAAGCTGTACATAAGCGCCACAGACATCTGACTGTATTTGTTCTTTTTAAAACAAAGCAGTTTGATATATACCTTTCTGTCATTGAGGACGAAACCATACCAGAGATCCAATTGGCTGTGCTACACTGTGGGTCTATGTGTATACAACAAAGAATGTGTAGGAGCACCAGAAAGTCTGTAAAAAGTATTCCTTTATTGAAATAAAATCCATAATACAAAGACAAGTTGAGGGGTACAAAAAACAAAGGGGTCAGCGGCAACACACACCTGACGCATTTCAGCTAATAGCCATACTCAAAAGCTGATAGCCAAAAAAGTTAAACACACATATTTAAAAACAGAGACTTCCTTCTATTGGTTGATACTTAATTAGCTTACTGTTCTCATTGGTGTATAATTCCAGCCAGTGAAATTTGTCATTCCAGAGTTTAGGAGCCTTTAACCCTTTCTTATTAATCTATGTATGTGATCATTATCACTAAATAATTTGATTTAAGCACTCTGTAGATACCAGTGGTTTTATGGACCATAACTCATCAGTATACATAATATTTAAAGATCACATACAATGCCCTTAAAGCTATATATCCAAATAAGCATAAGCGATATATAAATAGCTAGATCTATGAAATAGATTACTGCTTTGTGCAAAGTGTGCTACTTCAAAATGCTTTGATAATAAGATAAAGAGAGAACACAATCTGGGATATTTATCAAAGTGTCAGCTATATTGCATTCGCGGATGTCAATACGCTCACCTAACATCGCCAAACATCGCGGTCGCGGATCTCAATACACTCTCCTTATTTATAAACAAAGCCGTCTAAAACCCGTGCACGCGCACCAAGTATGGGGCGATGAGCATTGGACTGTTGTTAACTAACAGTCATCGATGACGCTGTTTTTCTGGTTTTTCCCAACTTTATTTATACCAAATAAACTGCTACAAAGTACACTAACACCCATAAACTACCTATTAACCCTTAAACCGCTGATTTGAATAGCCAATAGAATTTCATTTGTTCTCATTCTATTGGCTGATTTGAATAGCCAATACGATTTCAGAAGCTCGCCTCCTATTGGCTGATTTGAATTTAACACTCAAATCAGCCAATATGAATGCAAGGGACGCCATCTGGAATCACGTCCACTGCATTGAAGCTTCAGTTTACGGCAGCGACTGTAAGAAGAGGAGCTCCGCCATGGATGGCTTCAGGATGGACCCCCTCCGCGCCGGCTGGATGAATATAGAAGAGGCCGCCTGGATGAAAGACTTCTTGCCGCATGGATGAGGACTTTGCTGGCTGGATGGATCCTTAAAGCGGAACTTCAACAACTGTAAGTGGATTATTGGGGGTTAGTGTTAGGTTTTTTTTAAAGGTTTTTTTGAGTGGGTTTTATTTTTAGATTAGGGTCTGGGCAGTAAAAGAGCTAAATGGCCTTTTAAGGGCAATGCCCATACAAATGCCCTTTTCAGGGCAATGGGTAGCTTAGTTTTTTTTATTTTGGGGGGTTGGTTGGATGTTGAGTTTTACTGTTGGGGGGTGTTTGTATTTTTTGCCAGGTAAAAGAGCTGATATCTTTGGTGCAATGTCCCACAAAGGCACTTTTAAGGGTTATTGGTAGTTTATTGTAGGCTAGGGTTTTTTATTTTAGGGGGGGGGCTTTTTTATTTTGATTAGGTGTAAAAAAAATATTTTTGATAATTTGGTTTGTTATTTTTCGTAATTTAGTGTATGTTTTTTTTGTAACTTAGTTTTTTTTTGGTAATTTAGTACTTTTTAATAAGGTTTAATTGTATATTTAAATAATTTTGGTAGGGTTAGGTTTTTTTAATATGTAATTTAGTTTATTTAGTTGGTAGTTTAATTTAATTATAGTATAATAGTTAGAGTAGGTTAATTAATAGTTTAAAATTAGTTTATTTTAATTCTACAAGTAAGTTTTAATTTATATTAAGATAGGGATCTTGTCATTTTAATTTAAAGTTAGGGGGTTGTTAGGTTTAGGGGTTAATAGCTTAATTTAGTTTTTTGCGATGTAAGGGGCTGATGGTTTAGGGATTAATAGGTTTAGTTAGTGGTGGTGATGTGGAAGGCCAGAGGTTTAGGTGTTAATAAGTTTATTTAGTGGCGGCGGTGGCGGCAAGTGGCGGAATAGGGGTTAATACATTTTATTTAGGTTGCGTCAATGTCATGGGTGGCAGATTAGGGGTGTTTAGACTTGGGGTTTATATTAGGGTGTTAGGTGTAAACGTATCTTGTTTTCTACCATAGAAATCAATTGGGTAAACTTCATTGTCTTGCAGCATAGAACATAATCTTTCAGTGCTTTCAGACTCCCATTGATTTCTATGGCATCCACGGCCTCAAGGGTGGTGGATTGAAAACCAGGTACGATGCGTTGGAATAGCCGCGAACGTACCTGGGCGAATGTTTCTAAAAATTTGAAATTTAAAACGAATTTTGATACGTTTGTTCAAATCGAATTTCAAATGTTTATATAACATTCTAACATTCTATTTTCAAATTTTTGTTTTCGAATTTTTCAATAAAATTTGAAAATATTTGTTCGAATAATAGAATGTTTAGCTATGTATTCATTCAATTTCGAAATGTAATATTTGAATTTGAATGTGACATTCAAATTCAAAATAGTATTTCTAGCCTACAACTGTGTTTAATAAATGTAATATTCGAATTTGAATGCTACATTCGAATTTGAAATAGTATTTCTAGTCTAATACTGTGTTTTAAATATAATATTCGAATTCAAATGTGACATTCGAATTCAAATGTCACATTTGAATTCGCAATAGTATTTCTAGTCTAATACTGTGTTTTTTAAATGTAATATTCGAATGTGACATTCAAATTTGAATGTGACATTCAAATTCGAAATAGTATTTCTAGTTGACAACTGTGTTTAATAAATGTGATATTCGATTCGAAAGTGATATTCGATTTGAATGTCACATTCAAATTCAAAATAGTATTTCTAGTCTAATACTGTGTTTTATAAATGTAATATTCAAATTCAAAAGTGACATTCGAAT